>NC_142593.1:7879591-8183022 GCF_965207765.1 Zootoca vivipara | reverse complement strand
AAATGCCTCGCGGGCTGCACGCAGCCCCCAGGTCATGTGTTGGACCATCCTACTACTGTATAAGGCCACAGTTGAATTGTGACTCCTCATGATAAGCAACCAAGCCAAGAGGTGCTTGGCCAAAAGAAACACACACAAATCTAAGGCACTGCTGGGGATCCTGTGGTCCTCCAGGTGTTGCCAAACCACAGCTCCTATCGTCCATAGCTGCCAAGTTTTCCCTTTTCTCGCGAGGAAGCCTATTCAGCATAAGGGAATTTCCCTTTAAAAAAGGGATAACTTGGCAGCTATGCTATCGTCTCCTATCATGACCGTTGGCCATGGTGGCTGGGATTGGTGGGCACTGCAGCCCAACAACATCTGGAAGAAATACAGGTTCATTATCCCTGGTCTAAGTTGACTTAATGGCTCACTGACGTACATGCGTTTAGCAGGTGACCTTGGCCTGGTTCTAACACAGGAAGCACTTCATGAACACATGGGAAGAGTATTTCTTCCCAGCGGTTGCCCTTTACATCTCATAGAGTGTTACTCCTGGGGGTCTCCTGCATTTTTAGGGGGTGCAGGGAGATATGACTGGAATGAGGAGGTGAAAAGCTCCCACATGCAACCAGGGCACCATGTGCGGCACTATGGATCCCACTGGGTGCACATAATCTGATTACCCCTCACAGAGTTACAGTTCCCAGCACACTTATCAAACTACAGTTCCCAAATTCACTCATCTGGCTGGGGTCCAACAACATCTGGAGGCTCCCCGTTCCTGAAGGCATTTATAGTCTCAAATATATCATACTCACCACTTGTCTTTAAATGAAGCTGCTTGAGGAGAATTGTTTTTCTTTAAAAAAAATAATCACAACATAAATCTAAGTAAAACTTCCATTTTTCTAAAGCACACTTTTTCTTTCATATAGTCTTTGACTCCATTGGTATATTATGCTGTTGAATAGTTCAGGTTTCAGAGGGAAATGAAAATACTTGACTTAGGAGTTAACTGACAGCAAAAAAACAACAACCAGGGCTCATTTGTTAGGTCAATCTATAGGTGTGTGTGTGTGTGTGTGTGTGTGTGAGAGAGAGAGAGAGAGAGAGAGAGAGAGAGAGAGAGAGAGAGATTTAAAACAGTTTGTAAACTGAAGAAGAAGAAGAAGAAGAAGAAGAAGAAGAAGAAGAAGAAGAAGAAGAAGAAGAAGAAGAAGAAGAAGAAGAAGAAGACAGTTATGGACTTCACTTTACTAGGATCTCTCCCCATCCTTCTATGGTACCAAAGGATTCAGAAATCTCATTTTGTTTCACTGAAGCAATCAATCAAATCCCAGAACTGATTAAGGAAAGTTGAATTAAAAAATAGGATAAAAATGGCTCTGTAGGTCATAGAAGCTGAAGCAGTAAAGGCATTGTTTATCCTCCTTATAAAAGTCTGATTTACAATATACTAAAGGTTTCTGCATCAGCATGCGAGATAAAAGCTGTTCAGGGGCATAAAATGCTATCTAAATCCAGAAAAGAAGTGGTTTAACAGATTGTGTTCATCCCAGGATAAACTAATGCAGAGAACCAAAAGAATACGTATTTTCTTCCAGGTCTCCAAGGGAAGAGGGCTTTTCAGGATAAGAAGCAAACATGCTTCACGGAGATTTTATGAGCCAGCAAGTTTATGATGGAGCCATGCAACTTAAGACTAAACTTATATTTACAATGGGTGCATTCCAGTGAAACTCCTCACACACATAGTTGGGGGGGGGGGTGCTGTCTTTCTGATTCAGCAGCCACCCCACTGAGCCACAAGCCTACTTTTTAAATGCAGGGAAGTTCGAAAAACAGTCTGCTGAATCAGAATGTCAACAGCTCCTAAGCCAGGGACTTGGAGGACAGCCATTTGTCTTCCATTGCCACCTTCATTAGGTTTTCAAGGTTTAGCACTCAGTTCAGAATGTGCTGCAACATCTTAAAACGTACAAACAAATGATAAAATAATAACCAAAGAGAGAGATCACTCTCACTCTTTGAACTCACTGAAAGTACATATTGACAGCTCTTTTTTTAGAACAAACCAAGGCAATGTGCATTATCAAATTGCAAGCCAAGCGACTGAAACTGCAATCCTGTACTCACTTACCTGGAAAAAGAAACTCCCATTCAACATAATGGGGCTTACTTCTGAATGAACATGCAGGAGTCCACTGTAAATGTGAGTTGGTGTCTCTGTGATGTTTCAGACTCTGTAAAATGGTTATAAAACCTTGATGCATAGATACGAGTCAAAACATACTGTACTTTTTTTTAAATCCTTGAAACAGCCAAGGACATTCCTAGTGCTTTCATGTAGTGTTAAAACTAATAACTAATAACTAATGACGGAAGCGCACAACTGTTATTGAGGCTGCAACAGTTGTTGAAATTTTGCACCCAGGGCAACTACCCCTGTAATCCCTGCCATTGCTCCCTGCCCAACCCACCCACCCTGCTATACCACTGCTGCATACCAAAGGACAGGACTATATAGTAAGTATATCTACAAATATATATATAAACACTCACCAAATTACAGAATAACACCACTAGGGCACCAACTCAAAGGAAGAGGGTCTGGATATACCAGGGCTTTGTAGTCCTGCAACTCTGCCCATAGAAGAGCTGAATATGGATGCCATTGCCCCTGCCAGTATGGCCAATGGGTAGGAATGACCCAGCAGTAGGTTGTCTCCAAAATAGCACAACCTCAGGCATAGGCAAACTCAGCCCTCCAGATGTTTTGGGAGTACAACTCCCATCATCCCTAGCTAACAGGACCAGTTGTCAGGGATGATAGGAATTATAGTCTCAAAACATCTGGAGGGCTGAGTTTGCCAATGCCTGCACTACCTGAATGTTCCATCAGCACAATGATTTCTGCTTGCATAACGAAACGTTCTTCCCCTCTCCTATCCCTTGTGCCCCCTAAATTTGTTTTATGGGGTTCCCCAAAAACTTGGGTCTCAAAAGATTTGAGGAGGCAGTATCACAAGATCTTGGGGTCTCGTAAGATTTGCAGGATAAAGGCCCTTTCCACCTGGCCATTGACAGTCACTGGCTTGCTTAAGGACCACGAAGGAATTTTCCATGCCATTCTGGATTGGCTTAGAAATGGCATGCATTTCACCTTCCTGGAGGTATCACAATAGTAAGGAATGTGAACAGCTAAGTTTTTTCCCATTTCTTTGTCACAACTAAGGTGTGGGTAAAATCTGGAAACAATTTCCAGCTGAAATTAGGCAGGTGCCTCATGTCATGTCATGATGTTGATGTTTCTACAGAAGACTTTTTGTTGTTGTTGTTTCGGAAAGGTTTCCCTGAGATGTGTTGTTTATCAAGTTTATATCTGAAGAAATTGTTTTATTGATTTTAGAACTTTTTTGTTTTTGTTCTACTGTTTTATATTTTATATTTAACACTGTTTCAGTTACTTTATGCTGTGAAGTGGTCTATAAATTTATATGATGATAGGAAGAAGAAGAAGAGGAAGAAGGAGAAGGAGACGGAGAAGGAGAAGAAGAAGAAGAAGAAGAAGAAGAAGAAGAAGAAGAAGAAGAAGAAGAAGAAGAAGAAGAAGAAGAAGAAGAAGAAGAGAGAGGGGGAGATTAGGGCCCATCAAGGGGAATACCCCCTCCCCAAGGTGAATTGTTTAGGGCAGGGGACCTTCCAAGACAAACAGTAAAGGAAAAGGTAAAGGGACCCCTGACCATTAGCCGAGGGAGCCAGCATACAGCTTCCAGGTCACGTGGCCAGCATGACAAAGCCGCTTCTGGCGAACCAGAGCAGCGCATGGAAACGCTGTTTACCTTCCCGCCAGAGCGGTACCTATTTATCTACTTGCACTTTGACATGCTTTTGAACTGCTAGGTTGGCAGGAGCTGGGATCGAACAACGGGAGCTCACCCCGTCGCGGGGATTCAACCCGCCGACCTTCTGATCGGCAAGCCTAGGCTCTGTGGTTTAACCCACAGCACCACCCGCGTCCCTTCAAGACAGACAGTAGCCCAGATCAAAACATGTGGACTCAGTTCAGCACCACATTCTAAATTTGGAAAAACTATTCAGGAAAAAAGACTTACATTTTTAGCATTTTTTATTTTTTTATTTTTAAAGAGGAACGGAATCTGAACATTAGAATTTTAATATAAGATTGTAATGGTAAGTATGGAATATAAATCTTCCATAAGAAAGTTTGTGAAGTAGAGTTTGCCCTCTCAAAATCTGCTTCTTCGCTCCTTCTTTGCCCACCCAAATATATATTTATTTTTTTCCTAGTGCCACCAGGGTACCAAAGGAAGAAGGAGAGAAGCTTTATAAATTTTAAAAGGAAACCAGAACAAATACACTTTTTGAATAAAGCAATCCTGGCTTCCTGAGATCATAGAAAGTTTAGGGTGTACAGTAGCTGATTTGTTAATGAACACAGAAAGTGCCAGTAAATAAAAGACCTGCTTTATGAGAGCTGTCCCATAGTTAACGCTACACTTTATTTTGCAACTGTGCATGGAGAATAAGAACCACTTAAGCTGGTTGTTCTCTCCTCTGACACTCCTCTGATTATCTCAGAGGATAATCTTTGAGAAACATTTTATAGTGCATCTTTTGAAGGAAAGTGCATTAGCCTTTGCTGAAGAAATATTTGAGCGACCTTGAAAATAAGTGTATTCAAGAGAAGTATTAGCAGAAGTTTTCATTATTCCTTAAGCCCTCCCTTCAGAGAGACAAAAAAAATCCACCCTCCATTGCAGCTCCACAATGCCAAGTTGCCAGGCGACCGAGCTTTTATAGTGGGTTGCCAAGACAACCGATATAAACAAAATCATAAATCCCATTACCTAGTTAAATACTAAGTTTGTGATATAAAAGGGGGGAAGAGTTTAAAAGCATAATATTAAATGAAGGGTGTCACAATTTATAGTATTTACACACATGCATGTATACAGTGGCAGATAATGCACGTTTAAAGGGTTCTGAATATTACTTTTTAGTACAGTACAGGATTGCTACAATTAAACCCAGGCAGATAAATCACCATGCAATACAATATTGCTCTCTGTGAAATGGACACACTTTGCCTTTTACTTGCACCTCTGCCTTTCACTATTGTTTGTCTTTAATTGCTTAGCTAACTTTCAGGAGCCCGAGGCAGTCGTTGAAGGGCATCCATTCAGTGTTTGTCATACATTGGAACCCAAATAATTTTATTCTCAGTTTGTTCTAATATTGATTTATGTTGTTGTTGTTGTTGTTGTTGTTGTTGTTGTTGTTGTTGTTGTTGTTAATTGCTTAGCTAACAACAACAACAATATGCGTCTCATCTGACTAGGTAGCTTCTAGAAGAATATAAAAGCACAATAAAACGTCAAACATTAAAAACTACCCTATTCAGGGCTGTCTTCAGATAGCTTCTAAAGGTTATGTAGTTATTCATTTCCTTGAAATCTCACAGTGAGGGAACCACCAGAAGGCTGCCCCTCAGAACTGGGTCTCAGCGTCAGGGCTGAACAATGGGGATGGAGACGCTCCTTCAGGTATACAGGGTATATCTATTTAGATTTGCTTTTTAAAGTTTGATTCGTAGATCAGTATTTTAGTCAGTTTTCTATAAATTTGGCTTAGTTGATGGGATGCCTTTTTATAGTAGGAACTTTGAAATGGGCTAGCATCCCTGGAGACTGCAATCTTCTGCCTACCCCTAGCACCACCTCTGTCAAATACAGGGGATGGTCCTAAGGTTATGAATACTTCACCTGTGAAGAGCAATTATGGGAAAATGCAGCAGTTTGGGGATTCCCTCTTAGCAGAACATTTATTAATTGCTTCATTTCCAATCAGTGCATGTCCTGTAACTTCCAGCTGATATGTTGGGACTTTCTATACCACAAAGTTTTGTGGGGGCAGAGGGTTGCATAGCTGCCAAGTCTCCCGTTTTCCCCGGGAAATCCCCGTTTTTCCAGCTGTTCCTAGCTGAAAAAACGGATTTTTTTGTTTTTTCCCGGTTTATTCTGGTGCGGCGGCCATTTTGGAACTGGGCGGAGCATGCTCAGAAGCGACTTTTGATGCTGCTCTGCCCAGTTCCAAAATGGCTGCAGTGTGACTTCTGGCGCGGCAGCCATTTTGGAACTGGGCAAAGCAGCATCAAAAGTCACTTCTGAGCATGCTCCGCCCAGTTCCAAAATGGCGGCAGCGCTACTTCTGGTCTGCTATTTCCGGCCCGGTCTCTTATTTCTCTGACAGCAACTTGGCAGGTATGGGGTTGTCCTGCTTTTGTTGCACTATTAGCCCCTCTGGGTAGCAATAATGGGGAAGCATTGAGGAAGCATCACAGAACAACTAATAAAACAGGAAAAAAACCAACATGAATGCACGATCATTGTGTCAATATCATGTTGCAGAAAACATGTGCAATAAAACACCAGTCTGGATGGGCCTTTAGCTGCAACATTGGAAGTGGAGGCAATGATGTGAGGAGTCTGTGGCACAGGTGAGTTCAGTGGAATCACACAGTGACTTGAAGGTGGTCCTTCTTGTCCGTCTTCTTTTGCATCTGTGTCATCTAGCATGTGAGGTTTAAAAATCTCTAATTTCTAAGTCATCAAAGCCAATTCCTTGCCTTCAAAAAATGCCAACCGACTTGAACCTATTGTAAATATTTTCTGTTTATAAACTGTTAATTTAAACAGATGTCACAGCCAGAGCTTCGATTATCTTGAAATGCCTTCCATGCAATTAGAAACGGGCTTTCTGGGCTGGTTTCTTCCTTCAGATTTCCTGACATGTTTATTTATCTATTTCCCCTGCTGTTTTTTCTCTTCTCATGTGGTTTACTTTGTTGCAGATTGCTTTACTCCTTATTTGTGCTGGAAATTCAGTTACTGTATACCTTATCAGCAAAACTAATGGGGAAACAGAACTTTTGTCCAATAAAAATGTGTAAATTAGGCTTTCTTTTGGCTAGCCATACCTACAAGTTCAATGGAGTTAATGAGACTGTCTCTCTTTTTTTTAATCATTGACTTTCTGGTTCTCTCTCTCGTTTTGCCCATAATTAGGCCTGTGATGAAAGCTGTTTTCTCTTCTTTGTATTTTCCATTTTAGAAAAGCCCAATGTGCCATGTCATATTCTTATAGCTCCTTTCAGAACATCATTGAGCTATTAATCAATTCAGACATAATATTTCAAGTCACTGTGTGATTCCACTGAACTCACCTGTGCCACAGACTCCTCACATCATTGCCTCCACTTCCAATGTTGCAGACATAATATTCTCACCAGTTTCCATGTGCAAAAAATGCACTGTAGCTAATTTTGTTAATTCCTCGGCTATTTGCTCATCAAACATGTTCAAAATTTGTTGGGAGATGAGCAAAGGGGTATTTGCATATGGGCTCATCAGTTGGAGGGAGAGTCAAGGGACTGGACATCACAAGACTCAGAGCTCATCCCATTTCTGCACAGCCCCGAGCGGTTTCCCATTGTCTCCCTGCTTATTTAACTTATATGCAGAATTCATCATGTGAAAGGCTGGACTGGATGAACCCCAAGCCGGAATTAAGATTGCCGGAAGAAATATCAACAACCTCAGATATGCAGATGACACAACCTTGATGGCAGAAAGTGAGGAGGAATTAAAGAACCTTTTAATGAGGGTGAAAGAGGAGAGCGCAAAATATGGGCTGAAGCTCAACATAAAAAAAAACCTAAGATCATGGGCACTGGTCCCATCACCTCCTGGCAAATAGAAGGGGAAGAAATGGAGGCAGTGAGAAATTTTACTTTCTTGGATTCCATGGTCACTGCAGATGGTGACAGCACTCATGAAATTAAAAGACACCTGCTTCTTGGGAGAAAAGCAATGACAGACCTAGACAGCATCTTAAAAAGCAGAGACATCACCTTGCCGACAAAGGTCCATATAGTTAAAGCTATGGTTTTCCCAGTAGTGATGTATGGAAGTGAGAGCTGGACCATAAAGAAGGCTGATCGCCGAAGAATTGATGCTTTTGAATTATGGTGCTGGAGGAGACTCTTGAGAGTCCCATGGACTGCAAGAAGATCAAACCTATCCATTCTGAAGGAAATCAGCCCTGAGTGCTCACTGGAAGGACAGATCCTGAACTGAGGCTCCAATACTTTGGCCACCTCATGTGAAGAGAAGACTCCCTGGAAAAGACCCTGATGTTTGGAAAGATTGAGGGCACAAGGAGAAGGGGACAACAGAGGACGAGATGGTTGGACAGTGTTCTCGAAGCTACCAACATGAGTCCGACCAAACTGCGGGAGGCAGTGGAAGGCAGGAATGCCTGGCATGCTATGGTCCATGGTGTCACGAAGAGTCGGACACGACTAAACGACTAAACAACAACAAATGCTGCTTGTCCCTGGAAAATCTGGTTGCTGTTTATGTCGATTCAGTGTTAAATTATGGGTTTCCCCAGGGGAAAGCAGCAGGGCAAACAGAAGTGTGGGTGAGCCCTCCGTGCGAGAAAGTCCTCAAAAGACAAGGGGACAGAAGGCAGCGCAAACCATTGTTTTCATGCAGGGTCTAGCCACATTGGAGAACAGCCTTTACCAAAGGTGCCATGGGCTTTGAAGACACTCGAATTCAGGACGCAGGGGAGAAATGTGCTAAGAGGAAGGCACGTTTGGCAAACCCTCACCAACTCCTGCCAGAAAACCTATGTCCCCGCTGTGGAAGGATATGTGGATCCCAGAATTGACCTCCACAGTCACTGTTAAAACCGTGTTTATGGAAGACGATCTTACTCAGCTACGAGTGATCACCAAAGAAGAAGAGCCACAGTGTGCACATTGCATCCCTGCGGAAAAAAATGAGTTGCCATCCTAATAGGCTGCCTGGATGTAAAACGCAGAAGTTCCAGCAGATGCTGCGTATGGATTCCAAACACCACCACAAGGGGGAGCACTCAAATGTGAGAGGCAGGGAGGGATACCTGACAGCAGAGCAGGACATCTTCCAAGAATGAGGATGCTCTACTTCAAAATGGGGGCAGAACACTTTTCAAAAAAATATTTGTCCTACTTACAACCTGATCTTATTTAAGGCTCCCAGTGGTCTCCCTTGCAAGATGATCTTCACTTACTGAGCTTCAGTATTGCTGCAGCGCCAGGGGGTGATATCTAACAGAGTCCACCCAGCCGTGCAATGGGACTTCCCCTTCCTCTTCTCCCAGCAGCTTCTTCTGCCTTGCCAGATTTGCTCTGGAGAGTCTCTCATTTTTGTGGGAGGAGAGGAAGGAGACATTTCACCCTGCATAAAGTGGCTGAACTAGTCGTTCAACCTTGATTCAATGCTGGTGACAAAACATTTGACCTACACTGCTAGCTTGAGGGGGGGGGGCAAGGCAGGTTGTGTGGCACACATGGCTATATTCTCTGGCCCTCCACTCCTGCTCACAACCCTTCTGCATCTACGGCCTGAGATAGCTGCCTCATTCTGCCTAATGGTAGAAGCAGGGCTGGCTAAGGAACAGACAAGATGTCATTGGGTGGTAGGCAACTAAAATCAACCCATCTCCAAATCTATGGCACGCAGTGATTTGACGTGCCGGTTCATGACTAGGGGCTTGCCGATTTCACAGTCCCGCCCCCGTTACCATTTGCCAATCGCCATGGGACATTTTTTTGAGGGAATGGGTTTTTGGAAGACGCCTGTGCGTGAATTTGTTTTATGTGTGGATAGCAGTGCATGCTGATCAACACACAGTCTTCGCAGTAAGGCTCTATTCCGATGACATGAGTATGATGGCGACTGGTAGTTTCTTATCTGCTGCATCCTTCATCCACCTTCACAGCCGTTGTAAAACACGGCTTGTTATCTTCCGCCTGTTCTGCCATTGAGGACTTCTTTGTCTAGCTCCTTACCTCCCTGGGTGACCCTACTGGAAGTACAAGATTCCCGGTGGGTTTACTCACAAGGATCTTAGGAACACACAGACCCACTCACCACGACAAGGTGATGATCCCGCACGTGAGTAAAGACAGTATACCCTCTTTGTGTCAGTTTATGGTATAGACCTCCCCACCCCCACCCCAGGTCTACTAATGCATTTGAGATTTGGACCACAGCTAGGCCTCCACTCTGGGTTTGTTTTTTGTTTTATTTAAAAAAACCATTCAGAATTGTGCCAAACTTCTTGGTGGTTTATTTCCATGGACAAATGCCAATTAGAACTATGGGCTTTTCACTTTATTCTTATCCAAACAACATGAAGGATGTAAAATTTGAAGTATTCGGTTACCTCTGTTTTTCTAGCCTGCTTGGAGTTCTTATTACACAGCCCATCACTCCATTTGTTATCATCTATGCCTGACTTGTGAAGCTGGGAGAATCAGTAGATCAGTGCCAGAATAAATTGTAGCCATTCCTGCTATTGTTGGGGAAATCAGATGGAAGCACTTTGGCGAAATATCTGTAAAGACTGGTCTAGTTAGGACTTGGATCTCTAAAGACCTTGAGGGGAAAATGGAAGGTAAATAATAAATACAAACAATGAAAACTACAATGGGAAAAAACCCAAACAATCCTGCCTTTGATTAGTTAGACATGTGTTGTGATAGAGCAAAGAAGCTCACAGGCAATGCCCTGTTTTCAGAATGGCTTGGGGAAATTCTTCCCACCCCTGGACCATTCAAAGTCCCTCTTATTGAGCCCCTTCACCTGCACATACAGAAACCAGTTTCAGTGGCCATTGACTTATTAACCTAGGTGATGGAACAGCTTACTCCAGTGCACCTATAGGCAGGGGTGTAGCGGGGTGTGTGGTGTGGCAGGGGGGCCATGGCTCCAATCAAACAATTTTTGAGGGGTGCAAACCAGGCGCCCCCATGCAAGCTTCCCCAGCACAGCCTGACCTGGTGCTCCTTTCCCCCTGCCAAGGGCTGTTTGGGCAGACCAGGCTCCTACCTGCATGGATGGGCAGGTGGCTCAGAATGGCCCCGCTTTGCTCCCATGGAGGTGGGGCCGCTCTGGCAGCGTTGGCGGTGAGGGCTGGTGAATTGTGCGCCCATCCCAGGTGTCAGCAACTGATGGTGCTTAAAAGCTAGCTGAGAGGAGCAGGGCAGGCTGTGTGGCAGAAAAACATTTCTTTTTAGTTAAAATGGTGCCGATACTACCATGAAGTTGTTACAGTAAGTGCCACACATGTGTTAGAACCAATAAGATATTTGCCATTTTCTTACATTTTTGTTTGAAAAATACTACTCCACAGGTTTTTTGAAGGTGTATATGAGATTTGTAAAGAAGGAACTGAAGAAACTTTGGAAGCAAAATTCCAAAGCCCTGTTGCCACATCTTTGTGTTAATGGGGTTTTTCATGCCCCGCTTAAATCGAGAGATATTGTGTGATACAACTAACCGTGCACTCAATACTGTCTCCTTTGACAAGGGTTGTCTTATTTCAGGCATTGTCCAGTTCTAACTGGATCTTTTAAAAAATGCTTTAAAAATATGCATCAGAACATAAAAAGTCCTGCTGGATCAGACCAAAGGGCTTTCTAGTTCAGGCATCCCCAAACTGCGGCCCTCCAGATGTTTTGGCCTACAACTCCCATGATCCCTAGCTAAGAGGACCAGTGGTCAGGGATGATGGGAATTGTAGTCCAAAACATCTGGAGGGCCGAAGTTTGGGGATGTCTGTTCTAGTTCAACATCTTGTTTCTCACAGCAGCCAACCAGGTGCTTCTTGGCATGCCCAAAAAGCATGATATGCTGTTGTTCCCCAGCAACTTGGAGGTAGAGTGCCTTTGACTCTGCACTCTGCATATAACTTATAGGACTAGTAGCCATGGATAACTTTATCTGCCAGTCATTTACCTAATCTCCTTCTAAACCATCTAAGTTAAGAACAGGATGTTGGACTAAACAGACCATTGGCCTGATCCAGCAGGCTCAACTTATGTAAGCTAAATGAGTAAGCTCCATACGTCCAGGAAGAGATGAGTGTTCAGTACTATACACAGATTCCAACAACACAGATTCCTCTCTTATGCTGGGTTCTCGTTTTACTGGAAATTTGGGAGACACCACTTTAAGGTAGTCAGATGCCTGAAAATGAAATGCCATTGGGATGAAAAGCTCAAATGTTACAGGCAGGAGCATAGCGGCTGGATCTCCCACTGAAAGCAATGTAAAGTTTATAGGAATGTGTAAATTGTCTATAAAATAGTAAAACCTTTGCCTTAACTATATGAAATCTGCAGGTCCAATGTCTTGAAAGTGCCTGAAAACATTGTGACATTTGGATGGAAAACTCTTGACGATACAAGCAGCAGAAGACCATCCGGGTCTTCCACTGAAAGCAATGAGAAATGGAAACAGTTCTGGATCAGTTATGAAAATGAATGAAAAGCAAACAAATGAATATCAAAATGAATGAGGTCATCAAACAAAATATAAGCTTTCCTCCCATGAATAATAAACGGTCCAGTATGAATGAAGTATGGCCATTTGCATGTGTTGATTCATCACAGGAGGCCTATAGGGCATCTCATATAAACCATGCTAAAGTTTAAGACACTGTATTGCAATACCCAGCAAAAAAAGGGAGAGCAAATGTCACTTACTGTATGCATTCCATAGAAAAGAAAAACAGCTTACGTTTATAATAATAATAATTTATTATTTATACCCCGCCCATCTGGCTGGGTTTCCCCAGCCACTCTGGGTGGCTTCCAACAGAAGAATAAATAATCTATTAAACATTCAAAGCTTCTCTAAACAGGGCTGCCTTCAGATGTCTTCTAAAAATCTGGTAGCTGTTTTTCTCTTTAACATCTGATGGCAGGGCGTTCAACAGGGCGGGTGCCACCACCGAGAAGGCCCTCTGCCTGGTTCCCTGCAACTTGGCTTCTCGCAACGAGGGAACCGCCAGAAGGCCCTCGGTGCTGGACCTCAGTGTCCAGGCAGAACGATGGGGGTGGAGACGCTCCTTCAGGTATACTGGACCGAGGCCATTTAGGGCTTTAAAGGTCAGCACCAACCTTTACGTTTCTGAAGGCTTCTATTTTTTTCTTCTTCTTCTACAAAGATAAGGTGGTCGTTTAATCCAGGAAAATCAATACAAGATAGACTGTGAACCGAGAGCCATAAATTACTTGGGTACTTGAGGCAAAATGTAAATAAAATGCCTTCATTTGTTTGAAAAGACATTTCAAAGGCATTTGAAGATTCGTAAACCCAAAATTGAAATGAGATGTCAAGTTTCTCCCCCCACCCCCTGATCATCCTCATTTTGCTCTGCTGTCAAAAGAAGGCTAGTTAAATAAGATGAAAGCATACGGCATCCGTGGCTCCAGGAAATGCTTGTGGGAAGTTTATTTATCTTTTATCTAACATTTATTAACCTTGGATTAGAGGAACAGCCTCTTGTAATTATGGGAACTTTTCTGTTCCTGGCCATCAGCAGTGAAGCTGGCGAAACTTTCAATTATAGTTTGACCACCCTGGAGTGTAAGCATTGGTGAAAATGCCCCCTTTTTCGAGGCGCCACCTTAGGGGGATATTATCCTAAAATATGACATCTGAGAATACACATTGTGTGCTCACGTGCACACAGACACACACAAAGGAAAGAAGATTTATTCTTGTTGTGACTACCCGGTCCATTTCTGGCCCTGGAGTGGTTTCAAGGTCAATAAAGGCAGGGTGGGCTCAAACATAATGTTAGTCCGTGGGGAAGTGGGTTTAATAGCAGGACTGCTATTAAACACCTATCCTCCTGATGCCTGACTCAGATACATAATACATGGATCTCATCACCAGTCAGGATGGAACTTGTGGCCTTGAGGAGGAAAGGAAAACATTTCTGATTATCTTCTTAAGTTACCTCTTGACCTGGGCTTTGTCCTCTGTATGTCCTGCTCTGCGCACACTCTCTGCAACCACAACCACTCTCCCTTCTCTGATCAATGGCTCCTCCACGAGCCTCAGTCACAAACAGGAGACAATAATATCTGTGAGCAATCCAGCTGCTTTTTATAGTAGTAGCAGTATTCAGAAGTGCACTGGGCACCAAAGACCTTGCAGATAGCACTGACAGCATAGCCACAATCATCATTTGTAACATGCCCCAAAATAAATTCTGCATTTTGACTCGTTTTTTTAAATAAAAATAAAAAACAGGTGTGCAGAACACACAACCACGAAGCCTGAAAGCCCCACCAGCAGCATAGCACCCCGCCAGATGCTTCACAGTCTCCTGCCTTATACTTTGTCTACTTGGCACAATATTGTCTACTCTAACTGGCAGCAGCAGCTCTCTCTAGGGTCTTGGGCAAAGCACCAGCTTTCTTTTCATTCTTTCTTTGACTGTGTGTGCCACTGAACAATGGCAGCAAGGATGGGGGAGAAGATGAAAATAGCATTAAAAATGTGTCACCTTAGGGGAAATTGCATGGGATGCGGGTGGCGCTGTGGGTTAAACCACAGAGCATAGGGCTTGCCAATCAGAAGATCGGCAGTTCAAATCCCTGCGCCGGGGTGAGCTCCCGTTGCTCAGTCCCAGCTCCTGCCAACCTAGCAGTTCGAAAGCACGTCAAAGTGCAAGTAGATAAATAGGGACCGCTACAGCGGGAAGGTAAACGGTGTTTCCGTGCACTGCTCTGGTTCGCCAGAAGCGGCTTTGTCATGCTGGCCACATGACCTGGAAGCTCCCCTGGCCAATTATGCGAGATGAGCACTGCAACCCCAGAGTCGGTCACGGCTGGACCTAATGGTCAAGGGTCCCTTTACCTTTACCTTTAGGGGAAATTGCAAAAATGTGTACATCCGGAAAAATTCGCTGATGAATTTTCAGGAGGACATTATTATTATTATTATTATTATTATTCACAAACTGAAGTAAAAATGTGGAGTGCTGAACAACAACACACACAAAAAGCAGATAGGAACTGAAAATGACAGATTTGCACCCCATTCTGAGATGGAAGTCCTTTTTGTGCTCTAAAAAAACAAACCCAGGAGGGGGGTTGTGGTCAGCATTCCTGCTCAAGGTGTGCTGGATGGAAGCAGAAGAACCCATCTCCATTGCCAGTTGGGAAGCAGCAGATTCCAGCCGGAGCCTGATTTTATTGACTCTTCTAGATCCAAGCCCCTTCGTGCAGAGATGGTGGGATGTGTCACAATAACTTTGTTACATTTACAGTTGGAACTGTGCAGCATCCACAACTCACAGAACAGGATGCTATTCTTTCTCATTGTGAAACTACAAGCAAATAACGTTTTTTTACCCAGCCAACTTGCAAATTATCCTAGGGGGAAAAATAGGGGGACATGAGAAGAACATTGTTTTCGGACCGGGAAAGGACCACACACAGGGTCCCATGTGGTATACACACACTGGACCGTCTTCTAAACATAAAAGGCAAGTTTTCTGCGATGCTCGCAGGCTGATTTAATTAAACATAGGCACTAGGAAACAAAGTTTGGCTGTTTAACACTGAAATTCTATTGTACTGGTAGGCCTTACACTGGAGTACATGTAATTGTTTAAAATGGTCATAACAATTTTAAAATCCTATGCTGTAGATTTATATTGTGGCGTCCAATCTGTTATAGCAGTTACAGAATGAACTAGCATTTAAAACATGTTTAAAATCTTCATTCAGGCTTTTTTTAATTAACATCCTATGATGCCAGGGCGGGCCGACACATACAGTTGTACCTTGGTTTTCAAACGCCTTGTGACTCAAACATTTTGGCTCCCTAACGTCGCAAACCCGGAAGTGAGTGTTCCATTTTGCAAGAAACAATCGGAAGCCGAACGTCCGACATGGCTTCTGCAGCTTCTAATTGAACTCAGGAATCTCCTGCAGCCAATTGGAAGCTGCGCCTTGGTTTTCAAACGTTTTCAGAAGTCGAACGGACTTCTGGAACGGACTCCGTCCAACAACCAAGGTACGACTGTACTGTATAACTTCCTTTGTGTTGGATGTATCTGCGATGAAATTAATTTTGCCGATCGACAATATTTGCTAATGAAACTGTTTCAGATATAGGTAGGCAGGTCTTTTGCAGTGGGGAGTCCTACCCCTTTTGGGTTCTAGCTTTCAGGTAAGGTTTATTTACAGCTGTGTTTCATTTTCTATGTCTGTCTTTATTAGTACTTTACTCTGTGTGTGTGTGTCTTGCGAGGATATTGTACACAGTCCAGTATTATTATTACAGTTTTCTGGATGATGATGATGTTCAATTACCAAGCAGCCACCAACTAGCAAGCAGTACAGCAGCCTAGTTGTATGGTACACAATTTTAGTTCTCTTCTCATTGCAAAGAATTGTTATTATTATTACCAGTGCTTTTTTTTCTTTAAAAAAAGTGTTCAGGGGTACTGTCATTTTCCTACTCATATTGAAATACTGCCCCTCAATGAGGCCAAACTTAGATTCACAAAATGTTTAGGGGTATGCGTACCCCTGTGTACCCCCAGAAAAAAGCACTGATTATAACTATTATTCTTCTCATTTAGCCAGCTACACCTTGTGCACTTATGAGCCAGCCTTCTGACGCTATTATTTCCAATTGCTAACCATAAACAGAGGCAGCCAGCTTGTGTGGTGTAGTCTAGTGGGGTTTTACAATTTTTTATTTTTAATAGCGCTGTTTGCCTGTTTTTTGCTGTGCTGTTTTCAGGTGTGACCACCTTCTTCTTTTCTTCCCTCCTTCTCTCTCTCTCCCCTCCTCCGTCTTTCCCAAAAGATGTGAAACTTTTCACCAAACAGCGAGCTGCAGCATAAAAATATACATGGGGCATAATCCAATGTCATGCAAATGGAAGTCTGGAGTTCACCTTTCTCTCTCCTCTGTCTCTGGCACCCTCCAACCCATCAAAGGATATTTTGAGGGTATTGGGGGGGGGCCTGTGTTAGGGGTGGGTGGAGGTTAGGAAGATGAATCCCCATTGCATGAACAGACTATGTTGGATATGCAAACCATATAACAAATATTTGTCATGCATTTCAGAATTTGGTCCTAAAAGCAAATGTGGTTGTCATTCCCTGTATGTCTTGTATTATGTGCAAGTATTTAATAGAGCCACATCACCCATTTATTTGGTTAGGACAAAAGAAGTCAAGAACTGGGCTTGATGAGTTTCCATTCCTACCCCTGATATCTTTATAGCATTGATTAACTGGGGACTGTTAATGGAACAATGCTGCATACATTTATTTAGGAACCAAGTTTGAAAGGGACTCGTTAGCTAACAAGGAGTTACGGAGAACTAGTACAAAAGTAGTACATTACTAAATGAAACAAGCTTGCAATTTAGCAAATTGTAACTAGCACTAAAGGGAAACCCAACCATTGCATGTGACAAAATGATCTCATTTCCTAAGGAAATTATTGCAGGGGGTGTCTGGAGGAGAATGCCATGCTCTACAGTGGAACCTCGGTTTATGAACACCTCGGTTTATGAATTTTCGGTTTATGAACACCGCGGACCCATCTGGAACGGATTAATTCATTTTTCATTACTTTCAATGGGAAAGTTCGTTTCAGTTTATGAACGCTTCAGTTTATGAACAGACTTCCGGAACCAATTACACCCATGCTTCAGTTTATGAACGCTTCAGTTTAAGTACTCCGCGGACCCATCTGGAACGGATTAATCCACTTTCCATTACTTTCAATGGGAAAGTTCGCTTCAGTTTATGAACGCTTCAGTTTATGAACACCGTGGACCGTCTGGAACGGATTAATTCATTTTCCATTACTTTCAGTGGGAAAGTTCGCTTCAGTTTATGAACGCTTCAGTTTATGAACAGACTTCCGGAACCAATTGTGTTCATAAACCGAGGTACCACTGTACTTTGGACATACAAAACTGGCAGCTCATGCAACCAGGAATGAATGCTGAGCCAACAAAAGGAGACATATGCACATCACAATTTAATATTAGGGGTCAGTGAACACACACAAACATTGTGCCACCTTCAGCCCCCACCTTGGGGCCTTTCATCCTAAGAATACAGATGGTTAAAGAATGCAATTTGGGATTTACTATGGATTGCTAATTGCACAGAATGCAAAATTAAGATGTTCATGGTGTTCATCCCTAAGAATTACATGCTTTTGTGAATTCCTGTTCAGCTCACATTTTAAATTATTCTCTACATATACAGGATGTAGGATAATACCTTGCTTTCGTTTTAAATTAACATAAGCAACTTAAAGCACTAAAGTTTGGTTGGATTGGGCCTTTAAGTTATTTGCATATGTTTGTTTTTAAAGGTCAGTGTCTGCTTTTTTTCTGCATGTCTTAACAGTTGGAAAAAAGATTAGGATTAGTTTTGCACTATAGATACACACACACACAGAGAGAGAGAGAGAGAGAGGATTTCATGCTCTGGCAAATCTTTAGATATTTCTCAGTATTTCTACTTAACATTGCAGGTATAAGAAGCATTATTCTTTAGTAGTAGTAACAGCACTAAAGGTCTGATTTTCAGTCCTTTCTCCAAACTTAATCTTTGAGTCCGCTTAACATGCCGCCAGCAGTTTTGCATTCAGTGGCACAGAAACATAGACAGCTGCCTTGTTCAGAGTCACAACAGTGGTCCACCTAACTCACAAGTTGCCTACAAGGACTGACAATGGCTCTCCAGAGTTTCAGGCAGGGGAATTTTCCCAGCCTTACCTGGAGATGCGGGGATTGAAACTTGAGCCTTCTGTCACTGAGCTATGACCCTTCCCCAAAGAGAAATAGGTCCACTGTGCATACAGATTGTGTGTGGAGTTCTTCCACAGGAATAGGATCTCGCCCAACCAGAACATGGCTTGCTAGCCCATTTGAGTTCCCTTTCACCTTTTTGCTGACAGTGCAGCTGCATTGGTTGTGGCCAATGGATGCGTCACCATCAGAAGAACATAAGATCTATCCTGCTTCCCCCACCAATGCACGAGCATCTTCATCTCAATCATCTCCCCTTCCCCATTTTTCTACATTCATCTGTGCTTTCCTGCACTGAATATATCCATTAGTTATTTACAAATTTCCAAGAGCCCAAAATGTTTAATGAAGCCAATATGTATTTAAGAGGGCTAAATGCATCACAGTAACTGAAGAAGCATTAAAAAGGTAAAGGACCCCTGACCATTAGGTCCAGTCGTGACCGACTCTGGGGTTGTGCGCTCATCTTGCTTTATTGGCCGAGGGAGCCGGCGTACAGCTTCCAGGTCATGTGGCCAGCATGACAAAGCCACTTCTGGCAGACCAGAGCAGCACATGGAAACGCCGTTTACCTTCCCGCTGTAGTGGTTCCTATTTATCTACTTGCACTTTGACATGCTTTCGAACTGCTAGGTTGGCAGGAGCTGGGACCAAGCAACGGGAGCTCACCCCGTCACAGGGATTCGAACCGCCGACCTTCTGATCAGCAAGCCCTAGGCTCAGTGGTTTACCCAACTGTTATATTAGTAATTTTCATTGTCTAGGTTAGCAGGACTGTTTGACAAAGTCTCAAAGTCAACCACCAAACCTTGCTTCCTCCCCCATCACAACTGGGAATTATATATATAGGCTTTGTATTTCCATTAATACCACCTTGACATAAGTGCCGCCGCTGTGTTTTCTGCTTTTAGCAAAGTCTGTACCAGCTACCATACTCACAACCTGCACTGCTGTTAATTTGATGAAGGCAGAGACTCCCCACTAACCCAAGAACAGAAATATAAATTGATTAGGTTGAAAAGAAATAAATAAATATAGGTTGATTGGGTTCATTCAAGCCCCTCAACATGAAAATGAGTGCTAGAAAAGAGTGCTGAAATGGCATGATTCAAGCAGTGTTATCCTTGCAATTTAATTCCTTGAGCCTACTGATTTCCTCAGGACATGTTAACTTCTGAAGTCCTTCTGTCTAGCGTTGGCCAATAGAGAAGACAAATGAGCCTGGAGGCCTAGCAAAATAAAGTTCAGGCATGCCTGCAAACTGAGACACTTTGTGAAGACAGTGATAGGAAGCCTGCAGGCAAACAGGAGATTGGTCAGGAAGACTAGGCCTGATATATGAAAACAATGGTACACCGTGAGTAAATTTGTGTAACAACTTATGAAATTCTTCAGTTTAGAGCAGAGGTAGGGAGCTTGTCAATGGTGGCCTTCCAGATGTTGTTGTTGGACTACAACTCCCATTGTTCTTCACCTTTGGTCATGCTGGTTGGAAATTATAGGAGTTGGAGTCCAACAATACCTGAAGTTTACAGTTACAGGTAGGTAGCCGTGTTGGTCTGAGTCGAAGCAAAATAAAAAAAATTCCTTCAGTAGCACCTTAAAGACCAACTAAGTTTTTATTTTGGTATGAGCTTTCGTGTGCATGCACACTTCTTCAGATAAACGCAGTTTACAGGTTCTCCATCCCTTATTTATACTGTCAAACATGCATAGCTAGCTGTTATCTGCCTATGGTTTCCTTTAAATGGTCTCCACTCAAAGAATGCAAGAACAACCACTTCGGCCTAATTCAATCTTTATTATCTAACACAAAAGAACCTATATTTTAGCTCCACAATCTCCATGTTGTTGGAGATGAACTGCTTGCCTGCTAGGACTTCCTTGCTCATTTCAAAAGAGGAAGTAGGTCCTCAGACACATACCTTCTTCAGAAAGATATGTTCCCTCTTAGGAAGTGAATGGGCACCCACATGTAGAACTCCATAGCGGAGCACACACTTGATGCATAACGTAAAGGAGCAAAACATTCCTGATTTTCCACTCAGCTTCATGTAAGATACCTGTAGAAGTCCTATTCAGCTAGAGAAGCCAATGCCTTTTGAAGCTTCCATGCTAGAAACTCATGCTAGGACAGTGGTATCACAACCATTCTGCGAGATCTCTCTGCACTCTTCCTCCAGGGGTTCCTTATGGGAAAGCCAAACCTTTCCACCATGACCTTGTGGGGGGAAAGGACAAAGAAATTCTTTCTTTCCCTTAAAAAAACAAGCTTTTTTTTTAAAAAAAGAACCTTTAAAACAATTCCAGTAACATTCCATTAATCCCACATTTATTCCAGCACACCCTCCTTTCAGTAGCGCTTTATGCCTACTGACTGTTAAAAAGCAGCCTTTACATTACAAAGCTGCAGTTTAGTTTCATGAAGCACTAAGCTGAAGAAACTATTGAAAACCACTCAACCAGTGCTAGCCAAATATACCCATTAATCAGAGCTATTTGCCTCTTAAAGTTAGGAACTGGAAGTCCTAGGAAAACCCGGATGCATTTTGTTTTGTATTTTCTTTCCCTTCCCGTTATAGTTAACCCTTCACGTTCACCTTCTTCTCTGGAGAAAACTGTCCCCTTTTGTTGTCTCACACATAAAATTATTGTATCGATCCAGAGAATCAGGTAAGGCTTAAGACAAGTTCTGATAAATAAAACCAGTGCTTTTCTTCCAGGGAAAAAAGGTGCTGGTACTCGCCATGAAGTTGTTACAGTAAATGCCACACTTTTAACTAGTGCTTTTCTTCTACTACATACCCTTGGGTACACCCAGGAAAAAAGCACCGAATAAAACCAAAATATGCTGAAGATTATAACCAGGTCAGTGGTTTTCTTTCTCAGATTATTATTATTATTATTATTATTATTATTATTATTATTATTATTATTATTATCTCTGAACACCCAGGTTCCTGTTGGGACAGGAAGTGGCTTGTGGCAATGTTATTGAGCTAAACTCGCAGGTTGAATCCACAAAGATCTGCTTCTGCTTTTGTGTGTAACTCCCGGTTTGTGAAACATAGGAGCTGTGGTCCCAAATGACATGGAAGCTTTCTAGTGTTCAAAGGCACCTTTGTGTGGCCAAATCAAAATATGGTGAAAGGGAGTGTCATCTGAACTGCCCATGAGAAAGAGCATATAATGTTGCACATCAGAACAGACCTAAGGTTACTTCACTCCTCATTTAGCTACATCTGGCTTAGGAGATATTTGCTGTGGTACCACCAGGGGCGTCTTGCCCATAGAGGCAAGTGGCGCAGGGCGCCGGGGCGCCAAGTTCTGGAGGGCGCCAGGGAAGAGGCAGAGGCTGGACATGGTGCCTCCCGGCATCAGCTTGCTGCCCTCACCTGCCTCACTGAAGCAGCACTGCGCCCAGAGCCTCCGCCTCTTCCTCGCCGGAGGAGCTGCCCTCCAGCCGCTGCCCGCCTCCTCCAGGCCCACAAAGCTGCCGGCAGAGCCGTAAAAAGGTCGGCAACTCTGGGAAACGGGGGGGGCGCCAGAGGGATCTTTGCATCACGGCGCTGGATATACTTAAGATGGCCCTGGGTACCACACAGTTGCATTCACAAAATCAATGACACGGGTATTCACTAGTGGCAGGGACAGGTGCAGAAATGAACATATGAAACTGCTTTTTACTGAGTCAATCTATTGGCTTTATCTACTCTGACTGACTGTAGTTCTCCAGGGTCTTGGGGAAATCCAGGGTGGAGTGGAGAGTATTAGACTAGGTTCAGATCTACACTCAGACTTTAACCTCACTAAAAGACCTTGGGCCAGTTACTACATTAGAATTCTAGAACTGGAAGGGACCACAAGGGTCATTTAGTCCAACCCCCTGCAATGCAGGAATCTTTTGCCCAACGTGGGGCTCGAACCCATGAGATTAAGAGTCTCCTGCTCTGCTGACTGAGCTATGATTTACCTCACAGGATAAAATAGATGCAGTGCGGTGGAGGAATCATGTATGTTCCCTTGAGCTCCTTGGAAGAAAGCTGGAATGTAAATGTAATAAATATGAAGAAAGAAAGAAAAACTGAAGAAGCCAGGAATTAAACTTGGGACATCATACATGCATACCATAATCGCTACTATTGAGCTCTGGTGCAAGTTTTCTTTTTTGTACGTATGTGAAACTAAGGCTTCATTGAATTACAAAACGTTTTAAGTTTGGCATTTAAGTACCTCTGGTTACAAACGCTTCTGGTTACAAACGCTTCAGGTTACGAGCTCTGCTAATCTGGAAGTAGCTGCTCCTAGTTGCAAACTCTGCCCCAGGATGCAAACAGAAATCATGCGCCAGAGGCGTGCACGCAGCGGGAGGCCCCATTAGCGAAAGCGCGCCTCAGGATAAGAATGGTTTCAGCTTAAGAACGGACCTCCAGAATGAATTACCGGTAAGTTCGTAACCAGAGGTACCACTGTATCAGATTTAGGGCCAGATTGTTGTTGTGTTTTTTAAAAAGGGATAGCACACCTGAAAATCAAAACTCAGCAGGCAATGTAATTGTTGGTGTTTTCTTTAAAAATAACTAGGAAGTTAGAGGACCAGAAGGACCATTCGTTGGTGGCCCTCCTGGAGAAGGAAGCTCTAAAGCACCACCACCACAGAAGAAGAAGTACAGCTCAAGGCCCAGCTGCCTCATTGACAGGACATAAAATAGAGTCTTGTTATGCCTTTTCAGCCATGGGTAAGCCCTACTGGTAAGCATGTTTCCTAACTAACTAGCGCCATGCTACCAGTAGGCAGGAGTTGCTCAGTACTCATTGATCTTGGATATTGTAGGAAAAACCCACATTCCAAAATTGGATGAAGAAAATACTAAACATGGCCCTTTTCCCAGCTATGAGGTAAGTTCTTGCTCTTTGAGAGAAGCTGTCCTTTCCCTTCGGTATCCTCAAAAGTGCTTTTTTCTAGCTGCTTTATTAGAGCAGAAGAATCTTTTGTACCCTTATGGTTCAAATCCAAATGAAGTGCCCAAAGAAAAGACGTAAGCAGGATCACCATATACAATCTACCAATAGCGTAACAGTGGAGTCTCAGGAACTTACAACAGCATAAATGTTAGATATTATTGAGATGCCACTATGTAAACTTGGAAAACGGTTGTTCAAGGGTTCTTACAAATATTTTCTTTAAAAAACACTCATATTCACCTGAACATATTGAAATGATTAGCTGGGGGAGGTGGAGGCATAGCTGCCAAGTTATCCCTTTTTTAAAGGGATTTTCCCTTATGCTGAATAGGCTTCCTCGCGAGAAAAGGGAAAACTTGGCAGCTATGGGTGGAGGTAGTGAATGCAATTTAACTTATCTTTTAGGTTTATGGTGACAGAATCACATAATGCTTTCAGCATCAACCCAGGTCCTTAATTTGTTATCTGCTGCCATATCTCATACGTCTTGGAACATTTGCTGTAGTGCAAAAACAAGGGCACATCTAGGCATTTGTTAAAGCAATTCTACAACAAGGCTTTAAAAAAAGGACCACCACCATTTCTTATATGCATAGAATTAAATCTCACAGAAATCAATGGGCATTCAAACCAAAGGTTGATTTAAATCTCTGTGTGTGTGTGTGTCCATGCACACACATGTGCACACATTGACAACATTTTGTGGATATATCCAGTCATGTCCCTCCTCTGATCCAGCAGGGGCTTCCGCCAGGACAGGAGATTGAATTCCGCTCCCTTGCCCTCTCTATCTAGCCTTCAACTCTCCCCAGCCAACATCCCTTACAAACTCTGCTCTACACCCAGCTTGAGTGTTTTTGCATAGTCAGAATGTGATCTTGAACTATGATAATACCGCTTGCTTGCTTGGATGGCACAAGGGGTGAGGGGGGCGTGTAGAAACCTCATGAGCTTTGCATGGCTGGAATGTAGCCCTACTGTACAAAATCAAGAGTCATATCTATTGCCTCCACCCACTTCTACACGTGGTCCCCAGAGATTTGCCCATATGGAACGGAGCCCTCAGACTGAAAATGTTTCCAGCCCCCAGTGTTAGAATAAAGGGTGGGTGTCTTACAGCTCGTTGGGTCACTATCCATTAACTGGGCTCAGGTAAGACCACACAGCAGGTCCACCAAAGGACCTGATCAAAAACACAAGCCGTAATAAGGGTAGCCTTCTTGAAAGCAAAGCCAAGGTGAAACTGAGGTCAGAAACCAGAGAGTAGTCCTGAGCTACATATAATTCAGAGGTGGAGCGATGGGGGGCAAAGGTCAGCAGTTAAAGACAGTTAGATTGCATGAGTAAGGAGCCAGACCTCAGCTGGAGGTTTATAAAGCCTGGCCTCCCAGACTGAAAAAGGTGGTTAAGCCTGCTCTCTAGAGGAATCTTTGACTCTGTAGAGAACTGAGGAACTCCCAAAGAACCCTTCACTCTTGGGTAGTGTGTTGACTTGACATTCTTAGGTATGCATTCCTTCACTGAGCCACTGCCTGAGTCTCAGTTTTCTGGTGTTGATGCTTTTGAGAGCTATTTGAGCCCAGCTTGGGGAGGGGTTCCTCTGCTGCAGGAAAATCAGGGACCTGCCCCAAGGGTTCTTCCTGGGCAGTCTTGGGGAGTGCTCTCTTGGGGAAGGGCCCACCCACCCCCAGGTTTCCTGACTGGGAGCGCTGGTTTCACTGAGGTTGGAGAGCAGATGGTTGGATCAGGGCTCCCTATGACAAGAAAGTAACTTTTGCTTATTCACCCTCCTCTCTGCCACCCCATGCCCCCCTTGTCCCCTGCCAAATCTGCTCAAGAGGATTGGTACCGGGGGGTAGTCAGTTGTAGGGGTCTGCAGGAGAAAAGGAAACTTTGCAAAAAAAAAATACCCTCATGGAGCCTTCCACTCAATCAAAGAGCCTTCTGTCAGCAGAGGGGAAATGTCCGGATACAACTATTAGTATGTAAACAGGACTAGGTCTACCTAGGCAGGCTAGGCAGCCACTAGAAGCATCCCAATTCCATGGTGGGGGGAAGGAACATAGGAAGCAGCCTTATGGAGAGTCAGACCATGGGTTCGTCTAGCTCAGTATTGTCTACATCCAGGATGGGCAACCTGTGACTTTTCAGGTGTTTGTTCTACTACAACTCCCATGATTCCTAATTTGGAATGCTGGCTGGGGCTGATGGGTGATGGCTGGAGGACCTCAGGTTGTCCGTCTCTGATCTACACTGACTGACAGACGTTATTCAAGATTTCAGGTGAAGTGCCTTCCACATCTACCTGGGGATACTAAACATGTGCTGTATCACTGTATCACATGTATCACAAGGTGCAAAACAGGTGCTGTATCACTGAGCCACAGCCATAAAGTTTCATAAAGTTCTACAGAGTTCCATAAAGTACTGCAGGGTCATGTTGCATCTGCCATGGCTAGCACCCACCCACCCTGCAAACTGTGTATTCCCCAACATGCTGTGATAGTGCAGAAGATATTGAGAGTCACTTTCCATTTGCATGGGGATGCTCTGTCCTACCCTAACTATTGGGTAGGAAAATTGTATTTCTTTTTTCCAGAACCCCTGGGAAGGTGAATATTGTTCCCATTTTACAGATGGAGAACTGAGACTGAAAAAAAGTGACTTGGCCTAGGCTACGCAGTTAAAAGGTGAACCGGTATAATGTTAGAGTGTTGGATCTGGGGGATTCTTATTCGGTCATGAAGCTCATTGGTTGACCTTGGGCCAGTCACAATCTTGGGCCAGTCACAACCTACCTCACAGGGCTGATGTGAGGACACAGTGGGGAGGGTGAGAGTCAAATGCAACAATAAAGAAAACACTGAAATAAATCAAATTAAGAAACGAAAAAGACCTCCACCTGGGGATGTCTATTCAAGTCCATCCACAGGACTCAGTTCATAGGAAAGGAATCTGTTGTTGCTGCTACTAATAATTCATCAATGTGATGCTTATAGAAACCTTTGCAGAACAAACCTTTACGGTTTCGTGTTTCTGAGATAACCACCTTTTCCATTTGAGCCAAAGAGAGATTTTTTTTATAATAAGGATGTTGCTCCTGTTGGACAAATAATGTTCTGTTCAGTGACAGCTGGAAACATACTGCTGAAGAACAATTACTTCTTGGTTTCATAATAAGTTGTTACTGGTGGTTGTCATAAGACAGTTATGATTCCCATGTTTGAATCAATTAAATAAGATGTACTTTAAAAAACAAACAAACTCCACCCATTTCATAATGCTGTTATTATACCCAGTTGCTGCCAGTATATGCCATAGGCTGTGTTTTTCTTCTTTTTCCACCTCTGAAAACCCAAGGCTATCTGACAGACAAAAGTCATGACTGATTAGACCAGTGATATCTTCCATCATTGGTCTAATCAATTTGTTTTGCATTGTGTGCTTGCCACTTTCGAGGCAAAGACTTCTTCCTAGTGAAACTTTCAAGGAACAAGAAGGAAAAAATGCAAGGATTGACATAAATAAATCCCAAAGGGTCCAACATTTGTAAACCAAGCACTAGGTGGAATGGGTAAACATTTCAGCAGAGGGAAAACTCTGAACCCCTTTTTCTCTTCGTTTTACATTCAACCCTGTATTTATTTTAAGAAGGGCTCTGCATTCCAGCACCTGACCCCCCAATCACATCTTGCAACAACAACAACCAACAACTTTATTTTGCTTCCCAACAGGACAAGAAAGGAACCGAGGCTAAAGCGAATTATGCCCAAGAATGAAAGAAGATTTGTATGTTCTGCTGAGATGGGTGATGATTTCAAATGAACATAGAGGGGGAAAGAGAGAGGCGAAGAAGAAAAGGATCGTAGGGAGGGGGGGGCAGAGGGCTGTTGTTACCACTTTGTCAATTTCATGCCTGGGATCTACTCCAGGGACCATCTCGGGGAAGCTGGCCTGCCTGTTTACCCAAGGAGGTCTGCGCTGATAACACGTTGCGTTGGTTTACTTTGCTTTCCTTGAGTTTATTGTAAAAAGGGTGAAGTTTTTCGGATCCATCACGTGACCCTGACAGGTCCTGCCTATTGAGAAAGCCAGACCACCCACATGGAGAGGACGA
The DNA here is from genome assembly GCF_965207765.1 of Zootoca vivipara. Lineage (NCBI taxonomy): Eukaryota > Metazoa > Chordata > Lepidosauria > Squamata > Lacertidae > Zootoca > Zootoca vivipara. The sequence continues at coordinate 8,155,232 of NC_142593.1, read as the reverse complement.
TGGAGCGCTTAATAGAAACAGGCATGCAATTGTGAGCCTGCTCAGCACTCTGCAGAATGCCTGCAACCTAGGAGGGTTATTATTATTATTATTTTACACTTTCTGTTCCCTTTCGGAGACCGGGAGGAGGTGCGGGAGAGAAGGTGGAGGGGAAGCGGAGGGGGAGAAGAGAGCTTTGAAGGCAAGCAGGAAAGGATCAGGGGAAGAAAAAAAGAAAACTGATGTACTCCGTCTCCTATCAAAGTCCTCTGCCTCGGCGGCGGCGGCAACAGCAGCAGCATTGAATGAAATTGACCAGCCCCACCGGGAGCTCACCCTGCCCCACCGAGGGGCTCAGCGGGGAGATGGTGAGTAAGAGAGGCAACGGAAAATGGCCTCTGGGCTGGGAAATGAAACAGGAAGGGGGGCACCCGTGGGGGGTGGAAGCGGGGACCCAAAGAGAGATCTCCTGGCAGAGGACAAATCCTGGAACGCGGGGGGTGGGGGGGTGAAACAAGAGGAAGGAAACCCAGGATGGTTTTTTGCTTGCCTCGTTCCTGTCATTGCACGAACACACAGCCCCCCAGGCAGGCAAGCAGCTTCTCGTTTCGCGGTGGGGGCGAGGAGGGTGGCTGCCGCTGGGGGTGGAGAGGACGGAACTGATCGGTGATAATTCGCGTCCAAGGAGGTCTCGGGGATCCTATTTTCACGCTTGGATAGGGTCGCCACCCTGCCTTCCGCCCGCGAGGAGTCCCCCTCCCCGGGCTCCGGGAATATGAGAGAGAGAGAGAGAGAGAGAGAGAGAGAGAGAGATTTTGTTTCCCTGGGAGAAATATTTGCTGGACAGCGCGTTGGATTTTGTTGTGTTTCAGGGGGGGGGATTAAGTCCTCCCTGAAAACCAGGATCACCTTTAACTGGCATTTAAAACAAAAAGGGGAGGTGAGTTTGACAAGTTGTGGATCTGGCTGCTCACAATCCTTGTTTGAACACAAACTTTGTGTTGTTGAGTTTGGGGCTCTTCCTTTCCCACGAGCTTTGCAGCATCACCCCCCCCCCCGGACTTCTCTGAGGCTACTCTGGAGTAAGCGGCTTGTAGCTTGACCTTGGCTTTGCGAGGGACTCAAACACGATTGTTGTGGATCCCTGCACGTCAGAATGGGGCTTGCTTCCAAGTAAGCGTAGTGAGGAGAGGGGGAAGTTGGGCTCTTTCCGGACGTGTCTTCCAATCTACTACGGTATCGTGGTGATCAGGTCTAGGGGAGAGAACGAGAGACAGAGGGAGGTATCCGTGTGTGTGTGTGTGTGTGTGTGTTCCAGCCACGGGTCGCTGCTCCTTAGCAGTGGCGGTGATCCGTTGGACGTCCCGTTTAAGACGCTCCCACCTTTTACAGTTTAGGATTTAACCGTTGTCTCCTCGACAGGATGGGACGTTTTCGTCATGAAACATGAAGCCAAACTTTGTGAGGTAATAGAAAACCAGCGATTAAAAAGAATATCCCTACCAGTTGTTTGCATACCTCTTATTTAATAACCGATCCCTTACTCCCCAGCACACACTCCCCTGACCTTGGCGTGGCATGCATAGGACTAACATTTCTTAATGCATCAATCATGGCAACAACAAGGTCCATTTGGGAATGGTGGAGGCAGGGAAGTGCGGTAGGTTAGGTTTGTGGCAGGTAGTAGTAACCCTTTCCGTTTAAAAAACAGTGGTGTAGTTGTGCCATTCCAGGCTCTGGGGATAATGGTCTTAAAGGTGCCCCTACTTCAGAGGGCAAGATGAATTACTTCATTTACCGCCAAGTGTGAAAAGCCAGGCCTGCAGAGTTTCAGGACCCTCCTGCTCAATCTGCTGAACAGACATCTCTCCCCAAGTCCTGCCCTGAAGGTGCCACAGTTTCTTTAGCACTGTTGATGTTGTAGGGAGTGAGTGGGAAACCTTTGGCCAGGTGTTTATGAACTACAGCTCCCATCAACCTCAGCCAACATGGCTAAGAAAACTAAGGCTGATGGGGGTTGTAGTCCAACAACATTGGGCAAGCCAAAGGTTCCTATTCCTATTGTATGTAGGTTCATGGAGGGTAGACATACATGCCTCAATTTGTTGTTTCGTTTCGTGATTTTTTTGTCCTACTGGGAAGTCCATTTGTGTTCTGTAGGACTTAGTTTCTGGTAAAGGGGCAGAGGATTTTGGCCTTAACCCCTCTGATTGTGTGAAAAATACTTTACAACAACATTCATTCATTCAGATAATTTGTTTAAAACAAACACTTTTCACCTATGTCTCAAGTGGCTTACAAAGAACAAAATAAAACATGGCATGTACAAAATCTAAAGCAACAATTAAAACATCTGAAAATAAGAGCAGAGCAGTGGACAGTATTTATTTACTATAGCCTTAAAACTGTCCCAGAAATAGGTAGTTATTATTTCCATTTTACAGATGGCACTCCATTTGGGCTTGCAGTCTAAGCCTATTTGTTCAATCTGAATCAGTTAATCAGTCTTGTTTCCAGGTAGGTGTGCATAGGATGTAGGTGTATAGGCAGTGACAGGGCCACACAGTGAGTTTTGTGGATGCCCTCAAGGCTTGGAACCCAGACACCCTTCCCCAGGGTCCTCTTCCAGCACTCTGGGCCACACTGCCAGTGTGGGTAGTTTGGGAACCATTCAAAACACGCTAGATACTGCAGCCCTCCAACCTAACCTTGGCTTTTGTGCAACCTGTCTTCCTCTTTGGCTGTTGCTACCCCATTTAGAACAGGGGACTTTTCAACAGTGGGTTTGCATTCCCATGCTTCTTTTCTGTTTTCCTCAAGCAAACTGTGAGTCCACAGTTTACAGGGCACGGTGTGTTCACTAGGTGTACCTGTGTTCCAAGTCCTTCAGAAATCAATGGAACGGTTGTCTGTAGAAGCTTCCAAAGGACAGTCTGGGCTTTCTTCCTGGAAAATGGGTTTCTTTACAAAATAAATAAATAAATAAAAATCTGGCAGTACAGATTCAAGGTAGTTAAAAATAAAACCAGAGCATGGGGCCATCCCCAGAGAGTTCGGTTAATGGACACATCCACACACCTAAGTAAGGTTCTTTAAAAAGGGAACAACTTTTCTGATTCATCAATCTGATATTTGATTTGTTTATTTACAGATTGTGGCACAGGATTGTAATACTCTTGCAAGGCACTGGGAAATGAGGTTTTCCTTTTGCACTGGGAGTATTGGAAAGGAAAGGGGGGAAGAAGCCCTCCCCTTAATTTCCCTTTCCTAATTGCTTTCAGGATGCAGCAGATGGAAAAGTGACAGGGCAGAAATCTATGAATTAAAATATCTCTGTCCTCACTGATTTTATCCTTATCACACCCACCTACCCACCCACCTTTTATTTCTTCTGCCTTTGCTGCAGTCCATTCAGAGATGGAGGCGTGATGTATAAACCGGATTAGCAGCCTGAAAGAAAGGCAGGCACTGAGACTGAATTGCTTTACTTCTTTTTCATTTCTCATGCCTCTATCTCCAGTAAACCTGTGGATCCAGCAGTGGGTCAATGGGATTGCATTGCAAGGCTTTGCGCGCGCGCGCGCACACACACACACACACACACACACAGTGACCAATTTCCTCTTTGGTAGAGATCATAGGCATTGAAACCTGCCTTTTGCCTAATGGGAGGCAGGATGAACAAGCAAGATGGAGAAGAGCTCTTCTGAAGAAAACTTTGAACCATTGGGTGAAAGTTCAGTGGTACAGTATTCACCTTGGATGCAGAGAGGGCTGAGAATGTCTCCAGTCTGAAACAGCTGTCCATTTCTACTCAACGTACAATACTGACCTAGATGGTACAAAGTTCTGTCTCAGTATAGGCAGCTTCCCATGTTCCTGTGTTGACCTGTGATATAACTTCAGCTTATTCTCTAGCACAGGCATCCCCAAACTTCGGCCCTCCAGATGTTTTGGACTACAATTCCCATCATCCCTGACCACTGGTCCTCTTAGCTAGGGATCATGGGAGTTGTAGGCCAAAACATCTGGAGGGCCGCAGTTTGGGGATGCCTGCTCTAGCAGAGCACAGGATTAGAACCGGGATTCTTAGACATTGCAAGGAGAGCCACAAAACCCTTCATCTCCTGCAGTTTCTCCCCCTTATATATCACCTTTCTTCCATCATGGAACCCTAAGTAGCATAAACATGATTCTGAGGAAGTATATTATCTAGACAGACTCTGGCCTGCTTAGCTTCAGCTAGATGTTTCAGGCCATATCTTATTCTACGAAGTGCTAGAATTCTAGACTATGTTGTTTCAGGCTGCAGGTAGGGTGTCATATTATCAGAAGGATTACATTTTTTTGGTATTTTGATGCGCTAGCTTACCATATGCAGGATTTGGGAAATGAGGCTTATTTTGCATAAGAGTACTGAGGAGAAGGAATATTCCTCCCCACTTTCAAAATTGCTTCCAACACAACTAAAAGAGAAGTTTTGGAGAGCATTCAGAATATGATTCCCTCCACCTGTACCCTGAAATGGTACAAAAATTTACTGCTTCCCAGTCTCCTGCCTCATTCTGTTTATGTAATGCATAGATCAGGTGACTGGTCCAGGAAAGAAAACATCAAGCCCCTTACCCCTGAACCTATGCCAGCTGATAAGAGGCAGTCTAGTCCAGGCTTCCTCAACCTCAACCCTTCAGATGTTTTTGGCCTACAACTCCCATGATCCCTAGCTAGCAGGACCAGTGGTCAGGGATGATGGGAATTGTAGTCTCAAAACATCTGGAGGGCCGAGGTTGAGGAAGCCTGGTCTAGTCTATGCAAACAATGGATTCAAGTAGTACACCTTGGCTACAGATGGAAGATGTAATGTCTCAATGCACGCACGCACACACACGAGAAATAAGCAAACTTCCCCTTTACAAAGAAAAAGAGCATGGGTGAGAGAGACTGGTTTATCCCATCACTTCAACATTGTGATTTTCTACACGCAAGGGCTTTTCTCTTAGAAAAGCAGAACACAAATGGATTCCACTCCTGTAGCCTGAAGTGGTACAGTCAAGAAAAAAGCAACTTTAATGGCGCTGATGATGCTGGACAGCAAATTTTCACAGCATTTTCACTTTGCTGAAGTCTCTCCTTTTACCATCTGCCTCCCTCTCCTTTGCTTTCATTCTTGAAAAGCTAGGAGATAATTGACTGCTTAACATCAGCTGTTTACCTTACACTTAAAAATTCAAGCATCTCCCCTCTTCTTGGCCTTCACTTAGAGAGGCTCACAGTGATAAATTTCAGACTAAAAAGGAAAACTGATCTCTCTTCCCAAAATGCATATTTGGGGATGGGGTGTGTGTACGTAAATGCATGAAGATTTGTCATACCTGAGACACACAAAGATAAAAGTTGGAAATATTGACTTTGGGCCCTCCAACAAAATCACTCGTTTTTCTGTGGGTCATAACTTACAGCTTGTCATGTGAAGATAATTTCATGTATGTTTTTATTAAGAAATAAAATAGCACCACTGAAAACCGCAAATACAAAATAACCACAACCAAATAGTCTCTGTCAGCACCAAGTCCTGGGTTTTGAGAGGTAGGAAGTCCCCAGTCAGAAGGCTGACTTCTAGGAAAGCTTGGGGCTGGTTTTTCTCATTTTAAAAGACACTATGTTGTGGGGGTGGGATGGGACTTGTGACTCCCCAGATATTGCTAGGCTGCAACTCCTATCAGTCCTGACCAATTGCCATGGGAGTTGGAGTCCAACAACAGCTGGGGGTGGCACAGCTTTCCCAGCACTGGGAGATTTATTTATTGTTTTAAGCCTGAGCTTCTAATCCTCAGGATGGTGAAACTGTTCAGTGGAAGGTGGTTGGAGGACTCTGGAGTTTGGCAGAGGGCAGTACTGTCCATATAGCTGGATATACCTTAGTAATAGCTGTCAACCTTCTCAGAAGCATCCTGCTTTTAAATCTGGGACAACCCTTTCAGCTGCTGGTGCTGGTGTCTTTCTCATTTTTTCTGTACAGTAACAACATACACACACAGGATAACAGTGCTCACACCTTAATCACTGTACAGTCATACAGGGGATTTGCCAGGTGCAAGATATTATGTGCACCTTTGGAAAGCTGAACGAGCCCAAAAAATCAATCTTCCACAGATGGTGCTCTGCCTTTCTTTTCATCTTGTAACCTTTCTACTCTCATCTTTAAAAACAAACAAACCACTAAAACCATCTTGAGGACTAGAAACTCAGGCTCTTAAAAGTGTCATTTTCTTGTTGCATTAAGAAGGTCTTCTTTCAGAATGAAGAGAGGCAATCCCAAGTTTTCCTGGAAATTGTGATGCTTGTGCCTGGTACAAACCTATCTGTGGGGCTTGGCTCGCCAGCTCCGAGGGTTTCCGTTTGGAATGGCGCCTCCTCTCTAACTGGGATGCCGTTCCCATGCTCTTTAGCCCAGGGCCCCCCCATCCTGACGAACTCCCTCCTCCCTCCCAGGTGAACTTGGAGCTCTCGGGGCCTTTGGTGGCCCTTTCTGCCCGGAGATCTCTGCGGGGCGACCCGCCTGCTTTCCTGCGCGTAGGCGCTGCAGATCCCTCCTTCGCTCCTTTGTGGCGTGCGAAGCAGCTTGCCATTAAAGGAGATCAGGGGTAATTAGCCGCATTATTTTGACAAGTTGGCTCGAGCGGTTCCCTTTCTGACGCTGCCGAGGAGGGGACCCAGAAGGAAGGCGGGCGGGGGCCGAGGCGAGGGCGGCTTGAGTCCTGCCGTTCGGGGGCCTTTCCCAAGCCCCGGCTTGCTCTTTGCAAAAGCCTCTCCGCGGCCGCTGCTGCAGCCGCCCAGAATGCTGAAGTGGAAGACATGCAGGCAAAGGTGATTCTCATCACAACACACTAAGTCTGTCAGCGATGGGCTTTGTTCGAGTGTAAAAAGCGGGCCTGTACTAAGATAGAAAAGTTACGCGTGTCCTTGTTCATACGTGCACAGAAACACGCGTGTAACCACATCTAAAACTGCTCAGTCCGGATTTTGTTAATCCCTCCTCCTATGTACAGTATGCCTACTTAGAGGTAAATGTAATGACTCCTTCGTCATTACTAACTCAAGCCCCATTGATTTCAAGGAAATGCCTGGATCCAGCTCATTATTAGTTGCCCTGAAATTGCTAACAGGTTGAAACGTGGTTCAAATCATTGCTTAAGACGCAGGGAGACAGACTCTTGAGGACTCAGGCTCTTAAAAAATGAGAAGCGGTGTGGTGGTCTCTCTAATACAGAGGTACACACTCGCCTGTCTGTTCCAGGTCTGTCTGCCACTGACAGTCTCTTAGCATTTCTCAAGTAGGAATAAATACTTCATTCTTCGGTTGTTGTGATAGGGTGGGGGGGTATTGGGGGGGGGAACAAAACACGCTGCACGCTTAAAGCTTTGCAAATTACCTGTACCATTAATGCCTCCCAGTGAGTAAGGCCTCCCAGTAAGGCCGGGAACATGTATTGGCTCAGGCTGCACCATGGAAAAGGATGCAAATACACTCATGGCAACTCCTTGAACAGTTTTCACGTCTTGCCTCTCTTTCCCCTCCCCGCCCCCACGTGAAGGCAGGTGGTTTATTTCAACGTCGTCTCTTTTTATGAATGTAACCGGATGCTGCAAGGCCTCGCTTTATGACCTCTGCATGGCAAGGACAGATCGAAACTCTGGAAGTTCTCTCGCCACCTAGGAGGACTTCTCTATGGTGGCTGGCCCCGGTGCACGGATGGCTGTGCGCACCGAGATTGCTTGGAAGGGCGATTGTTGTGGCGCCAAGGGAAGTTTTCTAATGAAATGCAGATCCCGCTGCAACAAGGCGAGAAAGAAATGGCCAGCTGGAGCGATGGCTGGCCTCGGCCCTCTGCAGGCTTTGCGGGCCCTCGTCCCTCCATTCTCCCAGGCCACGTGGAAAAAGCAAGACGCAAAAGAACGGCAGCCGGCCGGGCCCGTGTAGCCAACGTGGAGCTAGATAGCGCGCACACACACGCGCGCACACACGCACACACACACACACACAGGCAGCACTCCGTCTTCCTTAAATCCGCAGGAGGAGCCTCGCGATTCCTTGAAGTTGACAAATCCTGCTGCCCAGGCGCAGCTACATGCGCGGGCCATGCATATTAAAGGTAACAATGCAGACAAATGTAAAGAAGGGAGGACAGATGGATCAGGGGCAACGTTCTCGCGAGGAAGGCAGCCGCGCTCTTTCGTGCGCATCAGCAAGGAGGCAAATTGGAGACGTCCTCTGCTTCGACCACCCACGTCGAGAGGAGACTTTTACACTGAGACACACACAATATTGCAGAAACAAGGCCAATTAGATCCCTTCGGTAATTCATCTCTTGTGTATGAAATTAACCAGACCACAGGGAGAGGGGGGCAGAAGGAGGGGAAGGATATTAAGATAGAGCTTGTTAAATTTGAGCCGCCAGGTCGAGTTTAGGGACCAACATTTTAACCGGCTTTGTAAAGGCATAAGAAAAGGGAGCGGGGAGGGGTTAGTCTGTAATGGGGAGTTATGCAAAAGGGAGAGCAGGGCCACAGAAGTGTGACCTCCGCCCCGGGGAGGGACTTCTTTGCAGCTTGATCCTGGTCATGTTAGCTCGGAACTAAACCCTGTTCTAGGGCTGGAAATTTCTTGATGCTTGAAAAGCTGGCAGAGAATTAGGAGGACGGTGGTAGCACGCCAACCAAGGGATGCTATTATGGGATACCCGTTAGGTATTGTTGCTTCGGGCTTTATCCCGCGAGTCCTGTATCTAGCAGTATTTTGTTTTTGTCTTCCCTGTTGCCACATGCACGTATCACGCCAATTTTATTCCAGGCAGTTAAGTACTGGTACCTACTCGAGACTGGTTAACGTGCTGTAACTTCCACAGCGTGATTTCCAATACGTGCTTTCGCGCGTGTGGGTGGCACTTTAATCCGCATTAGGGACTGACAAGGTGAAACTGGAGTAGGGTAGTTATTCCAAATCACCGCCACATTCAGAATAAAGGTTTGCCACCCACCGACTGGTGTATTTGTCTCATCGGTATTGTAACAATTCGATTCGGACAATTGGTCCATCTAGCTCAGCACTGCAGGCCCTGACAGACAGCGGCTCGGCAAGGGTTCAGGCAAGAGTCTTTCCCAGCCGTATCTGGCGGGAGTGGGGGTTGAACACGCGCTCTATCACTAAACAGCCAGCGAGGGGTTGCTCGCAGAGCACAAATGGTCACGTTCAGACAAACCCGCAACCCACACACCCCTTGTGTAACATTAGCGGCTGATGCGGATCGGTAGCCTGCAAATGGTTAAAACTGCCACTTCTTGAACAATAGACACCGCGGCGACACTAGTAACCACCCTGATATCGACAAGCAAGGTTGAAGTTCCACTGGGATTTATTTAAGTGTTTGCTCCGGAGGAAGCGGTTTGCGGATCATAGCCCTAATGCAATTCCCAGTGAGTTTCCCCATTCCAATTTAATTACCCTTATGGGATTTTTATACCGGTAATGCAGGAGCTTTCCTCGCCTTGCAACTTTGCCTCTCTGCAAAAAGTCAACACGTGCCTTGGGAGGAACGAGACTTCTTTAGAAACCAGCGGGCTTTTTCGCGTGACTGCCGCTGGTGCCAACCGGGGAGGTGCGGAGAGAAGAACCTATAACCTGACATCTCTATCGCCGCAACAACTACTTTTCGGAGAAGAACTGCAGAACGAGTCGCTGAGCAATTGAGATCAGGGTCAGGCCGGTGTGAATCCGGCGCTCTGATCCCCGGAGCACGGCTGGCGCAGCAAAACGCCACCCCCCGAAATGTAGCGCAGAACTGAATGGAAAAGTCCTCTGTCGCCTCGCCATTGGCTAGCAGCAATGGTCGCGGCTTGCTATTGGGCAGCGTGAAGGGGAGAGCCCTCCTTTAGGAATGTACTATGGCTTGTCTGGCATTTTTCTCTCCTGGGGGGGGGGGAGAGAAAGGGGTGGGAGTCGGCGCGGTGCCTCCTTTCCCGCTTTGCTGCTCGTAGCCGGACTGGACTCCCGTGCGCTTCGCCTTCTGCGCGCTAAAGCGAAGAGGCGGCACTGCGGCAGCCAGATTTCGTGCGGAGGGAAAGCCCAGCCTTGTTTGCACAACCTCGAGCCAGTCAGTCACGTGAAAGCCTCAGCCCGCCTCCATGGCCTGCCTCCTTTTCTCTGAATGTGCGGTGCTGCCACCCCCCTCCCCGGTTTTTCCCTCAATGAACACACAAGCTTTCTCCTTAAAGCAACACTCTCCCATTTCACTCCCTCCACCAACACTAAAACTCTTGTAACTTATCCGAGCCGAAAACTGGAAGGAGGTGGGGGAAGAGAGGGAACGCAGCTGAAACGGAGGTGGCGGCAGGAGAAGAACATACACACGACACGAGGATCTTGCATTTTTTTTTAGCAGGGCAGAATTTCCACGCTCTGAATTCTGCTCGGGGTCGCGGCAGCGGCGGTCGAGTAACTAGGACGTGCACGGGCGAAATTTCGCTCTGGGTAATCAATAGAGTAGCGAACTAAACATTTGAAAAATAAAAGGGAAACATGATATTCCGGTTACACCACGTACGAGGACGGTAATCGTGTTATCCCCGCAAAAAAACCCCCACACATTAAATAAAGACCACACCATGCGGTTTAATATATGCGCGCGCACGCGTGTATCGCGACTGATGTTAAAAACACGAGGAAATATGGAGATGTGGTGCAACTATTTCTATAGCGGTCGGGAGCTTTAAAGCATCCGCCAGCAATACTTTTGCTCTTTAAGGATTATAAAAGCCGGATCCCCCGCCCCCAGCCATGAAGCTAGCAACTTGCCTGCTTTCAGCTTTTCAATCTGTTATTTCAAGTATTAAGGTTTCATTGTGGTCTTTTTCTTAATACAGCTGCCTGTTTTCTTGTAAGGAACGCAGGCTTCTCTTTTCGGTTCACTAAAAAAAGGAGGAGAGAAAAATATCTGGCTCTGCGCACCGCAGTGTCCAACCCCCCTGTCATTATTTGTGCAAGTCTAGGAATTCATCTTGGACCTCCCAGTATTCGCTGCAGCTTGAGGCCAAAGTGTCTCTAAAGGGATTTTCTTTTAAAGGCTTCGGGTATCGCTAAAGTCTCTCTACCTCCTTTTTTTCTCTCCGCACTCCCCCCACCCCACGGTCCCACTTTCCTCTTAAAAGGGGAAAAATAAATAAACCGAGATTTATTTTAGTAGGTCGATCGTGAGGAAATTCAGTACAGTATGTTAGTTTTTTTTTTAAAAAAAACCGCATCTCTTCCCCCCCTAACCCCCCCCCCGCCTTCCACGGTCTTTCCTTCTGCTTAACACACACACACACACTTTCGTGAAAAGAAAAAAGGAGGAAAAATGAGTGGAGTGAGCGAGAGAGAAAAAAAAAGAGAAGCATTCCTTAATGGAAGTATTGCATGCAAAGAAGGCTGGCTCTCTTTACGGCTCCCCTGAAGTTGGAGATGCACACACAAGGGTTGCCTGCCTGGGTGGTCTCTCTACTTTGGTGAGCTGTTGCTAAGCAGCTAATAATAGTCATGTTTGCTGAGTAATTTCTGCCCTCGTCGAGCCAATCGCAGCCCAGAAACCCAAGCCATCTGACAGCCCCAGGGGCGGGATTTCAGTTCTCTCTCTAGCCCCCCCTCCCCGCTCTCTCCCCTCTCCCTTTCACCCCTCCTCCTCCTCCTCTTTATCCAAATGGAGAGAGTGCCTTCTCCCCCCTCCTCCTCCTCCCCTCCTTCATCTCATCTATTGAAGCAAGGGAGCTGCTGCTTGCTGCTGCATACACGCAGAGGAAGAAAGAGCGAGAGACACACGCATCTCGGGGAGAGGGGGAGCCCGGGGAGATCTTAAGAGACAGCTCTGCACCCAGACAGAATGATACAGCCCACCGAGACGGAGGAGAAGCCGCAGCAGCAGCAGCACCGCCGCCGCCACCAGCGCTGAGATCAAGGCTCCCTTCAAGCCCCCTTTTGCTTCGGCGAGAAAAAGAGACCGGAGGGGGAGTCTGGCTTTTCTTCCCGCGGCCGAACGGTGAGGAGCCTGGAGAGCAATCGCAGCCCGAAAGGACTAGGCGGGGGGAAGGCGAGCCCGCTGAGAGTGCCTGGCCCCGCTCACCCTCGCACACTGGATGTGGGACGCGGCGGCGGCGGCGGCGGCGACCTCCGGATCCTCACGAAATGTTGCAATGGAAGGCTCGGGGTCTGACTCGCCGGGAGCAGCTAGAGCAGCAACTTCAGCAGCAGCAGCAGCCAACGCGGTATGAAGAAGTGGTCTGTCAGCAGCAGCAGCAGAGCGTCGCCCCCGAGCCAGCCCACCCCCGGTCCCGCTGGATCTGGATCGTCCCGGAGCAGCAGCAGCAGCGCGCTAGGGGGAACCGCGCGGGACGCAGCCCCTGGGTCGCCAAAACAACAGCAGCGGCTGCGGCGGCAGCCCCGGCTGTGCGGCGGCAACATGGCCTCAGCTGTTAATGCCTCCGAGCCGGAGAACAGCAGCGGCGATGGAGGAGGCGGCGGCGGCGGCTGCAGAGAGCCGGATGAGCCGGGGAGAAGCGGCAGCAGGAGGCGGAGAAGGACCGGCGGGAACAGACGCGCCGCGCCTCGCGATCCGGAATATCTGCAGCGGCCGAGCTACTGTGATGCAGGCTTCGCCTTGGAGCAGATAGCGAAGGTGCTTTCCCGAGCTCGGGCTTCCTCGCCGGAATTTCCTTTTCTCCGAAAGGGGTGGTGGTGGTTGAAGGGGAAGAGTCGCCAATAAAACACTGGGAGAATGTTAGTTATGCATGTGTGCGAGGGGGTGTGTGGGTGTCCGCGGCTCCTTAGTGGCAGAGAGTGAGAGTGAGAGAGAGTCCTCCTTTTTTCCTCCAGTCTCGAAGCCACTTTTCCCTGGAGTGTGTGTTTGTGCTTTGCACATCTCTAATTAAAGTTACCCGGGGTGATTTCTCTGTTTCCCTCCCATCCTCCTTAGTGATCGCTGGTTCTTTTCTTTCTCTCGCCCCCCTCCCCTTTCACATCTCTTTCTTTCATTTTATTCCCTTCGGATTTAATTTTCTGTCCAGGCCCTGTAAAAGTTTCAGAGAAGGAAAAAACAATTCCAATACAGTACTTTACATTCCTACCTAACCCTCCCCCCCCAGCCCCCTTTACACACACACACACACACACACACACACACACACGCTTTGCTTTTATTCTCCGGGTTGAGTTTCCATAGCAAAGAAATCTCACCGAATGTCGTGTTTCACCTCCAGCGGCAAGAAAGCAGAGTGAAAGTTGTAAACAAATTGCTACCTTAAATCTCCCCGGTTCTGGTCAAAGATTGCGCGCACGCTCTCTCGCTCTCTCGTTTCGCCTTGAGACCCGCGGAGAGGAGCGAGTCTGGAAAAGGGAATTTTGCAGGGATTACCGAAGGCGAGGGGGGCGGGGAGTTCAAACTGAACAGCATCCCTCCGGCCCGATCGTTTCATTTCAGTGAGCAGATTATTATTATTTTTTAAGGCTTTTTGGTGGGGGTAGGGGGTGGAAGCAAGAAATCCATGTGGCTGCCCTCTTCCGTTCACAAATATTGTCGTAACTTTACAGATGGCTGCTCTGCTTCCTAATTCAGATCACACAGCGTCTCCAAACCGTATGGAAATGAATAACTCTTATTAGCTTGTGATGTTAAGTGCGTTGTGGACCACGTGGGCCGAGAGTTTACTACGAAGTGGGGACTTAAGAGCCGGGGAAGGCAAGGAATGAATGATGGCAACAGTTTATGATTAAGTAGGCTCCTCTTGCCACCCACCCCATAAAGCCCCTCAGGACAGGACAGGAAAATGTTCTTTCTCTCTCCCACCCCCACCCCCACCCCATTACTTGACAGGTCTGTTGAAAATCACATGCTTCATGTTGCTTTACCGACATTATTATTATTTATTATTATATCAACAGGAGTGGCTTTTTTAGGGAGAAGGCAGGGTTCTAGGCTGCTTTAGATAAGGGAGTGTGTACATTTATACATTTCCAGTTGTGATGTAATCCAGCAGTCTGGACTGATTTATGACCAGGGTAGTTATCAGCTAAAAAAGAAGCCCCACCTCACAATGTATTTTGTTTTGTACGTGAGCAACTGTGTATATGTATGTACCGGTATGTGTGTGTGTGTGTGGAAATATTTTGTAATGGGACTGCCTAATACCTTGGCCTGTCAAGCTACTGTCACATTGTGATGCTTGAAAAAAATGCTTATTATTTTGTGCAGGTATATTATGTTCTTTATTGGCAATAATTCACAACACTCTCTCTGTGTGTGTGTGTGTGTGTGTGCGCGCGCACACACACACACACACACACACACACTCTGTTTATGTGATTCTCCGCAGGCCCTTCATTGACAAAATCTTTCCTTGCCTTACAGGGAAAGGCTACTGGAAGAAAATCACCGCTGTGGCTGAGAGCAAAGTTTCAGAGACTGTTATTTAAACTGGGCTGTTACATTCAGAAAAACTGTGGGAAATTTTTGGTGGTCGGCCTTCTGATATTCGGGGCTTTTGCTGTGGGATTAAGAGCAGCCAATCTCGAAACCAATGTGGAGGAGCTCTGGGTAGAAGGTAAGGTTTGATCCGTAGCCTTATTGCTTTTTTTCTGCTGAAATTGAAGTTTATTTTTTTGGAGCAGTGTGTGTGTGGGTTTCTTCCTCTCACCAAGGGGGGGGGATAGTTCGTTGTTCCATGCTGGCTGCAGGCCAGATGGACTGTACACAAGTTGTAATCTATTCTAGAGCGTAATGTTTTGGGAGGTGTAAATGGAGGGGGGAGCGGGAAGGGGGGGGCTACAGTGTGTGGTAAAAAAGGAGAGAGAGAGAGAGGAAGAAGGGAGACTTGCTGGGTACCCCCACAAGTCTGCAACAATCTCCTTCTGTCTCTGCCTGTGTGTCCTGCGAGGAGGAGATCATGGTGTTAGGGCAGGGGGTTGGTTGTGTGAGTTGACTATTTCTTTCCTCTCAAGTGCATGAAAGGAAAGTCTGTCTGGAAAGCAGCCCACCCCCTCCGCCATTTTGTGTGTGTGTGTGTGTGTCCGTCCTTAGCAGCAGCAGCAGGAACAGGAGGAACGTGATCAGCACAGCTCGGTAGGGCTATGCTTGTGTGTGGTCCTGTTTTTTTGGACAGCTTTCAGCTTTGAGGGGGAAAAACATTTGTCTCAAGGTAAAAAAAAATATGGAAAAGTGAAGCACAGACTGGAACGTAGGTTGGAATGTTTGCAAAGCAGATTACTGATCTCCGGTGTGGGGAGGGAGAAAAGTTAGGGGGGGGGGTTGTTGTTTTTAAAGGCAATGATTTTTTTTAAAAAAACAATATATACTTTTTAATGTTAGTTGTTGGACATCTGATTTTTGAACAAAGTGGAAAATGTGTGTCTGTGTATATGTAATTTATCTGATTTTCCTGAGTGGCATTTGATAAATGGATTGGTTGGTGTTTTGGATGCCCTTATTCATTGAAGGTTTCCATTGCTGTTTTTTTGGTTTGTTTTTAAAGGGATGCTTTCCTCAGTTACCCGAAACCTAGGTATTTGGTGTGAATCACATATTTTCTTTTTTTTTAAAAAAAAACACGTTGGGAAGAAAGTCTATAAACTAAGCAGTTTATTCAGAAACAGGTTTGTCTTGAGCTTCGTTCCCAAGCGAGAGTGCAGCTCTGCTTTGGGTAAAATAGTTCTAGCTTGGCGAGAAGATGCACTGTGGCAGACTTTGTGTTTAATACTAGCACAACTCAAACGATTGGTGAAGGAGTTTACATTTGGTAATGTGGTGGCCTTTAGAATAACCATGGCTATATTCATGTTCAGAAAACAATGATTGATTCAATTAATTCTTCCCACTCTCATCATCCTACCTCAGATAAAGGAAGGAAGCCTGCCTGGCTTCATGAAGAGTGAGGAGATGAGAAAGGAAGTGTACTTTTACAACAGAGGTGGCCCTCAAGATATTGCTGGACTCCAAATCCCATCTGCCCCGGCTAGCATGCCCAATGGTCAGAGACGATGGGTCCAGCAAGATATGGAGGGCAACCTATACCCCACTCCTGTTTTATCGATTCCAGTGCCTAAACATACTGCTGTCTTTAGCAGGAACAAGAGCCTTTAGAAAACAAATCTTAATGCTTGTGGAATTTCAAGCATAAGGAAATTTTATTTGTATGTCCATGTAATGTTATCTGCAGTGTATTACAGGGCCTGTGTCCTTATAATAAGTGATGTACAGTGACGATAGTCAGTTCTAGAAATAATAACTCAGGAACTAACTACACATTACACTAACAAAGTGATTAGCAATCATGTAATGGGATTTCTAAAATTAAAACGCTGTTACGTTTATAGGGATTTACCTCAGGAATGCAGTCCATGGAGAAGGAGGCTCAAATCTTGCCTTCCCAGCCACAATATCAGTGAAAAATGTTTTCTCCCCTCACATTTAGCATTGCGGATCTCATTGATGTCAATGAGAGCGTTTTTTCGTACATTGATCACCACACAAGGCGGTAACTTTCACTTAAACCTCCCTTCCCCATATGCTGCGTTCTTGATGACAATGGGGGGGGGGTACATCAAGTTTTTGATTTAAAAGGAAACCTTAATGTGATTGTGAACCACTTACTTGTGGGAAAGGACATTAATTTATTGCATTTATATCCCACCCTTTCTCTCTAAGGAGTTCAAGAGGGCACACATGGTTCTCCACCCTCCTCATTCAATCCCACAATAGCCCTGAGAGGTAGGTTAGGCTGAGAGGCAGTGACTGGCTCATGGTCACCCATGGTCACTGAGGGCAGGTAGTGAATAAGGTTGTCCAGCTGTTTTGGGGCTACAGCTCCCATCATCCCTAGCTAACAGGACTAGTGGTCAGGGATGATGGGAATTGTAGTCCCAAAACAGCTGGAGGGCCAAGTTTGGCCAAGTGCATGTTTGTATGGACAGAATGCATGAACACTCTGGAACACAGGAAGCTAAGACCATTGGTCCGTCAACTTGAGTATTGTCAATTTTCCCTCGTAGTGACTCTTCGGGATTTCAGAAAGGACTCTTTCTCAGGCATTGTCTTTTTTGCTTGCCAAGGCTATATTGTATGTTTAAAGGGGTTGGAGACATAATGGACAAAACATTTGGGAGCTCTGTGAACACGATAAATGACTTCCCAAATGATCTCTGTTGCGACTGGTGCTTTTAACTTTTTCGGATATTATCTAGAGATAAGGATCAGTATGGAGGTGTCCCAAGATTGCAGGCGATACCAAATTATTCAAGGTGGTGAAAGCCCAAGCAGACTATGAAGGGCTCCAAAACAATCCCTCCAAACTTGGTGAAGAGACAGTAAAATGCCAAAAACAGTTTGCCTCGAGGCAAATAATCTTGACACGGCATATATATTGGCATATATGCTGATGGGGTCTTAACTTGAAGTAGTCAACCAGCAAATAGATTAAAAGGAATAGCTTGCTGAGGATGTCAACCCTGTGAGCTGTGACTGTGAAAAAGGCAAATTCCATTTAGGAGATCACTAGTGAGGGGATCAGAAACAAAACTGTCAATATTGGAATGTCCTTATACAAATCTATGATGTGGCCAATTCTGTTGGAATATTCTGTACTGTTCTGGTTGCCACAACCCTGGAAGGATATTGTACAGCTAGAAAAAAAGCAGAAAAGGGCTATGAAAATGATTGGGGCACCATCCCTTTGAGGGGAAGCTACAATACTTGGAGATTTTCAGTTGAGGAAAATAGTGGCTAATATGGGGGTATGGTATAGGGTGATGAAATTGGACATAGCGTGAAGCAAGTGATAAAGAGAAGTTTATTTCCTTCTCTCATAATACTACGACTTGCATTCATCCAATGAAACTGACTGGCAGAAGATATGAGCAGACAAAGTGAAGTATTGCTTCACATAACGCAGAAGTAAATAGTGGCAGTGAATTTCATAAATGAACATGGCGAGGAGGCTGTTAGCTATGAAAGCCGTTTAGACAGATGAATGAAGGATGGGTCTATCAATGAACACTATTGTATTTATTTCATGTACTTATTTTATTTTTATACCACCTTTCTGCCAAGGCACCCAAGGCAGTTAAAAATTTAAAATAGGAAAACAAACAAATGGCGTAAAATGCCAAGCGACAATTCTCTAAGGCCAGCTGGTGGTCTCTTTAAGAGTTGGTGGCATATGTTCGCTGTGCTTCACTCACTTCGGGGCACAGAGAAGGGTGGATAGAGGGGGGAACTGCCCCAAGGGTTCTCTCAGGCTTCCTGAGGGTTATTGTCTTCATGCCCTCCTTGGAATATTCCAGAAGCACTGTGAGGAACAAGATACTGGACTAGACAGTCTGATCTGGTGGAACACTTCTTAGGTGTTGCGCTTTGTAAGCCTATGCCTTCAGAGGCTGATCAAAATGGTGCTCTTAATCAGCTTTTTTAGTTTCTGCTTTTCATTGGGAGTCCTTCAGTCTATACAGTCAGTTCTTCATTTGCAGCACGTGAATATCCACAACTTCTGACCAAATGTTGAAAAATTCTGTATCCAGCTATTTTAGGCTGTGGGCCTGCTCATCTGCATGTTCATAAATCTAGTTGACTGCAATTGGGCTTACAAGAATGCTTGTGGATTTAGGTCTGAAGTCGTCTTGTCTTGGCTGACACACATAATCTATCCTCCATGATTGATGGACCCATCTCTTACCACCTACTTCTCCTGACAGTTTAATGCCTGCAACCTCCTGATTACTGCAGTGACAATTCCTCCGTGATTGAATGCATAATATAAATATTACTCCTGGGAGAAGAAGAAAAAAATATGATATAAAGTAAAGCTAAATGAAGTTGACCTCAACATTTTTTTTGTTATCTAATACATTTAAGCACTACATTTTATGCAGTTTATTAAATCTCAATATGACACCCAATATAAAAATTGTAACTCTAAATTTAGACATTCATATGTTTCTAGGAGGGTTAATTAAAACAAGCAGGCACTTTAGCTTTTTAAATTAGCTCTCATTCCTTTTATCCCACTGAGCCATAGGCAGCAACAGCAAAATGTCTGGTGGCATTGTCCTCAGTAAAGAATACTATATAAATATTATGGCCATGAATAGGACTGATATGCAAATAAACTAGATGAGTAGCAGTTGCATATTTCCATGGGTAAAAGTATAAACAGAAGAGAGTACCGAATGAAAAACAAGAGTGGGAAACGCTAGCTTGAAAAATCTGGTTCTTTCATTGTGTAAGGAATGGGGAACCTGGGGTGGCCGTAGGGCTGCCACCTTTGGTCGGGCAAAGGGCAGGTTGGGCAAATTATGGGACAGGTCAGGAGGAGGAATTGGGTGGCTAAAAATTACTTTACCAGTGCAGAAATGACTTCAAAGCAATCCATTACAATGGATCATGGGGTTACTGTCTTTTTTAAGCCCGCCCCTTTTTGTACAAGCTACTGTATACCATATATACTTGAGTATAAGCCTACTTATACAAAAAATGTGCTGAAAAAGCCGCCCTCGGCTTATATTCGAGTAAGGTGGCGGTGGTGGAGAAAGGCACAGGACCGGGGGTTCGGGGAAGCGGTGTGCTGCAACTCTCTGAACCCCCATCCTATGCCTGCTCTGTGCCAGGTGGCAAGGAAGGGATCCTTCCTCGCCACTTCTCCCCCCCACCCCACCACCAACAGCTGGGAAAGGCATAGGGTGGTATTTATTTTTATTATTGAAATTTGCCAGTAGCTGCTGCATTCCCCACCCTCGGGTTATACTCGAGTCAATAAGTGTTCCCTGGGTGAAGTAGGGGTTCTGATTCAATAACTATATGAGGTTGTGTACATTAATTGTTCCAAGCATATAGAGTATGACCCTGCGTAGAAAGAGGAGAACTTCTCTCCTCAAAGACACGTTAGCATCTCTGAAACTTATGGGACTATTCAAGTTAATAGTCCCATCCTATGCGTGTTAACTCTGAATAAATTCTCATTGGTTTCCGCGGGACTTCACTCCCAAGGGAGTGTGCAGAGAATTTTGCTTCAGATGGTTTAGATTGCTGTCCTTGAGCCACTTTCTTTAAAACTGGTCAGCAGCTGGTTTCATTGGAGTGAGATAGGGGCCATGTTTGAACATATTGGTTCAGCTGGCTTCTGGGGCAAAGATTTTGGCGACTTTCCTCCCCTGTTCTTCTAGCTCGGCAATGAGTGGCAGCTAAGCCAAAGTTTGTATTAGCATATTGTCTGAATCCGGGATTGTGGATAAACTCTTACTATTTAAGGTCTATTCTTGACTACAGATTGTGTTTAAAGAGGAAAGAGCTTAACCACAACCCCAGGTTTGGACATCACACTGAGCCAGACCTAGGATTAGTTGCCGAACCGTGCTGATCTAAAGGAATCAGGGAAGAGGAAGGCAGGTGTGAGCTGCCCTCTGGGAGCCTGCATGTTTGTGTCATACCTGTAAGCCATAGCTGGCTTACCATGATATGGAAACCAGGCCAGAGTCTGAGAAACCAGGGCAGTGGGGACAATTTCATAATTCCTTTGCCCTACCAGTCTTCCCTGATACGTCCCATTACCACAGCTTCATCTCTCCTCTCTTCCCGCCTCATCTCTTTCTTTTGGGAGGGCCAGCAGTTGCTGACCTCTAAACTGGAGAGAGGACATTCAGGGTAGCAGCTTCTTTCCCTCCTCTCTCTTTTCATGGTTGAAAGCTTGAATATGCTGAACAATATTGGCCAAATAAGGTGAATACTTCAAATGACTTAAAATAGATGTCCCTGGCCGTTGGCAATAAAGACACTTTATTTTTTGTTGTTAAAGCTTTTTGAAAATTATTGCCTCTCAAGAAATTGTCAGTATTTATATTAGGGACCAGTCTGTTTCATGTAATGTCTGTTGGAGTACTAGGGAAGGCAGTGTCAGAAGATACCATGCCCTTGAAGCCTACGGCAAGTGAAATGTAAACTTACAAAATCCCAATTCAAACTTCATTGTGAGAATAAAGTTTGAATGAGTTTTAAGATCGTCCAGACTCCAAAGTGAAGTCTGTTTAAAGCTATTAGAGTTGAAATATTTATATAAGGGCTGCAAAGACCCACCTGGTGGGCAAGTTCTCAGAAGAAAAAAAGGAGGCGGGGAAATCGGAGACAAAACGAAGCAGTTCTCAAAATCATTCTTGTAATGTCCTTTTCTTACTTTCCAGTTTGTGCCAACACACTTGGACTTATGTAAACCTACTGATACCGAGTGGCTTTCTCCTGAATCACTTCTTGGCAGTGTCTTGGATAGGTACCCTTTTCTTGATCTTAAAGCTGCCACTCTGGATATTTCATTTCCTCCCTAGATCTGCCAAGTTTGCATTTAGGTCCGGCTGCAATCCTAAACACCTGCTAGGGAGTGATCCCAACTGGACACAGCAGAAGGGCCTCCTTTTAAGTAAACATGCAGAGGATTGCAATGTCGCTGTCACACTTTGTAGCTGCTCTTCCATGGGTAGAGGGGACATTTGGCTCTCCAGATGTTGGTGAACTACAACTCCCATGATCCCTTAATAGTGACCCTGCTGCATAGGGCTGATGAGAATTGTGAGTTCAATAAGATCTGGAGGGCCGCAGGGCCCCTCAGCCCTGTCCGAATCCAACATATTGCAGTGCTCTTCCACATTGCTGCCTGGTCTTTTGTCCCCCAACCTGCATGATGAGAGAGGGTGCCGGGTGGAGGCTCCCTCAAAGCCTGGAGCCAGCACTGCTTAAGAGAAATGGTCTTCCCACATTACATGAAAATGAGGTGCTCAAGATCCACCTGTATGATATTGGGAATTGCCTGATAAAATGTATCGACTCTTAAGGTGCTCAAATGACCATCTCAAAAAGCTGGATAAAAGATCAGAAACAATACGTTTATGTCGGTGTCCAATAACGGGTGGTAATGTGTCCTACTTTAAAGGGGACTGTTCCCTAATTTAAAGTGTTGCTGGAGGACAGTCCTCTATTTAAAGGACTATCCAGTCCAAATTAAAATATAAAAACTCTAAGAAGGAAGGTCACTAGAGACCCTGACGTTGCCTGTCAGCACCACTGAGCTGGCACAGGAGTCCCCTGGTCACAGTCTTATTATGGCGAGAAGTACTATGTTTCTATTTAAATTATAGTGATTTTTTCCCTAGTTTTGCAGCTATACATATCAATCAGCACATGCAAATGAACACCTCTTTTTGTGTGATTTGTCTTTGGCACTGCATAAGAGCAGGGGTCTGCAACCTTTTTCAGTTGTGGGCGAGTCCACCGTCCCTCAGACCATGTGGTGGGCCGGACTATATTTTGAAAACAAACAAAACAACGAATTCCTATGCCCCACAGATAACCCAGAAATGCATTTTACATTCTACTCATGCAAAAACACGCTGATTCCTGGACCATCTGCGGGCCGGATTTAGAAGGCGATTGGGCCGCATCTGGCCCACGGGCCTCAGGTTGCCTACTCCTGCATAAGAGTTTGCCCTGTAGCTACAGAAAAAGTGGTGTGATAAAGCTGCCCAGGGAGGAAAGGTTCCCCACTACTGATCTAGAATTACTTCTAAGCAGGCCTGGCTCTAGGTGTAGTCCCGGTGGCGCTGGGCCGACGGGGGGGGGGGGGGGCTTTGCGGAAGCCACGCTGCGCGCTGCAAGGGCGGGGGCGCCAGAGCGATCTCCGTGCCTCAGCGCCAGGGCACCTGACCTACTTGAGATGGCCCTGCTTCTAAGAAAAAATAAATGCATCCTAAAAGGTAAAGGGGCCCCTGACCATTAGGCCCAGTCGTGACCGACTCTGGGGTCGCTTTATTGGCTGAGGGAGCCGGCGTACAGCTTCCAGGTCATGTGGCCAGCATGACAAAGCCGCTTCTGGCAAACCAGAGCAGCACGGAAACGTCGTTTACCTTCCCGCCAAAGCGGTACCTATTTATCTACTTGCACTTTGACATGCTTTCGAACTGCTAGGTTGGCAGGAGCAGGGACCAAGCAACGTGAGCTCACCCCGTCGCGGGGATTCGAACCACCGACCTTCTGATCGGCAAGCCCTAGGCTCTGTGGTTTAACCCACAGCGCCACCCACGTCCCAAAATGCATCCTAGCTACAGTTAATTGGTGTACATGCTAAACTGGTGCATGTGCTGTCTGTTGTAGCTAAGTGATGAGTGTAATAATAGATGCTAATTTATGCATTTTATTCTAGACAAGTCATAAAATTTTCTTTTTTGGGGATATTAGGCAAATATCTATCTTCAAAGGACTGAAACCAATATGGGAGCTACGGTAAGATCAGCAGGGGAGGGCTTGTTAACACTACTCCCAGAGATTTGTGGGGTGCTGGAGTGCAAAAGGGCCTTTTCTGTGCTGGCACCCAGACTCCAAAACTCCATGCCTTTCAGATGTGTACCTGGTGCCAATTCTATAGACTTACAGGGCATGCTAAGGAGCACCTTTTTGTCCAAACGTTTGGGAATTCTGCTTGGTTACCCTTTGAAAGTAATTCTACAGTACATTGTCTCTGTGTTAGTGACTCTTGGATTTTTTTTAAAAAAAATTAGTATCAATTGTGACATTGTTCTTTTCTGCTTTGTAAGTTGCCCAAGGACCTTTTTGGTGATGGGTGGGCAATACAAAGGTTTAATACATAAAAATGAGAAACTGGTGCCGTACCCTTAAGCATTGGGCTGCTTGGCAATTCCAACATTAATGGAGGTTGGAGTTGGGAGCTTAGCAGGATGCATGAAAGAGGGATGGATGAGATTCTGTGCGCATTTGTGCTCCACAATGAACTTGTACCAGTTTTAGATACATCTAGGTATGTTTATATTAGAGCTGTTGGTAGGGCAAGACCAAGGAAATACTTTTTGTTGTTCTTCTATCATTGGCTGCTAACCATTTGTCCAAATGATTCTTGAGTATCTGAGCTTGACATATGAAGTTTGGAAATGGCTTAGAACTGATAGGTGCTCTTTGATTTCAGAAAGGTATAGTTCATTATTCTATTGTGAATTGAATATTTTGGGTCTTCTTTTACATGAATTAACTGTGCTAACATTCAAGCAGATATGTTGATATAATTAACTTTATTGCTAAATTACGATAACAGATTCATTTGTACTAAGGATAGCTAACATGGTACGCTGCAGATCTTAATAGACTAAAACTCAAGTTATTACTGACTGTTGGCCATACTAGCTCAGGCTTATGGGAGTTGGAGTCTCAATATACAGAGGGCACCGTGTTGACTATAGCATTTTGTAGCTTACCCATTTGGTTTTCTTCACACTCTTATGCAATGCAGAGATGATGGCAGACTTGGCTGTAAGAGTGGAGAAGACTGGTATTTATTTCCTAAGCGTTGCCAACTTCCAGTTGTAACAGGAATTTTTACACAAATATTTCAATTAATTTACTGGGTTTGATTGCATGTTAAGGTATTAGATTTGATACAATGCCATCTTGGCTGTGAGTCCTGGAAGACCTGCTCCCTGCCTTAACAGGCCTTTTCCCACCTGGCCTGGGAGGGAGGGGCCCTGACTGACTCCAGCTACAAAAGCTGAGGCTGTTGAGCGGACTCTTGGGCTAGGGTGTTGTTTGGTGTGCTGTTGGTTTTTTTTTTGTTGGAGGGGGTTGTTGCTGTTGGTATCTTTATTTTAGATCTGATAATTGATGTGGGAATTGTTCAGTTTGGTTGCATATTTTTTGATGTCTTTATTTATTGCTTATGACTACTTTTGTTATGTTTCACTTATGTCTTTTTAAAGCCGCCTTAAGCATGGTTGGAACTGTGGAAAGGCAGCATACAAATAGAATTGTGTATGTATGGAAATGGTACATTGTGTTGCCAGAGAGCATCCTTCATAATCTAATAGGATAATAATCCTGGCTTACAAGAACATAGTTTATTATAGCTGTTCAGAGATGATGCGGAAGTAAAATTTCACGGGATGTCAAACATCAAGCCCTTGGGTGTTCCCAGTGCAATCAGTGGCACCTCCAACACACACAATAAATTATTATTATTATTATTATTATTATTATTATTATTATTATTATTATTACCCCGCCCATCTGGTTGGGTTTCCCCAGCCACTCTGGGAGTGCTCCCAATATGAGAGCAACCATAAGGTATATCATGGCAAAAATGATGCCTGCAAAATAAACTTCCAAATGAGCAAAACAATCATAATCATAATCCAGCCACTCTGGGCAGCTCCCAGCAGAATAGTAAAAACACAATAAAACATCAAACATTTAAAAACTTCCCCAAACAGGGCTGCCTTCAGATGTCTTCTAAAAGTCAGATAATTTATTTCCTTGACATCTGATAGGAGGGCATTCCACAGGGCAGGCGTCAATACTGAGAAGGCCCTCTGCCTGGTTCCCTGCAACTTGGCTTCTCGCAACGAGGGAACCGCCAGAAGGCCCTCGGTGCTGGACCTCAGTGTCTGGGCTGAATGATGAGGGTGGAGACGCTCCTTCAGGTATACTGGGCCGAGGCTGTTTAGGGCTTTAAAGGTCAGCACCAACACTTTGAATTGTGCTCGGAAACATACTGGGAGCCAATGTAGGTCTTTCAGAACTGGTGATGCACAAGTTACTGAACCGTCTTAATGACTGAGAAGCCAACTCCTTTTTTAGAATAAAGCAGCTGACCTGTCAGCCGCTGCTGTGTACCTCTTCATCAGCTTCTCTCGCTGGTGCCTTTTAAATTACCAGTGCAGGGCATAGGCAAATTACCAGTATGCAGAGTACCTGTATAGGCAAACGGGGATCAGCATACTGCAGCAGAGAAGAGGGTATATTTCACAGTTTGACCAGTGTAGAAGACTTGGATGATGAAAAGGAAGGTTGGGAAAAGGAAAGCAGTTTTGGCTTGCAAGGGCATATTGCAAGTGCAAGCAAGGGCATGTGAGAAGAGATGCAAGGAGCTCTAGCAGAGGAAAGTGAAATGGAGCTGATCCTGGAGAGGTGATTTCGGGGAAAGATGTGAAAGTAAAGCAATTAGGGTTAGATGATAAGGGTCATTTTTAGGAAGTGACCACTGATCTTTCCACTGTTCCCACTAGTGGTGTTTTGGATAAAAAATGAGGTTCTCAACTACTCCTATATTGATAAAAGTGTTGCAGTTGCCAGCACAAAATGGCTGCAATGGGCAGCAAACAAAAAGAAGCCTTGGACCATGCCATTTTATCTGTGGCTTCTGTTTAGTGTAGAGTTATGGCCTTCTGGGAGATGTGAAGGCCCATGTTGACTTGTGTTCCAAGTTCTGAGCTGCTCTGTATAAAATCAAGCTCTCAGGTTCTCCCATCCTCATTTTCTTCCTTTTGGCTAAAGTGGATGAATTTTACAGTCACAGGAGTCTCTCTAGAGTGGATCATGTCTGCCAAATTGCAGATAAATTGGTACAGGGGCTTTTTGTGGGGAAATTAAAGGGGATTTGTTTTCCTCCTTAAACCATAAAGGCATAGCGGTCATTGTAATTAAGGGGGCAGAGTGGTGTGTATTCTTGCTTGAACTTGTTTAAAAACTTTGCAGCTTCACGCCAGTCTTTCTGTTTGGTAGCTGTGTCCCCTGATAGGATTTTACAGGTCTCCAATAGGCCTGAGGAGCTCTGCAATTTGTTTTATTTCAAAGCAGAGCAAATTAAGTTTTTAACATAAAGCAGTTCAGTGGAAGATTTTTTTTTTATTCCTTTAACAAAAGGAACAACCCAGAGCTCTTCAGTTCTCCACAGGCAACGTTTTGCATATCTTCAGTGTCCTTGGACGTTGAGAAACATAGAGGTATACTGGAAACAGAGAGTTTTATTGGACAGAAAATAGCAGAACAGAGTGACTCAAGGCTTTGTGAAGTCCGTTACCTGAGTCAGGGAGAGATACGGACATCACACCAACTCAGGAGAGGAAAAAGACCCATGAATAATCTCAGTTCACCTTACTGTCTGGTCCACAACAGAACTGGTACACACCCATGTCAGGTACCTCTAGCCCTTCAGAATACAACTGGGTTTCATAATTTCTCTTGACTCGGTGTGTGCTCAGGTAGCCTCTGGCAGACATGATGATCCTCTGAATTCTCACTAAACATGGAGTTGTGTGTGGAGACCCTCTATCTCAGGCCTAGAAATAAATTCAGACGTGACTCATATTTTTGGTTTGGTTTTTGGCAGAATTTAGGCCACATCTTTATTGATTACAAATCAAGTGAGTATTTGCCGAGGGAGCCGGCGTTTGTCCGCAGACAGTTTTTCCGGGTCATGTGGCCAGCATGACTAAGCCGCTTCTGGCGCAACAGAACACAGAAACCAGAGCAGCGCACAGAAATGCTGTTTACCTTCCTGCCGGAGCAGTACCTATTTATCTACTTGCACTTTTGGGCAGTGCTTTCCTAACTGCTAGGTTGGCAGGAGCTGGGACTGAGCAACAGGAGCTTACCCCTTTGCAGCGATTCGAACCGCCAACCTTCTGATTGGCAAGTCCAAGAGGCTCAGTGGTTTAGACCAGTGGTCCTCAACCATGGGCCTCCAGATGTTTTGAGACTACAATTCCCATCATTCCTGACCACTGGTCCTGCTAGCTAGGGATCATGGGAGTTGTAGGCCAAAAACATCTGGAGGCCCAAGGTTGAGGACCACTGGTTTAGACCACAGCGCCACCCGCGTCCCTAATATAACACTTAAGAACAATTTAAAAACAACACCCACCCCAAATAAGCAACACCCACCCAAGTTAAGACCCCATCCCCATTGAAACGATAATTTTAGCCCAAGGGGGCTGGCCCACACCCTCATTCCACCCCTGAAGTGCAACCCCCAAAGGGACGAGACCCTTTTGGGTCTTCCCTTCAGTGGCGGCCCCATCAAGGCAGGCAGGCTTTGTAGAACTACACCAGCAACTGGTGCACGCATAAAACGATTGAACAACTCTCCTATTAGGAAAGGTTACAGTTTGGGTTCTTTTTAGTTTAGGGGGGGAAAGGCAGATAAGGGGGAGACGTGATAAAAATGTTTAAGATTATGCATGCATAAGATTATGCACGGAGAAACTGGACAGAAGTTCTTCTTGCACAATACTAGAACCCAGGGTTATCTAACAAAGCTGATTGTCAGAAGATTCAGAACGCGACAATAGAACACAACTTTACACAGCACATAGTTAAACTATGGACTTTGCTTCTACCACTTTGGATGGCTTTAACAGAGGGTTGGACAACCCCATCGAGGAATGGCTCTTACAGGCTTCCCATAGCCACCTGGTTGGACAATGTCTGTATGAGATGTGCCTTTGGTGTGATCCAGCAGAGCCCTTCTTATGTTCACTTGGGTAGGCACCAGCCTGCGTTTTCCGGTGGTGATTTTAATGGATCAGTTACTTTACCACTCTAAGCTTCTGTTACAGGAAAGCAGTTAACAATGGGAGTTAAAACTGCAACGGTGGCTATCATTTAAACTGAGCAAGTTATCCTGCTTTTGTTTTCAGTGTCCATAGTGTTCTGTGGTTAATTTCTGGAACAGATTGGGTAACGCAGATCCACGCACTGATGTTCTTTTCCTGAAATGTATGCATAGTTGATTACGAGACCGAGAAAAGTAGCATTGCCTTCACCTCTACTTTCTCTGCTGCCGGGTTTGATTCTTGCGTTCCACATAATGTTTGCAGAAAAAGATTGAGAGGGGCACTTTTGAATTGCACTGTTTGCTACAGATTAGATACTCCCATACAAACACCCATAGACATTTTGATAAAAGACTGAATAAGTGGTTCTATCCTTGAGTGCTCTGCAGTTACAGAACAGTTATTTGCCCAGGACAGATGTCATTAACCTACTCCTCCAAACCATAGTTTGTAGTTCCAGAACATTCTTTTAGCTTGTTTCCTCCCACCAGCACTTCCTGGTTTTCTCTAACCTGTTTCAATTTTCTTCACTTTGCCTTGCCTCCAATTCATGGTTTCCAAACATGGTTTGAAATGGGATTACAAATTACTGTACAAGCTTCTGTTCTTTGGAGGCAAGGCACTGACAGTAGTTTGCTACTTTGGATGACAGGGCAAACTTCTTCACGTATCTGAAGAAGTGTGCATGCACACGAAAGCTCATACCTATGACAAACTTAGTTGGTCTCTAAGGTGCTACTGGAAGGAATTTTTTGTTTCGACTACGTCAGACCAACACGGCTACCTACCTATGCAGACCAACACAGCCACCTAGTAACTATGGTTAGTGAAAACCTGAAAACTAGAGGAGGGCACCCACGGGTGTCAAAGGGTAGGAGGGATAATGTGAGCCCACAGCCTGTTTCCAAGCCTTCATGCCATGATTTTGAGGATCAAGTTCCATTGTGAGATCTACACCGTAACTCTAACCCTGTCCACTCAGAAGTAAGTTGTATTGAATTCACTGGGACTTGCTCTCAGGTAAGTGCAGCTAGGAGTGCAGCCTCTTTTAAAGCTTGGTTCCATCAACCTTGAGTCCCTGGATGTTGTTGGACTACAACTCCCATCATCCCTGACCATTGGGCTAAGCTTGCTTGGAGATTATGAGAGTTGTACTCCAACAAGTTCTGGGGACTTAAAGTTTTAGATGGTTATAGCAGCTGATTATTATCTGATTCTGGAGCTTATTTAATTACATAATATCTGCTTGGTTGACTTCTCTCTTTCCATGGAGTGGTCTTGTGTCTCATGGATTCGCCCACAGAGGCTCGTGAAAAACATCTTGTTGGGTGTCAACCCTACCAGTCTCACCCTCATGCGTCCTCTCCCTTGACACCTGCTATCACTGAACGTTATGTTTGGTGGCATCAGAGATTATGGTACTCTTCTGTTTATTCCTGTAGTGTATTTGACCAGCAGGTTTGAGAGTGCAACTGGATCCTTTGGTTATGTGCTCAACTGTTAAGAGACTCCAAAATATGACAACTTCCAGATGTCTGAACTGACTGATCCTTTTGTTTAGATTATGCTCCAAAGCTGATGCCTAGATTAGTGCTGGCTGGATGAAGCTATGGGAGATTTGTCTGGTTTTCACAATGCCATGTTTATATTTCATATGGATTTCTCCTTCAAAGCTGACCTTTCTGTGACCTGCTAAAACCATGTCCACTAGGATGCCAGCTTTAATGTGCCCACAACAGCTTACCTACCCCTGTGGATCTTGGGGTAGATTGTGAATTCATGGTCCGAGCTACCGTATATTGCTTGCTTCATAGATAGGAGTTGCATTTCTAAATTCTTGTCCATCCCATTGAGATTATGTGGTTACAGAAACTTTCTTGTCCTTGGGTTCCATATTGCCCCCAAATGCTGACAACCTCCCCACTTAACAAGTGCCTTACAGATAATGCAACACTGCATTTTATTGCAAAATCCCATCTAAAAAACTCAGGAAATGCTGAAACAACTGGATATTTAAAATCTAATTATCTGATAGAATAGGTTTGCAGGTAAAATAGGTTTAGCAGAGACTCTCAGGTGGTACATAGTGAATTCAGCCTTTTCACTGAATTCAGGTACAGTACATAATGGTAGTAGATTTATATAATGGAGGGGTGGGTGAAGCTCATGTTCAGCTTTACCTCCTTCTTTTGATTATACCTTTTTATATTAAGCAACATGCTATCACATCTACTTTGAGTGCCAGCACACAAATTGTTTTATTGGCAAAGTTTATCCAAGTCTCTTCTGACCTATACCCAATATAGACTTGAAATCAATGGGCTTAAGCATGCCTAAATATATGCTGGAGTTAGGTCTCTTTGCTGAGGGACTGGATTTGTATGCTACTTTTGTATGCCAAGGGTAGGATACCTCCTGTTCCAAACAGAGGACACTGTCCAGAGAGAAAGTTGAGTATTTTGAAGTCTAATTGATTTCAATGGATGACTTAAATATCCACTGAAATTAGACTTAATTTTGTAACATAATAATAATAATAATAATAATAATAATAATAATAATAATAATGTATTGTGCTCTGTGTTTGTTTTTTTAGCAGACAGATTTGCCCCATGTCAATCACTCTTCATTAGTTTTGATAAGAAGTATGAGATCAGATTTAGGGAAAAGCAGGAGGTGATTAGAGATGCAGAGAGCTGAAGGTGATCTGTCGCAAGGGATCTGCTGAGTTGATAAGAGCATACTAGTCTTTTCTTATTTATTTAAGTGAGCATTCCAGGTTTTTTTATAGGGGGTGGAGTTGGTAACTTCAAAAAGTATTAGCGTTTTGTGTATTGAAACAGATATACCAGCGAGGACAGGTGCAGGGAACGTACTACCGGTATGGTGGTAGCTGTGTTGCAGATTTATTGATCCAATGACGCCTTTCAAACCTTTACAAAAACAAGCTCCCCTCTCCCCACAATGGATACCCAAGCAGGTATCCACAAGTAGAAGCAGATGTTTTCAAGTTGCATATTTAGTGGCACACACCCAAATACTTTTAAGCCCTTCTTCATTCATTGATGATTAAAAAAAAATCCCTGAAAGAAACTTATTCTCCCTTTCCACCCTTTGTTTACTGAACCAGCATATTTGTGCTTCTTCGGTCAATAATCAGAAGTGAAGTGCGGCACATCAGGAATGAGCACTGTTAAGTCAACTTGTAGGGTTCCCCCCCTCCCCTTAAATCATTGCTTAAGGGCTTCTGGCCTCTAACTCAGGAATCCTGCCCAAAAATGCCAGATGTATTACACAGTCGAGTCTTGCAATGTAAACAGTGCTCTGTGCCATGAGAGCAGGGTGGTCCATCTCCTTAAAAAAAAAAAAAAGAGGGGGGGAATCTCTCTACTCTGAAAAGAGCACAGTAGTTGTAGTGTTGTTTTGAGTTCTTGGCTGCACAGCTAGATTTCTGGAGCTGCAAAAGCCCAGATAAATTAATACTTTGGACTGGCAAGGAGTATTGACTGAAACTGAGATGCTGGAAAGCAAAACGTGGGACTGATTGTGCTCAGTTAATTAAAAAAAAGATATATATTTTTAGAACAATTAAATATAAATTTAACTGCTTATGGTTGTAAAGACAGAGCAGAAATGTGTGTTATCATGGCATATCAATGCAGTGACACAAAATAAGTGAGTGTAAACAGCACTATCGTTTTGAGGCTTCTTTATGTGGTGGGGATGAGCAATATGCATTTAAGCCCTTATTATGCTTCCCTAACACCCCATTCCGCCCTCGAAAGAC
Source organism: Zootoca vivipara (assembly GCF_965207765.1). NCBI lineage: Eukaryota > Metazoa > Chordata > Lepidosauria > Squamata > Lacertidae > Zootoca > Zootoca vivipara. Next base: position 8,123,019 of record NC_142593.1, on the reverse strand, counting down.
AGGCTTTTGCTTGCACCAGTTAAACATAAAGCAGAGCCCTGTTGGATCAGACCAAAGGCCTTTCTTGCCCAGCACTCTGTTTCCCACAGTGGCCAATCAGATGCTTCTTAGGAATCCAAAAAGCATGACATGAGGTCAATTACCCTCACCTGCTGTTGTTCTCCAGCAACTGGTGTTTGGAGGCTGAGTACATTTCAATCTGCATTCTGCATATCTCTTGTATGATTGGTAGGCGTCGATAATCCTTATCCTCCATGAATCTGTCTAATCCCCTTTAAAAACCATCTAAATTGGTTTTAAAATTTTGATGAACCCATGTAAAATTCTAAAAAAAAAAATCCAAATAAGAGAATCAGTAGTACAGTACTGTTTCTTTTGCCTTACTGTGAATTACTACTATGTAGGTCTAAACCACTGAGCCTCTTGGGCTTGCCAATCAGAAGGTCGGCAGTTCAAATCCCCGCAACAGGGTGAGCTCCCGTTGCTCGGTCCCAACTCCTGCCCACCTAGCAGTTCGAAAGCACGCCAAAAAGTACAAGTAGATAAATAGGTACCACTCTGACGGGAAGGTAAACGACATTTCCATGCGCTGCTGTGGTTCCGGTGTTCCATTGCGCCAGAAGTGGCTTAGTCATGCTGGCCACATGACCCATAAAAACTGTCTGCAGACAAACGCCAGCTCCCTCGGCCAGTAAAGCAAGGTGAGCACCGCAACCCCAGAGTTGTCTGCAACTGGACTTAACTGTCAAGGATCCTTTACCTTTACCTTTTTTTACTAGGAGATAGCCCAAAGGCTGGGGATTTGGGGATAGTTAGAGTCATGGGATTCCTCATGTGCAGAATGAGAAACCTTGGATGGATTACCCGTACCATCTGGAATTAATTAAAATATTTGTGCCTAAAACATGCAAGGAAGACTTGCCGCTTCCAAGGTGGGCAAAAGTTTAAAGGAAAGCAATAAGCAGGCACCTCCAAATCCACTGGCCAAGGGGGAGTGTCTCCAGCCTTCTGGAAGCACCACCACAAAGACCCCTCTACTGAGAGCTTAATTTCCAATGCAGTTTTTCTAAGCAGGGATGCCACAGTTTCTTACCTGTTCCATTCACTGCACAAATAAAAGAACTGGCTCTGAAGCTATCACAGTCCCACGCCACGTAGGGCAAGAAAAGCCAAGGTTGTGCCCTCGAGACGAGATACTTCGTAAGGCAAAGCCTCCTTCCACCTGCCTTGCTCCACCCTCTAGTTTCTGCTTCTCAATTTGTATTGTACTATTTTACTGTGGCTTGCCGTTGTTTTATTGATCATAGTTTAGAAATCATTTATTGTAACTGTTGAATGGATTTCTGTTTAACTTTTATATGTTGATATTATTATTTTATAAAAAAAAATCCTTCAGTAGCACCTTAAAGACCAACTAAGTTTTTATTTTGGTATGAGCTTTCGTGTGCATGCACACTTCATCAGATACACTGAAACAGAAGTCACCAGACCCTTATGTATATTCAGGGGGTGGGGGTGGGGGTGATGGGAATGGGTGATGGGCTGATAGGAGTGGTAAACCTGTTGATGACTGTTAACGACTGTTAATGACTGCAATTGATCTTGCCGGGGGGGGGGGGGAAGCAAGGGCTGAGGTGCTAAGGAAAGCTTGATCATGTATAATGAGATAAGAATCCTATGTCTCTGTTCATTCCAGGTGGCTCCATGGTTTTAAGCTTGCTAATGAGTTGCAATTCAGCAACTTTTCTTTCCACTTTGTTTCTGAAAATTTTCTGTAATAAAACAGCTGCTTTGAGATCTTGTATAGAATGTCCTGGGAGATTGAAGTGTTCTCCTACTGGTTTCTCTGTCTTGTGATTCCTGATGTCAGATTTATGTCCATTTATCCTTTGGCGTAGGGTTTGGCCTGTTTGTCCAATATAGAGAGCTGAAGGGCACTGTTGGCATTTGATGGCATACACAATGTTAGAAGATGAGCAATTAAATAGTCCTGAGATGGTATGTTGGACGTTGTTGGGGCCAGTAATGGTGTTGTCCGGGTGTATGTGGCAGCAAAGTTGGCATCTGGGTTTATTACAGGCTCTGGTACCAGTGTCCATGTTAAGTCTGGTGGTTGTATTATTGTGGGTGAGGAGTTGTTTAAGATTGGGTGGCTGTCTGTAGGCAATGAAAGGTCTTCCTCCCAGAGCTTATTATTTTATATTATTCTAATTATTGTTGAATGTTACTTTTTTGATGTAGGTTGCTTATTTTAAAGTTTTGTTTTATTATCACATTTTTGTACAGTACTGCATTAGATTGTTATAAGATGTATATTTTTTGTTTGTTCAGCTTGTAAACCGCCTTGAGTATTGTAAGATAGAAAGACGGTATACAAATTAAAAATGATGATGATGATTTTACTCCAACAGAAAAGTGGCTTGCTGGGTGGGGGGGGGCAGGGCCACCAAACTAGCTTCCTGGCAGGTGGGTTACTGTCTTCTTCTTCTTCTTCTTCTTCTTCTTCTTCTATCACTCGTAGACGAGTAAGATTGTCTTCCATTAACACAATCTTAACAATGATTCCGTAAGTGACTGTGAAGGCCAATTCTGGATCCACACGTCCTTCCACAGTGGGGACATTGGTTTCCGGGCGGGAGTTGATCACGGTGTGGATTTGCCAAGCGTGCCTTCCTCTTAGCACGTTTCTCCCTTACGTCCTGAGATTTAGTTTCTTCAAAGCCCCTGACACCTTTGGTAAAGGCTGTTCTCCAACTGGAGCGCTCGCAGGCCAGTGTTTCCCAGTAGTCAGTGTTTATACTACATTTTTTTAGATTTCCCTTGAGACAGTCTTTAAACCTCTTTTGTTGACCCACCAGCATTACACTTTCCATTTTTAAGTTCGGAATAGAGTAGTTGCTTTGGAAGACGATCATCAGGCATCCACACAACGTGACCGGTTACTGTCTAGCTTACCAGGAATAGGAAGGGAGAGGCAGCAGGGTGGGTGGTGCTGTGCAAGCACATCGGTGGATCCAATCGAGTGCTCCTGCTGCTGTGTTTGCACCATGCAAATCTCCAAGCTGCCTAACCCCTCTTCCTCCCAGTAAGCAATAGTGACCCACGTGCTGGGAAGCAAGTGTAGCAACTGTGCCTCACCTGGGGAACCACTTCTGCTTCAGCATCTCCTAGGCATGGTCAATGGTCATAGACAATAGGCGTTGTAGCCCAATGACACTTACTAATTTTATTTACTGGTATTAAAAAAAATTAGCATCCCACTTTTTAGGAGGCAACTCCTCACAAAGCAGCAGACAAATTGAAAAATTGCCAGAACCAAAACATTTATTTATTTATTTATTTATTTATTTAAGATGTTGAATACAAAGCATCACACTTGCTACCCTGGTTTTGGGCCTGGGAGGTCAAAGGCTGCATTTGGGCAACTTGGTAAACAGGGTAGATGATGCAGCACTGGAGCAATATGTTTCATGTGCCTCATCCCAGTCTAGAGTAGTAACCTTCAAGCTTTTCAGACCTGGGGTGAGCTCCTTAACCCAAGCATGCGTTTGTGAAGTCTTTTTTATTTTTATTTATTTGCCATAGATTTGTTTGGTGCTAAATGTTGCTGTTGCAACCCACCTGGGATCAGGCCACAGTCTGCTCTATAGCAGGCATGTCCAACTCCCAAGAGACTGTGATCTCCTCCAGTATAAAATAACTGGCAGTGATCTACCCGTTGTCACTGGAGGGAGGAGGAGCGTGCATGGGGTGGGTGGATTGCCTAGAGTTGTTGAGCTTTTTGGGGGAAGGATTGCACAGAGGTTTTTTTTAGCTTTTTCCTCATAACGTTTTGTACACAATAAGGATCCTGTGATCTACAAGGATCAGCCAGGGATCTACCGGTAGATCCAGGGCTGTCTTTAGCAGATGTGGCGCCCGGGTGCAAATATCTGCTCAGCGCCCCCAAATTACCACAGATAGTGGGGGGGAGGGTGAAGCTGCGCACTGCCAGCCATGGAGAGGGTGTGCGCAACTCTCTCCCATGCCGCCGAGGGAGAGCAATCCCCGCAGAGACTTGGGAGGGAAGATGCGCGCCCGCCAGTCATATAGTTAGCGGGGCGCAGCTTCCATCCTAAGCCTCTGCAGGGATTGCTCTCCTCCCGCGGAGGCTTAGAAAGAAAGCTGCATGCCCGCCAGCCATATGTTTGACGGGGCTCAGCTGACGGCCATGCAGGAGGGAAAGGGGAGGCCGCCAGCAAAGCTGCGCGGCTCCCCCACTCGCTAGGGCGCCCCTGAGAGGCCGGTGCCCTGGCGCAACGAACCACTAAGCCATATGGGAAAGACGGCTCTGCGTAGATCGTGATCTACTGGTTGGACATCCCTGCTCTATAGTTTAGCAGCTGTTCTCTGGATGGACCATTTTAAGTTTTGAAGTTTCTGAGCACTTTTCAAAGGCACAAAACTCTTAGGAGCATTATGGGGTGCTTGTAATACAGCATCTCTCGTGTGATGAGATTGGCTGCTGAAAGTAAGCAAATGCATCATTATGCTTGTCTGGGGAAAACAGCCAAGTGTGAAATCATTCTTAGAATTAGTTTTGGGTTATCTGATGGGAAATCTCTAGTTATATCTGAGCTTCCTTTGGTGGGTGGGAACATGAACGGGTTTGTTAGAACATATTTGTGTATGATTAATTATATTAAATACCTGCAGGAAAAGAAGCCAAGTGCCAGCTATGGTTTAGGGAGACTTATTTGAAGGAAAAATACAGAGTTGAAAAGGAAATAACTTTGGCCTTCTTTTCACTTTCTGTCTCTGTTAATATGACTTTGAAAACATCACCCCAGTTTTCTATTTCACCTTCTGCTCGGAGGCTTAACTACCTTGCTTTGTTTTGTGAGGAGGAAGAACACTGGTTTGTGAATGTTTGTGCATTTTTGCTTTGTGTTATTGTTGAATTGCACCTTATTCCAATTTCACTGACGGTATTTTCAGATTTGATTCTGTTTTGATTCACTTTAGTTTTGTACCAGCTTTAGTCAATTATCTTCTTGGGAAGTTATTTCTAGTTTACACTTGTACAAAAGGCTCTTTATGGTTGCACATTGGTGCGCTCCAGGAAAGTAAATACCATAATGGGAAATGATACTGTGGTGTCAGTTAGTAGCATGCGTAAGGTTTGAAAACAAAACAAAAATCACACACTTTTGGTATCTGCACTGGGAAGCCTGTAAGAAGTATCAATTTAAGAGAATTGTGATCTGGCTTAAATATCTATTAACAGCTTTCTTCTAGAGATTTGGGAAACTAAGATGACCTTTTTTTCTCTTCTCTCTCTCTCTCTCTCTCTCTCTCTCTCTCTCTCTCTCTCTCTCTCTCTCTCTCTCTCTTTCTTTCTTAAATAGTCTACAGTTTCACATGGCTTGCAAAAGAAATCTCTCTCCCGTTTTGTTTCCCACACCAATTGATTTATCATTTTGCTTGCAAGCAGACTTAGAATGTTAGGGCAGTAGCACACTCACTTTTTTCTCGTAACTTTTTTGTTGCAGACCGAAACCAGTTGACTTGAATAAATTTTTCTGTGCCCTGAATGAAGCCAGCAACGTGGAAAAATCTTGCCGTTCAGGGCTGCCTGAATGTACATTTCAGCCACACAGTAAGCTGCATTTGTAGGCAGTGGAGTGCTAAATACAACCATTTTTTCCGCAGTGGAGAGTTAGGCAGGTGATTAGCATAATTAGCACAGAGTAGGCTATACATATGGTAATGCTAAGTGTGTAAATGCCAGCTGCGGTGTAAAATTTATGTCAGGGGTCGACAGGGCTGTGTGAAAGTATTGTGTTACAGCTGCAGGTCAAAGCCTCCATTGCTTGCCTCCTTTTCTCTTGTTGGTGAATGTGCTAAACAGAGGAGAAAGACAGGCAGAAATATAACAGATAAGGCTTTGATTGAACAGTCCAGTTCTGTGCAAATGGAGGTTGCTCTCTCTCTCCTCTCTCTCTCTCTTTCTCTCTCTTGTGTGTGTGTTCTCTCTATTTTAAAAAATAGGGGTTTTTTGCCTTTCTGCATACAGTTTCCAAGTATGTTACTGCTCTGATTGTGCATGAGTGGAATTGGGGGCGGGGGAGCAGAGGGAAGTGAATTTCATTTATTTAAACACAGCTCCAATGTTTATCTTCCTCCTCTGGCTCTTGCATTCCAACCATCACTTTCTTTCTCCCTCTCTTTCTTTAAAAGAGGTCTGTGGTAGTTATTGCACATAAGGGGCTTGGAATTATACAGGACTTGAAGGTGACAGCGTTATGTGCAATAAAATCTCAACAGTGCAACAATCTTCAAGCTGCATGACCAGTTTTTAGAAGAAGTGCCAGAAAGTTCCTCTGTGGTTTTGCGTGTGGGTTGCTGTATTTATTCCCCAGGTCCCTCCCACCTCCTAAACCACTAAATTCTTTCTAAATTAAAAATGACTAATGCAGGGGTCTTGTGTGTGTGTGTGTGTGTGTGTGTGTGTGTTAAAAAAATTATTATTTTGAAAGGAAATCAGTGCTGACTGCATACATATCCAACATCTGTTTGGAAGTTCTCTGTAAATCTCTTTGTTGCTGTCAACTGTTTCATTCACATATTTTAGATCTGCAACTTTCTTCTTTTGTCCCCCTTTTGTGTGTGTGTAGTTGGCTATGAGAAGTTGGTGGTGTTGACAGAATATAGTTCACACCACTCTGACCTTGTGATGAAACTTCCTCACAGCCACAGGGGGTCCTTATGAATCAACTCCCTAATCCAGCTAATCCTGATCGCAACAAAATCATGAAAGTGGCTCCCAGTGATGTGTGTTTCGCTGCACAGATGCAGAGGGAAGGAACAGTGCTGAAAATAAATCAGTCCAGTGTGATGTTCCTCGCAGGCTGGGGGAGCCTGTGTGTGAAGCTGGGGACGTCCATTGTGTTCTGCCCCATGCGGCCTCCAGGGGAAAGCCAATGAAAAGGGGACTTGGCTGTATAATGGTGAGAAGAGTGCTTAGAGCTGAGAGGTGATGTCAGCTCCACAGAAGCTGAGAGAAGTGAGCTGGGGTTAATGTTATGCAACAAGCTGAATGTGCTGTCACAGTGTGTGTGAGTCCTTATTGTGTGCGCGCAATTCTGGAAGGTTGCAGCTAACACACTTGGCTTCGTAATTTCTCCTTAAAACTGATGCCAGTGCTGTATTGCATATATATATATAATAGTACGTGGTGCTGGTGCTGTTGGAGTCTGGTGCTATTATCTCATTTGCAGCAGGATTAACACTATCAGAGACGAACTAAAGTTTCCAGTTCTCTTTATTTTGCAATAAGTGAACTGGATTCAGATTTATTTATTTATTTAGTAGGGTTCCTGGGAGCTGGTGTCCAGGAAGAAATATCAAGATGGAGGGAAACTGTGAGAGGCTGCAGGTTTGGGTTGGGGGGGGTAGGGGGTGGGGGTGGACGGCTGACCTGACCTGATTGTGTCCAACAGTGAGAGCAGTTCTGCTTCAAAGCCACTCAGAAAGAAGCTGCTTAGGCAACAACAGATGGTACAGCAAGCAGCTGGCATAGAATACTTGAAAGAAACTGTACCTTGTTCCATAATATGTTCATTCTCCTTCGTTTGCCTGGTTGTTAAGTTTTCCCATGTTTTGAAGTGTGCCTGTGTGTGTTTTAACCTAAAAATGAAGAAGTTTTGTTTATTCTACTCTACTCAGATATTCTGCATCCTTTTTTTCTTTTTTTAAAAAAAACACATTGTCACAAACATTTGCTTTTTTCCTATGTGTCCCAATGAAAATAGCTTTGATTTTTTTTTTAACTACTGTTCTTAACCACTCAAGAAAACAATTACACATTCACAGAAGGGCCATTCAGAGGTTAACTGCGAAGCTCAGTCTAGGGAGCAGCTTATTGCTATGGGACAAAGCAGCATTTTTCCTGTTATTCCTCCAGAGGGATATATGTGTTTCTCTGTGTGAATTTCATATATGGAAGAAAGGATTAATCCTTATTTACTCTAAATTCTCCCAGTAGCTAATGAAAAGTTTTACTCAGTAGAAAATTTGCGCTTGGAGGTCCCGTTTTCAAGTGCAAATGTACAAATACTATATTATACCATTATTTAAAGCATTAAAACATGGACCTCTGTTTTCTGGACAAAGAAATCTCATCGAGAACAAGGAAAGATTAGAGCAATTTATATTCTTTCTACCACATATGAGACTTTTTTTTGTCAAAATGTTAGATTTCTGCCCCTATTGTTGTAAAGAAATGGAATCCATGATTCATAACTGTTCCATGAGAATCACCATCGTATTATGACACCTTTATTGCTTGTCTCAAAATGTGCCAACATCAGGCATCATACAACCCCCCCCCTGTATGATAACACCCATGCCAGTCTGTTTATCAGTGTTACAAATACGTAGATTCATCCAGTATGCATCAGGATACCTATAGATCTGGGCAGGGAACCCTTTTCAGCCCGAGGGCTGCATTTCTTGATGGGAAACTTTCCGGGTGGTGGGCATGGCCCTGAGGCAAAACATAGGCAGGGCAATGGGTGTGGCTGCTGTCCTTTTCACCGTAGGCTGTATTGCAGCCATATACAAGTCAGAATTTTGGATGCCTACACATTCCCCATCAGGAATACGGGTGGCGCTATGGTCTAAACCACTGAGCCTCTTGGACTTAGAATCATAAAGTTGGAAGAGACCACAAGGGCCATCCAGTCCAACCCCCTGCCAAGCAGGAAACACTATCAAAGCATTCTTGACATATGCCTGTCAAGCCTCTGCTTAAAGACCTCCAAAGAAGGAGACTCCACCACACTCCTTGGCAGCAAAATCCACTGCCGAACAGCTCTTACTGTCAGGAAGTTCTTCCTAATGTTTAGGTGGAATCTTCTTTCTTGTAGTTTGAATCCATTGCTCCGTGTCCGCTTCTCTGGAGCAGCAGAAAACAATATTTCTCCCTCCTCCATATGACATTCTTTCATATATTTGAACATGGCTATCATATCACCCCTTAACCTTCTCTTCTCCAGGCTAAACATACCCAGCTCCCTAAGCCGTTCCTCATAAGGCATCGTTTCCAGGCCTTTGACCATTTTGGTTGCCCTCCTCTGGACACGTTCCAGTTTGTCAGTATCTTTCTTGAACTGTGGTGCCCAGAACTGGACACAGTACTCCAGGTGAGGTCTGACCAGAGCAGAATACAGTGGTACTATTACTTCCCTAGATCTAGATGCTATACTCCTATTGATGCAGCCCAGAATTGCATTGGCTTTTTTAGCTGCTGCATCACACTGCTGACTCATGTCAAGTTTGTGGTCTACCAAGACTCCTAGATCCTTTTCACATGTACTGCTCTCAAGCCAGGTGTCTCCCATCCTGTATTTGTGCCTTTCATTTTTTCTGCCCAAGTGTAGTACCTTACATTTCTCCTTGTTAAAATTCATCTTGTTTGCTTTGGCCCAGTTGTCTAATCTGTTAAGGTCATTTTGAAGTGTGATCCTGCTAATCAGAAGGTTGGTAGTTCGAATCCCCATGATGGGGTGAGCTCCCGTTGTTCTGTCCCAGCTTCTGCCAACCTAGCAGTTTGAAAGCACACCAGTGCAAGTAGATAAATAGGTACTGTTGCGGAGGGAAGCTAAACGGCGTTTCTGTGTGCTCTGGTTTCCGTCACGGTGTCCTGTTGCGCCAGAAGCAGTTTAGTCATGCTGGCCCCATGACCCAGAAAGCTGTCTGTGGACAAACGTCAGCTCCCTTGGCCTGAAAAGTGAGATGAGCGCCACAGCCCCTTAGTCGCCTTTGACTGGACTTAACCATCCAGGGGTCCTTTGCTTTTTTACCTTTTGCCATTCTTCATCAAGGCAAGCAGGAGATATAATTGCACACCAAGGACAAATTCCTCCTGGGCAAAAGCACTTGAGGAGGGATTGCAACACAGCTGGTTAGGGGTAGGGCCTGGAGAGAGTCCCAAGAGGCCTGGAAGCCTGCATTTGGCCCACAAAGCCTGACCCCCCCCCCAAACTGCTGTCCAATGTAGAGCTTCTCCACCCGAGGAGGAGCCCATATTGGACCAGGGCCCCCATACTCGGATTAGCTTTGTGCTTGTAACTGAAGTTTGTGCATAGAGCTCCTTTATGTCAGCTGGAAGTGAAGTTAGCAGGGTGTGCAGCCACTGTGTGCATCAGTGTTGGGAGTGGGCTTCATGTAGTCGTCATCCCCGGACCCACACGTCAACTTCACTGTCTGAACACCTCTCATTCTCATCATTTGTGTAAGCTCATCATGGCCCCTAACAACCTAGGGCCATCCTTGGCTAACAGTGAACCTCCCACACTCACGCAGAGGCTTCTACTGTAGTTGTCACTGGGCTCTATGTCCCACCAGTAGCCCCTTCACCTTCACTGGGGGCTTTGATACACTTTCAGTTTGCACTGCAGGGAGCAAGTGGCAGCATTCAACTCAGTTGCTGACTTGCCATCAGCTGCTTAGGATTCAGGAAGAATGAAGAGGAGGGATGATGCATGCTAATGTCTTGTGGGGGGTATCAGTAGCAGGGAAAATGGAGAAGTTGGGTACCAGACTCTCCCCGCCTCCATCCTCTTTGCCTTGTGCTCAAGTCTTTTAGCACACCCACTTTGCCTCATGTGAAATGGGTTTCTACTGGAGCAGAAAACTGGGTTAAAATGAGTGGTTAGGTATTTGGGGCTGACTCTGAGTCCAGTTTGCGACCTTTGGCAACTCCTTTTTCTCAAATGGGCTCTAGAGCAGGCATCCCCAAACTGCGGCCCTCCAGATGTTTTGGCCTACACCTCCCATGATCCCTAGCTAAGAGGACCAGTGGTCAGGGATGATGGGAATTGTAGTCCAAAACATCTGGAGGGCCGAAGTTTGGGGATGCCTGCTCTAGGACACCTCCAGTTGGGGGTGGTGTATCTAGTTCAGCCCTCTGTAGCGGTGCCCACCCAAATGCCTTCAGAACACTTAAAAACAGCAGCTCATGAGGACAGTAACTTCCCTCTGCCTGGCATTTGTCCTTCAGAAAGTGAAAGACTGAGAGAGATTGTTAACCAATGTCTAACCCCCCAAGGCAGGCTTCCTCAACCTCAGGCCCTCCAGATGTTTTGAAACTACTATTCCCATCATCCCTGACCACTGGTCCTGCTAGCTAGGGATCATGGGAGTTGTAGGGCAAAAACATCTGGAGGGCCGAGTTTGAGGAAGCCTGCCCCAAGGAAACAATGTCTAAGGGTCAGCCATATCCAGATATCCACATGTTTTGGATGTGCACACTCTCTAGTTCTAATTTAAAACCAATGCCTAACCCTCAAAAATCCACGTTATACCAGTCTTATTCAGGTAGACGTTGTACAAGTAACAACGGGGGGTTGGGTGTTGGGTAGTATAAAGTCTGAAACCTATGTCTACGAGCCTTTTCCAGGCAGGTGTTTTAGAGGTGTTTACTGTCTTTAATGCAGCTCTCTGTTAGCTCTTGAATTATTGCAGTAGCCATAAGGACATTCCCTGGATGTTCTCTCTAGAAAGAAACAGCCCAATGGCTTCACCTAAAACCAAGCTTTCTGCAGGCAGGTTTTCTGGGCTGTTAAGGTACAAGGGAATGGGCGGAGATGGGTCCAACACCCATTTAAAAACAAAATCTTTTAGGGTGGTGTTGCACTGTGCTCCACAATTACAGTATTTCAGGGCATCAATAATTCCTGGATATGGCCCTGTTTTGTTTATACCATTATAAACGATAAGATTTGTGAGTACGTCAGTGAAGACAATGAAGAATGGAAGAATGCCAAATGCGAAGGAGCAATTATTCAACACTTAACATTTATGGGAAAGCGATGGCAACCGGGACGTTTCAGATGATTGTTAGAGTTTAGCCCCATTCTGTGAGTCAGCTTTTTGCTTCTCCTTTATGATCAAATATAATTTACTGTTGTGTGTGGTGCTTGGTATTTTAAAACAGTTTTTATGTACCGATGAGGTACAGAGTGTGGCCTAGGGCTTGGTAATAGGATACAGAGCCTTTCACCTCGAGGTCACGAGTTCAAATATGCCTCAGGTTAGAAATGACTAGAAGCTGTTGGCACCTGGCAGCTGTTCAAGGGTCTGAGAAATAATAACTTTTTCTGGGCAGATGTCCACATCACAGTTATCCTTCTCCATGCTCATTGTAGAGGAGAGGGTTAGCGTTTAACAAACTGCCCTCCAAATACGATTGGCTATTTGCTAGAAAGGGCATTTACAGTATATGTATGCTGCCCTAATACAAGATAACTTTCCACCATTATTTCAGCAGCAAGATGCCTTTGCACGAGCAGGGTCATCCAGAATGGAACATATAAAAACCGTTCTGAAAATGCTTTATTAAAAAAGTGTTTTTAAAAATACATTGAATTTTCCATAAGGATCACCATCGCCATCTAGGGTCACATTGTATATTGCACTTAAAACACACTTAAAACGTTTTATTTGAGCTGTATAGCTGAGTCTCAGGTTAGTTAAAGGGTGGAATTAGTTGTGTAGGACAGTCATGTGTTTCTTTAAGCATGTATCTACATACAGTACAAAGGGGAATGTGTGTGGGGAGTACTTTTTACACCGAATTGCATGTGACAAGTGTGCAGAATTCGGCACCTTCACCGACCTTGCCTCGTTGTGCTCTGCTGCTTTCAGAAATGTTTGAACCTGCCCAGCATGTTTCCTGTACAGGAGCTGGGCATAGACCTCCAAAAAGTGCTTTAAATGTCAATGGGGCATGTGTGTGAAAGGTGTGTCCGATCACCCCACACGTCTAGCCTGCACCTCATTTCTGGTGGACAGATCGATTTGTTAGCCTCTGCTGTATCTCGAAGGCTCTTTCCTAGATCAGAGCGTTCTGAGGTAATGGACTGGGTTCTCCCACCCCCCGCTCCCTGGCTAAATTCAAAGCCCTGATGTAATCGAAGGGGAATGGCTCTGCCAGGGAGCGTTGCAGCCAGGAACTCCCAGGAACTAACCGAGTATGTTTTTACTGTGCATAGAGGTTGAAAGTGTGGCTGCTTCTCTGGTCCCAGAGACAGACAGCTTGGACCCAGAACAGTTCACATGCTGTCTTTTACAGTCGTATCCTTTTGGATGAGGCGGTATGGCAGATTTTAATGGAAAGCAGTAACATTCCAACCTGCCCATTGCCAGGAATGAGACCCTCAAAATGTTATTACGATAGGCGTATAACTTATATAACCTGTCAAGATGAAGACTTGTACATTAGCAAGACACTTTGGCATGCTTGCTTAGGTTTCTCCTCTGCTGCAGCCGTGAAGATGAGAACATCTGCAGTGTTGTCTCAAGGAGTATCTACTTATTTTTCTAAATCATCTTTGCCAACCTGGTGCTCTGCAGATGTTGTAGGACTACATAGCTGGCTGGGACTAATGGAAATTGTAGTCCAAGAACATCTGGAGGTACCTGTTTGACCTCTACACTGAAGCCTAATCCTGACAAGGTGGGAGTTGCGCTCACACTGGAAAGAACAGGTGTATCCCTTGGGAATGGTCCTGGGTTTCAAGCTATCACATGAAGCCCAATGGTTCCAGTGGCTGGGAATGTTGATTCTTAGTTCTGTGTAGTTCATCAGCTATGGCTGTTCCTTTACCAAGATAACCTGGTCTGTACTCTATGTGGGGCTGCCCTTAAAGAGGACCTGTGCTTGCTGCCTGTGCTTGCTGCCAATATGCTACCAGTTTCAATTGTATTGTTTTCCATCCTAGTGGAAGAAACAATAAAGAAGGGGAGGATTTTTTAAAAGTTGAAGAAGAAAACCATTGCCATCATGGTGTGTAACAGAATCTTTCGCAACAGCTTTGTTCTGGGCAGATTGTTTGCTATATATGTTTGCATGTTGCTTATTTTTTGGTCACTCCACAGAATTAGCCTGAATTTTTCTGGGTGCCGTCTCTCCCTGTTCTCAGTCTACCAAACTCACCCAAGCAGACTGTCTGAATTATTTGAGCACAGGCCACTCGTTTTCCATGGCATCACAAGTGTTGTGGTTAGCACTGGAGCACACTGTGCCAAACTGCCATATATGCTTGTTGTTGTTGTTGTTGTTTAGTCGTTTAGTCGTGTCCGACTCTTCGTGACCCCATGGACCATAGCACGCCAGGCACTCCTGTCTTCCACTGCCTCCCGCAGTTTGGTCAAACTCATGTTCGTAGCTTCGAGAACACTGTCCAACCATCTCGTCCTCTGTCGTCCCCTTCTCCTAGTGCCCTCCATCTTTCCCAACATCAAGGTCTTTTCCAAGGATTCTTCTCTTCTCATGAGGTGGCCAAAGTATTGGAGCCTCAGCTTCACGATCTGTCCTCCCAGTGAGCACTCAGGGCTGATTTCCTTAAGAATGGATAGGTTTGATCTTCTTGCAGTCCATGGGACTCTCAAGAGTCTCCTCCAGCACCATAATTCAAAAGCATCAATTCTTCGGCGATCAGCCTTCTTTATGGTCCAGCTCTCACTTCCATACATAACTACTGGGAAAACCATAGCTTTAACTATACGGACCTTTGTAGGCAAGGTGATGTCTCTGCTTTTTAAGATGCTGTCTAGGTTTGTCATTGCTTTTCTCCCAAGAAGCAGGCGTCTTTTAATTTCGTGACTGCTGTCACCATCTGCAGTGATCAAGGAGCCCAAGAAAGTAAAATCTCTCACTGCCATATATGCCATATATGCTTAGGCCTATCAATTCACTTATTGACCATCCATGAATATGGTGTACTCCAAGGAAGGAACTTGGCTACGTTGGCCATGCTTGTGCTAGTCTGCACTACTAAGCAAGTAGGGATAGGTTTCTAAATTAATGTACCCCAATATATTAAGAGCGAAGGGATGCGGGTGGCGCTGTGGTCTAAACCACTGAGTCTCTTGGGCTTGCCGATTGGAAGTTTGGCGGTTCAAATCCCCGCGACAGGGTGAGCTCCCGTTGCTCGCTCCCAGCTCCTGCCAACCTAGCACTTCAAAAGCACGCCAATGCAAGTAGATAAATAGGTACTGCTGCGACGGGAAGGTAAATGGCGTTTCCATGCGCTCTGGTTTCCGTCACGGTGTCCCGTTGCACCAGAAGCGGTTTTGTCATGCTGGCCACATGATCCAGAAAGCTGTTTGTGGACAAACGCCGGCTCCCTCGGCCTGAAAGCAAGATGAATGCTGCAACCCCATAGTCGCCTTTGACTGGACTTAACCGTCCAGGAGTCCTATACTTTTAAATTTATATTAAGAGCATCCCAAGGCTCTGCTTCCCTCACGTTCTGAGACATGGGGTGGGGTAGTTGCTTAGGACAGAATCTTTTCAGCAATGGCACCAGCCTTGTGGAACTCTTTCCTCCAAGGAGATTGGCTCTTTGTGTCATCCTTGTTGGTCTTTTGGGACCAGGCAGTGTTACCAGTATTATTCCAGTGAGTGTTTGAGGGCGTATATAATAAGTGCTTGAAGGTAAATATAATAATTTGTATGCTTCATACATTTTCTGCTATTTGATTAATGCTGAACTTTTTCAGACATTATACTTAACAATGTTATAATCTTCTGACAGTAAGAGCTGTTTGACTGTGGAACAGACTCCCACTGGAGGTTGTGGACTCTCCTTCCTTGGAGGTTTTTAAGCAGAGGTTGGGTGGCCATCTGTCATGGATGCTTTAGCTGACATTCCTGCATTGCAGGGGATTGGACTAGATGACCCTCAGGATCCCTTCCAACTGTACAATTCTGCAATAGCTGTTTTAATTGTGAATCTTCATGATCGTTTGTGAATAGCTTTTAGGACTGACAAAATAAAAGGATGGAAATATGTGTACGAGTTCCCTCATCTTCCTGGGGTGATCAGAGTGCGTTAGACATGTGAGGCGGATGTGTCAGCTTGGGTGTATATTGATGTTAAAGGCTTCATATAAAGTGGCATTTTCTTGTGGAGAGGTCTTTTGTTCTTTGAAAAACTGGAGCAGAGTTTTCGGGGAAACAGTTTAGAAAAATTATCAAGCAGGTGTCTTTGTAAGAGTACATTATATAAGGTCTTTACACTTTAAGGGTTAAAAGGGGAAAAAACTACTGGAAAGACAGCATTCACACATAGTTCTTTCCTTCCTGTGTATTTTTTTTTGGGGGGGGGTATTACTTCCGATCCGTTTATATCAACTTTTTTAAGAACTGTGAACAATTACATTGCAATTAAATACAATTAATTGTATTAAATGTAATTTTAAATACGTTACAGCTTCTAAGCTCGAAAACAAGCCACTATGCGTAAATTCACACACACACACACACACACACACACACACACACACACACACAGAGAGAGAGAGAGAGGGGGGGGGGGTATCTGGGGTTACAGATGCTTCAGGTTAGAGATGTTTCAGGTTACAGACTCCACTAACCCAGAAATAGTACCTCAGGTTAAGAACTTTGCTTCAGGATGAGAACAGAAATCGCGCGGCGGCAGCGGGAGGCCCCATTAGCTAAAGTGGTACCTCAGGTTAAGAACGGACCCCCAGAACGAATTACCGGTAAGTTCTTAACCCGAGGTACCACTGTATATGCTACTAAAATATTAAATAGTAATTGACTAAATTCATTTTCATGTGAATAAAATGCTTTAAAAACCTATCTAGTTATATGTCAGTATTCACTTATTGGGTTTGTGGAAAAAGGAAAGAGCACAGTTTTTTCTGCTGACTATGATGTAATGCTGATTAGCTAAATTTGCCTTGTTAAGTGAGATTAATATAGTTTGACAGCACCTTGAGTAAGAAGCAATAATTTCTGTTGATACTAAACAGTTGGTCACTTTCAGTAGAGATGAGGAATGCTGTCTTTTGTCTTGCACAAGATTGGACCTCTTGGCTGAAATTAGTGTTAAATTCCATCAATTCCAAAAAATAAAATAAGGTATAGATTTGGGAATGGAATGACAGAGCATGTATTGTTCCTATGGGGATGTAGAGAGTTGTTGTCATGTGAACTGTAGGTTGGAATATCAAAATTCCACCGGTGTCTTTCTAAGCTGAATTAAAACTTCAGAACTGATGTCCATGTAAACTTGGTTACAATAAGCATAAATTACCTAGCAGTGAAGGCGAGGGGCGTATTTGCAAACACATTGCTTGAGATGAAAATTTAAAACCGAAGGTGAAAACCAATTATCCAATGTTTTTGTTTCATCTTAAACAATTGTGTCCTTTGTTCTCTCTAGTAATAAATTAAAAGTGGGGCCTGACTGCATCTGGAGAGCCACAAGTTCCTCATCCCTGGTTTAAAAGATGCTTTAACCATTTACTTAAAAAAAAAAAGGCTCTGGCCCAAAGTGCATTTCAGTTTGTGGACAGCGGTGCTACTGGTTTCTGCAGTTTCCTCTGCTGTTCAGCTGCATCACATGCCATTCTAGAGAGGATGGAGGGATGGTTTTGCATGAGGTGGGGATGGAACAGTCCTAGTGCATCTTCGAATTGGTGCTCAGTTCTCTAGATACAAGCCATCATGACTGTTATTAAATTTGTCATTTTATTTTTAGTTTCCTTTCATTTTCTTCCTCTATGGCTGCAATCCTGTATACCTGGGAGTAAGCCCCAATGAAAACCATGAGACTTCTGATTACAGTAGAGCTGTATAGGATTGCACAGTCTCTGACTTCATTTTAGCTTCCTTTAGACCTTTAGGCTGCATAAATGTGTCCCTTTGTTAGGTTTCTTGACTTTTTAAAGATAAAATTTGCCTTGGAATCCAAATTCTGGTACATCCTAGCTCACTGTAGCGATTCTAGGCACTTGGAATTGATTGCTTAAGTGTAGCTGACTCTGTTCCTCTGAAACTGCACCGTTATGTGACCCTAACTTAACAGTATTTTTATGTTTTAACTAGCAGCAGCAAGACATACTAATACTCATTTACTCTTTCCCTCCTACCTCCTTTTTATGGAAGATAAACATTTCTCCTTCTGCCATTGCCAAATTATTTAGGAGAAGAGTGTAAATTGAAGTCATTTATCTTGAAATGTGCCATTGCAGCAGACTGTTTATACAAGTGCAAGAAATTGTAACAGAGAAATATTTGGTCTGGTCTGCAAGGAAAAGGTTCCTTCCCCCCCCCCTTTTGTTAATAAACTTTCTACATGTGGAAATTTTGGTGTGATACTGAAAGACCATGTGTCTAGCAGGAATCAACTTAACACACACCTCTGTTTGTGAAGTAGGGACAATTAATTAATTTATTTTTTATATAAAGAGAAATGTTTGTCTTTTTGCTGCACTATACATGAAATTAGCTCTCTTTAAAATTGCTTCAGTTCTTAACTGGCTGCAGAACATTCCATGCATATGGGAAAGTTTATTGGTGGCCTGTGAGCTCTTAGAATGTGAATCCAGAGTAAGTTATTGTTGGCTGATCCCAGGTTGTAAATATTTGTCTGTCAGTTGGTGGACGAGTGAGTCGGGAGTTAAGTTACACGCGCCAGAAGATTGGAGAAGAGGCCATGTTTAATCCCCAACTCATGATTCAGACACCGCAAGAGGACTGCGCTAATGTGCTCACAGCAGAAGCACTCCGACAGCACCTTGATTCCGCACTTCAAGCCAGCAGGGTACACGTGTATATGTACAACAGGTAAGGTGGAATGGAGAGAAAAGGCTATGTTATTTTAACTTCCCAGAACTAAGAATAGCTTGGGAGGAGGTGCCAGAGTGCCGTGGTCCCACTTTGAATTCTCCTGTTGTGAACACGTGAAGCCAAATCCATGCAGAGGAGATAACACAAGTTTCAGATGTGCATAAACCCTGTATATCTCTCCTGTGCAGCTTTCCCCTTTCGGCAGTGCAGTTGGGAGTACAGTAACTGGAATTGTGGCGGACTTGCACATCTGCTTTTCAATATTTACAACCCTCCCAGCAACTCATGTTCCTGGAGGGCCACTTTGAAGGAAGCAAGCGGAAATGGGCCGGTGCCTTCACCCTCACAGTGGCTGTCTAATTCTTTTAGCCACAGATGCCTCTTTCTTGGTTCCTATTTAGCATCTCAGTTGGCAATGGGGGAAAGGGGATAGGCAGCCCCTCGAGAACTAGTTTTAGCCCTGGAATCTCCAGGTGTTGACCTTAGCTTAACATGTCTGAAGTTACTCTGAACAAGGTGTTTCAGAAAATAATCGCGCATGCCTCTATGGTACTCATACAGTTTTGCTATTGATATAAATGAAAACAGAACTTCCCCCTTATTTAATTTGGGTGTTTTTTTTTTCATTTGTTGGTTTGCTGACATTTATAAATATTGCCTGATGAAAATCTGTGATGCTAAACAAAGTTTTTAGTTAAGGTTAATAGCACAGGTTTGGACCTAATCTTGAGGCATTTACAGTCTGTCATATTTCAAAGTCAGAAGCGGTTTTCGATACAGTGTAGATAAATGTGTAGCATAAATTTTGCCTGACGCACTAATGGGTTTCCAAGTAGCAAAAAGTCCTTAGTGTTCACCAATTGGTAACATAATAGTCACTCCAAAATTTTTGTCTACAGTACAGTATTCCAGGTTTTGCTTTTCAAAAGTCTTTAAGTTCGTGTATGATAAACGAGAGAGGGCTGTATGTGCAGTCAGTTTCATTGTTTCCAAAGGGTGATGTATTGATTGAACAACGAAGTCAACACCATATGCCACTATAATCTTTATTATTATTATTATTATTATTATTATTATTATTATTATTATTATTATTATTATTATTATATTTATATTTATAGCCTGCTCATCTGGCTGGGTTTTCCCAGCCACTTTGGGTGGCTCCCAGCAGAATAGTAAAAACACAATAAAATATCAGACATTAAAAACTTCCCTAAACAGAGTTGCCTTCAGATGTCTTCTAAAAGTCAGGTAGTTTTTTTTATTTCCTTGACATCTGAAGAGAGGGTGTTCCACAGGGAGGGTGCCACTACTGAGAAGGCCCTCTGCCTGATTCCCTGTAACCTCACTTCTCGTAGGGAGGGAACCAGCAGAAGACCCTCGGAGCTGGACCTCAGGCAATCCTACCACATTGGACGGAATACTTGACTGCAGACACATCCAGAAATAGTGTTCCCAACCATTCCTGCACAATCCAAGGCCTGTTTACAAAGTACAGTAGCATTCTCTGTAACAAACAAAAACTGCCCTGTTTTGATGATTGCACAACAGCCCCCTTATTTAGGAGTTAAAAGTGCTTCATCTGTGCTTTACAGTTCCCCCAAAGGTGTACCATCTACACGGGTGACATTGAAAATATAAATGTCTGTATTTATGTTTTTGATGTGATTTGCTCTTAATTTTTACAGACAATGGAAATTGGAACACTTATGCCATAAATCAGGGGAACCGATCACAGAAGGTTACATGGACAAGGTACACATAATATGTTGTATTCTGCACGCTTTCCTCTGTAAATAATAATTTTGCATTGAACTCTTTATCGTTTCTTAATTGGGCGTGTGCTTTTTTTCCTAACTTTGACAGATCATAGAACACCTTTACCCTTGTTTAATTATCACACCTTTGGACTGCTTCTGGGAGGGTGCAAAGTTACAGTCGGGGACTGCATATCTACCGTAAGTTTTGTTTTCTACAATATAAACCTGTTTCTTGCATGGTAGCCTTTCACATTATTATGATTTGCTTTTATGCTGCACTGGCAACAAAATACAGTATCATATATGCGACTTTGACAAGGGTTTTGTCTTAATAATGGAGGTGGAGTCACAGGACAAACAGCGTGTTCAGACAAGACTCTCCCATCTGCAGGAATGTAGTTGTATAGGAGAAGTAACATCAGACCCGGGTACAGCCGCAGCGGTTTCACGAAAGTTTCACCACCCATGTGCATCTGATCCTGGATCAGATGTTGCTTCCTCCAGGCGTGCAGCTGCTGCCTCATGACAGAGCCATTCCACAAAGACCATGGACCAGCTTATGAATAGTATCTGAACAGACAAATTTTTATTTGCAAGCTCTTTAACAACCAATTTAGCATTGACACTGATGTGATTGAGTTTTGAACTTTATTGAGGGTTGTTTTCCAGGGTTATTTTCTGCAGTCATTTTGAAGATCTGTATGCCCTGTGTCTTAAGGTGCTTGCTGTGGAAAGGAAACAAGTATGCATATTTCTGGAAAATCAGTCTCCTGGTAGATGTCCTGAGTTTTTGCAGTGCTTATTCTCAGATGAAGTGTGCTGTCACATTTCAGCTTTTCACACATTTTTGCACAAATATCTTCTAAAAGCCAACAACCTTGAGAACAACCACTAATCTTTCTTCCCATGCAAGAAAAGAAAGGAGAGGAAAATAAGAGAGAGCAGCTCTGTCTTTGTGGGGCAAGGCCAGGGATACTTTCTAAGTGTTGTGGAAATGGTTTCATAACACATTCACCGTCCTGAAAACAAATGCCTTTGAATGCACTGAATCTGAATCTTGGGTTCAAGCTACTGTACTTCCATCATACTTTTAGAATGCATGTCCCAGCAGCATCAAAGGTTATTTTGAGGGAAATAAGCTTTGTTCCCTCCTTGTTTTTAATTCTAACGTACAATAGTACCGATGGCCCGACAATTCTCTTTGGCTGAAAGTATGTGAATTGTCGCCTTGAATTAAAAATAATAGTCTCAGGAAAAAACTAATCCTTTGTTTATCTGATTGTTCGGTGGCATAAGGTATCTCTTTTGAAAGATTGTTATATGTAATGTAATGCGCCCATCAAAGAGTTAATTTTTAATCAGTTTAGACATTTTTGGTTAATTATGCAAGACCTAGCTTTTGTGTTATTGTCTTTGCCCTGGTTTGCATGTCTCTGTAAAAGCAATTTGCAATGGCCATCTCTTAACCTTCAGTGTAGAGGGTTGTTTTTTGTTTTGTTTTTAGATGGGGGAATAAGGGGGTTTGTGTTTTCTGGTTGGGAGAGTTTGAATAATGACTTAAGCCTGGTTAAGCAGATACAGTAGTTTGAACCGCAAAATAAGGCAGCCAAAAGCCTTTATAGTCTATCAACATCATGAAACGAAAACTGGAGGTAGGAGAAATAGAAAGACAGTCATGATGGTGGCAGCAGCTAGTGCTCAGGCGATTGCTAAGTTAACAAGAGTTTGAAGGAACACAGTAACTATTAATTATAAAAAAGTGAGAACCTTATTTATTAGCTACATATGAAACATGTATTCAGAGGCAAGCAATTCCTATGTGATAGGAAATTCTTTCTCCTTTTAAAAGTAACTTAAGAAGTCAGTAATCCCAAATTTAAAAGTATCGAAAAGCAAGATCAGATATTAAATTTCTTGTCCATTTGAACACCCCTGGTCACACACGAGCCCAACATGACGTGGCAGTTAGATATCAAAGAATATTGGCCAACCTCAGTGTCTGTAATTCCACAGCCAACTACAAAAGTGTCATCGCAGTTTTAGAAACTGCATTTAGGTAATATTTGTAACCTCCCCATTCAGATGTTACAGAAAAAACATTTATTTTGGGATTGGCGGGACTATTCACATGAACAAGGAATTTGTTGTCTGAAACCGGCCCTAAGATATGATTTCTCAACAGTCTTCAACAGTGGCTACTGAAGAATTGATATCACATGTAGCACAGTTTAAAATAGGCACAGTCAAGAGTAAGTTCTACTCAGTTAATAGGATATAATTCATGTTAGGGTGAATTATATCCATAGTTTGGGCTTTTGATGTTTATAAGGAGGGGTGGGAGGGGGAGAGGTGTATATTGTGAGTCAATGTGAAGGTTGCCGATGCCTTTTTGACCATTATGTTCCTACTCTTTTGTTTCTCCAGAGGGAAACCCCATTTGCAGTGGACCAACTTTGACCCCTTAGAATTCTTGGAGGAGTTAAAGAAAATAAACTCGCAAGTAGATACCTGGGAAGAAATGTTAAGTAAGGCAGACGTTGGACATGGGTATATGGATCGACCTTGCCTGAATCCTGAGGACCCTGACTGTCCTATCACAGCGCCCAACAAAAATTCAACCAAAGTAAGTTAGTTTGGCTTTTGTTGGCTAACTCAGGAAACGTGGAAGGAATGGTGGAGCCCTACAATCCTCAAAAATAAATTTCAATTTAACCCTCCTGAAAGTCAATTTTATAGGTACATGTGGGCAGTGTGTTGCCTACTACAACTGTTCTTAGAAATCTGGTAATAACAGCTTTCATATTGATTTTTTTTAAGTGTCTCTACCTCATGATAACTTGAGATAAATGATTATGATGTGATTGGGATGAAGAGTAAAAAACCTGGAAGCAAATGAAGATATGATAAACAAAACATAAAATGGATTCCAGAACAAAACAAAACAAAAAACCCCAAAAAGATGAAGTGGAATTCAGACGTGATACTTTAAGCTCCTCAGGAGAAGAGTGGTGTGCAAATGTGCCAAATACATAAATGGCTGGCATTGCCACCTGGGCAGAACAATCTTGAACAGTCTTGTTTACAGAGTTTCACATCCTCAGAGAGAAGATTTTTATTTAAGAACGCCTTTCAGCTATGTGAAACAAACCATGGCTTCACGGCATTTTGATTTAGCACTCCTGTTGGAATTTCCATTGCATGTATTTGTTTATGGGTTGCAGACTGCTTTCTGTCTGTCTCCATAGATCTTCATTTGCTTGTTGCTCCCGGCTTTCTCCTGAATATGCATTATGCTTTTTGGATTTTCAAATGTGGGCATGATAGAAGGAGAGAGCGAGTGGGGGAGTAGGCCAGTGATGGGCAACCTTTTGAGCTTGGTGTGTCAAAATTCGCCAAAAAGCCGAGCATAACTCAGGTGGTGTGTCACTTCGATGAAAAAACCATAATTTCACGATATTTATAGTTTAAATAACAAAAATGTATAATTGTAATATATAACTGTATTTAATAAACCAAAAACTGATTATTTAACCAAACCGAACCAAAAACCCCTTATTTATCACAAAGTGCCCAGAGTTGTTGAGCTTTATGGGGGGAGCTGCTGACCAAAGTTTTGGAGGTTTTTTTGGGGGGGTGCAAAAGTTGCTTTGCTTTTTTGGGGGGATGCCTCAAAGCTGCTGCGTTTTGGGGGGGGGGAGAAAGAGAACAGAAATAAATGATGAATAATACCTTCGCTGGAACTAACACGCAGCACCAACATAGTCTGCCAAAGCGACAAAAAAACCAACACAGAACGGGTTTAAAAATGAACGCTGTTACACCCAATCATCATCTGCCAAAGCGCCAGAAAAAAACAGCACAGAAAGGGTTTAAAAACCAATCTCTGGCTAACAGCAGCAACAACAACAACAAAAGGATCCGGGTTTTAACAGCTGAGACAAGCTGTAGCATGAGGAGGAGCAGGAGAACAATTTTTTTTTGGGGGGGGGACAACAACAGCGTGAATGGGCCGATAGGGCACATACCAGCAGTGAGGGCTCTGCGTGTCATGTCTGACACGCGTGTCATAGGTTCGCCATCACTGGAGTAGGCAGTCTTGGGAAAGAGATGAAACTATTCCATATGAGTGTCTTCCTGGGAGGATTGGTTTTACCAGCTGTTTGTAGTGACATGCAGTACTGTCTTCAGCTTTGTTTATGCCCTCCTGCAAAGCAAGGGATTCTAGGATATCAAAGTGACTAGATTCGTGAGGCCACTAGGGCAGTTCACCAGCTATGTCTACTAAGTGCCATGTGAAATGTTTATTGCTTCCTCCAACTGTTCCTATGAATTGGTTCTCTATTTTGGCTCAGGAACATGTTTTATAATAGAGGCTGCTTTTGATTTAAATTATAAGTGGTAATGTTTGAAATTTGCATGCATATGTGTATGAACATAGAGAGGGTAAGTGGGGAGGAGAATGAATGTGTTTTAAAAGCACGCATTATAGGTTGAAAGAATCCCAAATTCGTAGTGCATGTTAAAAATAACTGTCTTGCATTCAGTTCTCACTGAGCTATGATTGTGGAACTGACTTTGTTTTATGGTTTTAGTAGCTTGGATCCAGAGCTCCCCTTGTGTGAAGAGAAGTCACTTCCACTCACACTAGGGTGGGCTGCCGGTTTCGCCTGATTCTGCCCCTCTCCTACTGCAGCCCCCCCCCCCCCCCGCAATGCACACCATTGCAGAGATTTATTCTTCTGGAGGAGAACTTGAGGGGCATCAAAAGGAAGAGGCCCCAAAAGAATACTGATGTGCCCATAGATGCATAGGATTTGAAACTGATACTGGGAGCTGTACTGAATTCTAGAATAAACTCCCTTGCTGTGGTCACTAAGCTGCAAGGCAAAACGGGGTCTTCCCTTGCTTCCAGTTCTCCAGATTTTGTTTGGTCTGCAGACTAGAGACAGGAGCAATTTAGTCCAGTGTCAGAGGTCTATACTCCATGGAAGGCAACAGGAATGTGACCTTACAGATTCCTTCACTCCCTAGGTATATGAATGTAAACAGTAAGAACCGTGCTCTTATTTGGCCCCTCAGTAAATGGAGAATGTTCTGGCAGTTTCGGTCATATTCTCTACCTTTTCTGGGAGCTACCAAGGAAATGAAGTATTCAACGTTTTCTTTTTCTTTTTCGGTTGAGAGTCCCCAGTTGCTGCACCCACCACCGGCACATTTGCACCCAAAGGAGCAAAATATATACTAAAGAACAAAGTTCTGTTTCTGTTCACCTCTCTAGGGGTTCAGAGTGCTAAAGATCTGTTACACTTCCCTGAGTCAGTTGGCCAGCCCAAGTCCATTCCAACTGACCATTAATTATACAACTTCAAGAGGAGTTTTGCCTGAATTAAAGAATAGTGTGATCAGGCTTTACATTTCCATGGCAAATATCATTTCTGGTGTTACTGTGAGGGGGATACTAGAATGGGTATTCCAGATGATACGGCAACTGTATTTTTCTAGGGTGTTTACTGGAGGGAGAAGCACAAAGGACTATGTTTAGTTTGATAACTGACGGTTATTTAGTCCTGACACTTATTAGAAGCCTAAGATCCAGTCTGGGTGTACATCGCCATGTAAATGAATCATGGCTGAAAGACAATGTCTTCGACATGTGCTTCTTCCATAAACCCACAACTTGCGTGGATTTAACTTGTACATTTTCAGCTTTACACATGTGGCAAATAAAAAGTGAAAAATAAATAAAAGGGGGCAGGGTTCCTTTGAAAAATGACCTTGTCAATCTCACCTGTCATTGAACACAAGGGGTTTTGACGACACAATTTGGCTTTAGGCACAATCCCCGGAACATAACCCCATGTAAATATGAAGTATTTTTACAGTGCAAGTATGCTCCTGAACCCTTTCAGAGCTTGCTGCAGGATTTCTGTGTACTAGCAAACTTGTCTTTGGGGAGTCCCTGAATTCATGTTAGTGGTCCTGTTTTATTTTATTGTCTTGTGCTTTCTTATTGGCCTATGGTTCTGTAACATCTTTCATTTGCCTTTTAGCCTCTAGACGTGGCCCTTGTTTTAAGTGGTGGATGCTATGGGTTATCCAAAAAATATATGCATTGGCAGGAAGAGCTGATCATTGGTGGCACAGTTAAAAATGGTACTGGGAAACTTGTCAGGTAAATACCAATGGCCTTGTCTCATATATCCTGTTTCTTTCTTTTTAATAAATAAATAAAATTCTTGTGAAAACCTTTGGCACCTGTGGGCAAGGTGTTGCTAAGCTGGGTTGTCTATGGTAGGTTATGATGAAAGAAATCTTCTTCCTGAGTGTTTCCATGACAATTTAATTGCTTTCTAGAGTAACCTTTCTTTCTACATATTATTTGAACATTTTGACAGTTTATACTAGTTATATGTCCTTTTTGTACAATGCAGTTCCACTTTGTGTGTGGCTCATCTAAAGTTACTGTTTTATTACGGGTTCAGCAGAATAGCGTTCAGCCAACTTGGAAGGACACAAAATTGTAATAAAAGTGCAGTTCACATTTAAGCCACAGTGCTTTTGCTCACGCTTCACTCATAAGGTCTCTGTAGCAGCAAGCCTCTGTATTTGTTTCATACGCAAAAATGCATATGTTTTTTTTCCCATGTTGTAAGCTGCCTTGAGCATGGTTTGAATTGTGGAAAGGTGGCATTCAAATAAAATTATGTATGTATGTTTGGATCAGGAGAAGAAAAAAGCAAGTAATGTATTATGGAAACTGAGTTTCCAGAGAGCACCCTTCACCATCTAATAATGGAAAGATTTTCAGCAATTCAGCTGGGAAAATAGAATTTTTTGTTCCTTCAGATGTTCATCATTGTATGCCCAGGGTACACTTACATGGGCCTTACATGATTTAAATGTATTCTGTCTCATATATATATAAATTGGGGGACTGGTTTAAGGTCCTGTCTTCACTGATGTATCCTTAAAAAGGTAAAGGGACCCCTGACCATTAGGTCCAGTTGTAACCGACTCTGGGGTTGCAGCGCTCATCTCGCTTTATTTATAGGGAGCCAGCGTACAGCTTCTGGGTCATGTGGCCAGCATGACTAAGCCACTTCTGGCGAACCAGAGCAGCACATGGAAACGCCGTTTACCTTCCCGCTGTAGCGGTACCTATTTATCTACTTGCACTTGACGTGCTTTCGAACTGCTAGGTGGGCAGGAGCTGGGACCAAGCAACAGGAGCTCACCCCGTCACAGGGATTCAAACCGCCAACCTTCTGATCGGCAAGTCCCTGGAACAGAGTGACCCCCAATAATACTATAGCTGGCCCTTCTGGCAGTAGGGAAATTGATCAGTAGCTCACAATATTTGTAAGTTCCAGTGCATGTGTACCAGTGTGTGTGTGTGTGTGTGTGTGTGTGTGTGTGTGTATCTTTATTTCTCCAAAAGGAATTTGAGACATTGAACAATGCAAATTATTTTAAAACGACACAATGTTTAAAAGCAATAAATCACATATATCAATATTAATATAAAAAATCCGAACAACAACGAATATTTATAGTTACAGCATTAAATAAATAAAAAAGCCAAAAAAGAAAAGGGTCCCCCCCCCAGGAGTCTGTGATCCTGTCTTACGGAGGATTTGTTACAAATTTCACTTTAAGCAAGTGGCTATCAGAGCCTAAAGATAATTTGTGACTTTATTCTATTTTATTTCCCAGCTTTTTGACAAACACTCAAGGTGTTTTACAGTCACAATAAAGCAACACTAATGAAAATAAAGCAGAAATGAGGTGAAGCGTATTGACGCACAAAGCCTCCTTTTGCTTCGACAGACCATTGATCCACTTGCTACTGAGTAGGCTTTTCCAATGAGCAGCAGTTCTCCGAGGTCTCAAGCAGAGATCTTTTCCAATCTTGCTAACCCAAAGGTCCCTTCAAGATGTTCGTTTTAGGCACTGAAAATGTCTTCGTTTAAAATGTTTGTCCTAAACCCTTTCCTCCTCCTAAACTCCCACCTCTCTTCCTCTTGCAGTGCCCAGGCTTTACAAACCATGTTTCAGTTAATGACTCCTAAGCAAATGTACGAGCACTTCAAGGGGTATGAGTATGTTTCGCACATCAACTGGAATGAAGACAAAGCAGCTGCAATTCTGGAAGCCTGGCAGAGGATGTATGTTGAGGTAAAATAGAAACTTACCTGGTGAACCATTTCTGGTTGGCTTTCCATGAATCCTAGTATGCTTGTGCAAATGTCCATGGTCTATAGAAGGGATGGGAAAGCTGTTGTTGGGAGTCCATCTCCCATCATTCGTGGCCATTGACCATGCTGGCAGAGGCTAATGGAGGCTGGACTCAAACAACATCTGGATCCTCATCCCTGGTCCATAGCGTTCATAGAATCATAGAACTGTAGAGTTGGACGGTACACCAAGGGTCATTTAGTCTAACCCCCTGCAATGCAGGAATCTCAGCTAAAGCATCCATGGCAGTGAATACTTCTTCACTGAAGCTCCAGACAGTAGAACTGGCTTGTGGGATAAGTGTGCCCTCTGTTTAGAACAGTAGCTTCTTTAGAACAGCAAAGGGTTTTAAACTTGCCTTTTTGCTTTCAGTCTAGATGAATTTGCCAGCCTGTTGTGAGTGACGTTAAAGAGACATACAGCATTTGTTTTCACTCGTGAATTTTAAATCCTGGTGCGCTCTTCTGATTTGCTGATCCGGCAGTGAACTGGCATAGCTTTAAGGAGCTTGGCTGGCTTTTAAAAACACTTGGTCTGTGTGGTTATCCAGCAAAGGTGTCTGGAACACATTAGCCAGCCATAGAATCTGTTCACAGCTGCAGTCCCATTGGTGAGGTCATGTGACATTATCTGGCCTTTGTTTCCCAGGGGTTGACCTCTGCTAAGCTGCTTGTGACCTCTCTAAAGTGCCCAGCCAATGAAGAAAGAGAGGATTGCTCTTAAGAATTTGTTGTTTTAGATTAGAGGCACAACTGATATAACAACAAATCAGTTGTAGACTCTTGGATCGAGAGAGCAAAAAAAAAAAAAAATAGACGGTGGGGGAAGCAGAGGAGACTGAGCGTGAAGCGTCTTCAGTTTCACTATTTCAAATAAATTGCCATATTCCTCTCCTCTGGGGCACACAATCTTATTTGATCTATAGCAGCTTGCTGAGCCTCTCTACCAAGTATAGCAATTATGTAACAAAGAGTTAATAACATGACACACACACACAAAAAAACATAAAAGCTGGTTTTAAATGATATCCCCTGCAGGAACGCATTGTATTGTCCTCTCTTCCCATCTCCTTCTCACAGATCGTCCATCAGAGTGTGGCACAAAACTCTACACAGAAGGTGCTTTCCTTTACTACAACTACCCTGGAAGACATCCTAAAATCATTTTCTGATGTCAGCGTTATCAGAGTTGCCAGCGGCTACCTATTAATGGTAAAATGAACACAATATTGCTTTGATTCTTCATAATGTTCCTGTGACTTGTTTTAAAGCAACCCATCATAAAAGCGTTCCTGCAGTCACGTTAAAAACTGCATTTGGGGCAATCTGTTCCTTCATGTCCGTATCTTAAGAGAACCCGTGGCTCATTTGAGAAAGTACACACATAGGATGGAGCACAGGCTTGATCTCTGCAGTTTTCAACTAAGTAAGCCAATGTTTGGGGAACCTCAGGCCACAAACTATCTAGAACTATCTGGCTCTCTGAACTCCCCTTTCTCTCCAGGATGAATGCCTTGCTGGCTCTTTCCTATACAGTCCTTGAGTGCTTTTATCGATTTGGAATGTGTCTGTGAACTCTGATAATGACTCTTGCTTACCTGGATGGACAAAGTTGGGGTGGGAGTGGAGGGAGAGGGGGAAAACATGTGTAGGAACCCCTGGCTTATGTGTGACTGGAATGCAGCCTTCTGTACAAAGGTAGGTCACAGTCACTCTCCCCTCTGGCCATAACCAGTTTTGTCACCAAACCATGGCGGCCACTGGCATGTAGCCCCCTCCCCCCAAGATTGCCGAAGAAGGAATGTGACCTGGAAAATGTTCTGCTCCCCTGAGTTAAACCATCTTTGCTAGCAGAAAGGCATTTGCCTGAGACTTGTCAATCTGAGTTCAGACCATAGCTGCCAAGTTCTCCCTTTTTTTAAGGGAAATTCCCTTATGCTGAATAGGCTTCCTCGCGAGAAAAGGGAAAACTTGGCAGCTATGGTTCAGATTCTCTGACAGTATTTGAGGAGAAGGGACCGTTGCTCTGCCTCAAAACTGTGCCTTACAATATCTGTGTCCCGTAAAAGTGTATTTTGTAGGCGAAACTTTTGGCTAGAAAGGGGCAATGTTAAAATGTGGCTTGCTTTGTCTGAAATTTTGCTTTAAAAAACCCAACCAACCAACCAACTTTTGCTCTGCTTTCAGCTTGCCTATGCCTGTTTAACCATGCTGCGGTGGGACTGTGCTAAATCCCAGGGTGCCGTGGGGCTGGCAGGAGTCTTGTTGGTTGCACTCTCCGTAGCTGCAGGATTGGGGCTGTGCTCATTGATTGGGATTTCCTTTAATGCTGCCACAACTCAGGTACTGAATGAATTGTTATTAAGAGTTTGGTCAATTTATTTGCCAGGTTGAATCACTGGGGGAGGGAAGGGGCTGGAATGTAAAGAGCTCTGGGGTTGTACCTGCGCTAGAATGCCAAGCAATGGACATTTCATAAGTTTAAGCTGAGAGAATAACCTGTGGTTAGTCAGCACGCAGACTGAATTTGCATTTTAAGCAAATAGTAGAACTGTAGTTTCAGCATAGATATATACATAGGTAGAAACATCCCACAAGATGCAAGTGGCCGAAAAGGGCCCTATAATTTCATTTTGGGATTTTGCACAAAAAGAACAGAGCTTTCTGTATCAGGGATGTATCAAGCATTAGGGGGGAACAGAAAATCTGCATGAACAAATTTGCTGGCAGGTCATAATTACTCAGGTGGGCCATAAGCCTCCTATAAACACACTTGGTTCTTCTTTCCTTTTTGTGCAGGTTTTACCCTTTCTTGCTTTAGGAGTTGGTGTAGACGATGTCTTCCTTTTGGCACATGCATTTAGCGAAACTGGGCAGAACAAGAGAATTCCATTTGAGGTAATAGCCAGTTGTTTGGGACAATGCAAACCACTAGATCTGAGCTAGAGGCGTATGTATGATTAGTAATGCAGGTAACCAGGATTAATAATGCCTTCTTAATTTTTTTTGTCCCAAGTGAAATTTCTTAGATCAGATATTCTGGCGACAAGAAAACATCTATTTTCATATCATTCACAGTAGCAAATACTGTAGCTTCATACAGATGAAAATGTATCATTCTGGATAAATTTTGCACTCATTTTCTAGATTGAGTCTTGTGAAATAACTGATGGATAGCTTATGCCAAATCTACTGTGCTGCAGAATTTTATTTTCAACATGTATTTTTTAATGCCAGTATGGCATTAAGAATACACTAAGGTTGCCACTTTTTATGGATAATATTGATTGTGTCCTATAACTGTGCATGTCTGTCTGAATGGTCTGTATTTCCAGTATGCAATAGTATGGTATTCTACAACTTTATATGTATTTTTTAGGACAGGACAGGAGAATGTCTGAAACGCACTGGGGCAAGTGTGGCCCTTACTTCCATCAGTAATGTTACTGCATTCTTCATGGCTGCCTTAATTCCCATCCCTGCTCTACGGGCATTTTCACTCCAAGTAAGTTTATGAAGTTGTTTGCTAACACTGGAATTGTTCTTTATCCTCATTAAGCTGACTGTGGTTTGATGTTTGCATCTGAGATGTCATGTGTTCCAAGGGAATGGTGCTTGGAAGAACAGAACAGAACTTCCCACCAGCAATTAACTCATCAGGTGGTTCTTTCTCGGTTGAGAATAATCCTCATCACAGTTCTGTCAGTGTTAGTGTAGGCACCTAGAGTAATCTTAGAGGTGCGTCACTCACAGAGTGTCCTTGTTTTCATGTACACGGTGGACAGAAAATGCACTTGGCGGTTATGTTGCCCTTATTTCACAATGCCTTCATTCAAAATTTGGTACAGTCTTAAATGAGAAGATGTTGATTCAGCCCTTGGAAAAACCTTCATGAAACATCATTGTTTCAGGGATTAGCCTTCATGCATTCTGTGATTCTCATCTGCGACCCTACTGCAGATCCCTCAGTGACACAAAGCATGCTTGGCAGTAACTGGGGCTAGAGCTTTTCTGTAACAGAAGGCACTTTGGAATGGTACAGTATGA
Organism: Zootoca vivipara; assembly: GCF_965207765.1. Classification (NCBI taxonomy): domain Eukaryota; kingdom Metazoa; phylum Chordata; class Lepidosauria; order Squamata; family Lacertidae; genus Zootoca; species Zootoca vivipara. Next base: position 8,090,329 of record NC_142593.1, on the reverse strand, counting down.
TCGCATTTTGCACAGGGCTTATGTTCCAAAGATGGCAAACATATATATGCTAAAACAAATGTGCCTGAAGCACTCTTGTGCGAGCATCCTTACCCTTCTGGAGTCTCTCCCCCCCCCCCGGAAAGTGCTTTTAGAGAGAGAGCGGGACATGCCTGATAAGCAAGGCAGAGAGAACTTGAAAGTTATGTCCACGCTGAGAAAACCCAATGCAAAAAGAGCTTTTAAAGCGTGTATTTAATTTGACTTGTGTGCATTTCATTTGCCCAGTTTCAACCAGCCTTCAACCATGCAAAGTTGAAAGCGCACAAGTTAAACACATGTAAGTTGTGATTGTACTGTATTTTGATGTTCAGTTCTGATGGTTATTATGTAATCAGCCTTCCTTTTTATGCTATTTTTATTTATGGTTTGGTTGACTCCTGGATTGTTTCATATTTTATAACTGTTGTTTTTCATTGCTAGGCTCAGAAAAATAGGTGAGAGATAGGATTTTAAAAACATATATATATATAGGCTGTGCAAAGAAAAGTTTATGGTTTTTTGTTTACTCACTTAGCTCTTTGCATACTGCTGTGGTAGTACAGTGGTAACTCGGGTTACAAACGCTTCGGGTTGCATACCGTGGGAAACCCGGAAGTACCGGAAAGGGTTACTTCCAGGTTTTGCTCCTTGCACATGCGCAGAAGCACCAACTCACGTCACACGTGTGCGCAGACACGGTGCTGCAGAATACGTCCACAATCCAAGGTTCCACTGTATTTTGATACTGATTCCTGGTGGGAGCTGTCCGCCCAGTTAAAGGAGCTGTCCACCAGAGATGAAATCATGTGTTGTAGTTATGTAGCTCATGTAATAATAGCAGCTATCACTTAAGTTATATTTAAGTGGGGCCACTATGCACCCCAAATTATTAGCAGCAACCCAAGGGTTTGCCTTAACCCTGGTTAAAAGCACACAGACAATAAAACCATGGTTTAGATTGTTCTGGTATTCATTGCTTCCTACTTAGTGCAGAAGTAATGCCTCACCGTAGTTAGTAGTGATGTGTGCTTCAAACCATGGCTTTGCATCCTGGGTTGCAGCTAATCCTTAACCATATGTCAGTTGTTCAGATGTAACATGTAACCATAGTTAAAGAAAAACAAACCATGCTTAAGCATTGTATCTGGATAAACAAAGGGTGCAGCTGCTATAGAATGCTAAACAACATTGATCATTACCCCCTTTTCTCCTTAAACAATTGAGAACATGCCACATTCTTTTTAGCACTGGAATTGAATGCATGAACTCTGAAGACTACACCTTTGTGTAAAAGCCCTGCTGTTACAGAACACTGTAATAGCAGTAGCACTGCATTTTTCCAGGAGTGCTCTTCTCCAACTGTGCTAAGCAGTGTGCACTGTCTGGGAATGTAGAAATCTGGGCTTGCGGAGGTTTCTGTGGATATTCTTCTCCCACTTCACCCAGCTCAGATCTGTACTCCAGAAGTATAGGTTAGCACTGATACAAATCAGGCTTAATTTATAATGTGTGAAAGGACTCTGAATTGACTCTTCCGTTATAAAAGTGTCAAATACTGAATCTGCAATTAAATCTCTTTCCTGGGACTAGAGTATGCTCATGTGGTTAACATGATGCTTTCGTGTCTGTTCTTCGTACATCACGATTTCTTCTGAAGTGGAGGAATGGAGCTTATACATGAAGTTCTTTCCTTTCCATTAGCTGATAAAACAGAAGCTGCTGCCTGTATAGACTGATGCTTTTGGATCCAAAATCTCTTCAACAGAGCCCTTGTGCCACCTGCAGAGTGTGTATGTGTTCTATGAATACTAGCGGTCACCTTGAACATTTTTGGAGGGTGTGTGTGTGTGTGCGCGCGCATATGTGTATGTGCCCTCATCGTGTTTTCTGCTTCATAGTCATAATCATGATATTTATATTTTTCCAAAGACAAAATTAAAAAGCACGGATGGATACTGCTAGGGAAGAGTTCTTTGAAAAGAGCTCTGGGAGGCTTTCCTTCTGGCACAGCTCCAACACAGAGGATTTATAGCTCACTCTGACCTTGGTAAAGACTTGGTAACTGTACTTTCTCAGCAGTCATTTTTCTTCCCTTTCTGTCTGGCTCACCAATCATTTTTCACTCTACTTGACCCTTGACCTAACTAGAGGAAGCAAGAATTACAATTTTTCTTAATACGTGTTGCAACTATTGTGGCTGACACACACACACACACACACACACACACACCACACACACACGTGTGTTACAGTGGTTTGTAAAGCAGTGCTATGAAAAGAAGTTATAATCCATAGCATTAAGTCAGGTTTTTATTGAGATCTCTTCTAATTATTGCGAGCCTGTGCTCATATTCTGGAGTCCCCTCGGAGTAGCAAAGGCAGTTGTTTCACCCCCACCATTCTTTCTCCCTTTCTCTGTCTGTATAGCACTTCTAATTCTGTTACTATGGGCTCTGAATCACTGTGGTCTAAACCACTGAGCGTCTTGGGCTTGCCGATCAGAAGGTCAGCGGTTCAAATCCCTGCGACGGGGTGAGATCCCGTTGCTCTGTCCCAGCTCCTGCCAACCCAGCAGTTCGAAAGCATGCCAGTGCAAGTAGATAAATAGGTACCACTGCGGCGGGAAGGTAAACCGTGCGCTGCTCTGGTTTCCATCATGGTGTTCTGTTGCTCCAGAAGTGGTTTAGTCATGCTGGCCCCATGACCCGGAAAGCTGTCTGTGGACAAATGCCGGCTCCCTTGGCCTGAAAGCGTCCAGGGGTCCTTTACCTTTACCTTTAGTATGGAACACAATTTCCATAGTTATAACATCTACTTTTGCAGATGAATTTCCCACCGTGTCCACACAGAGGCAGTCCCATGATCTGGAGAAATATGTGCTGCACTCAACCTCATTGCCACATCAGAAGCAGTTGCAGGAAGAGAGGCCTGTTCTCTTGGGAGGGGGCATTGCCCACAAGCATGTAATCCAGAGCAAGTGTATATTGTTGAATCATGAATAGTACCCTGGGTCCCCCCCCCTTACAAGGCTGTTGAATGCTCACTTCTTTATACTCTCCTCCATTCTTGAAAGCTGATCTACTGTGCAACTAATAATTCTGCTGTAAATGAAATCAGCATATGAAAGGCATGCATGTGTTGTTAAATCTGTAATTCTTCCGAAAGAAAGAATTTAAAAAATTGATTGAAGCATATTCCCAGCAAGACTCTGAATTGCCTCGGAATTTGGCATATTTGCATGGTGCTCATGATTTTCAAACTGACATGCCTCAGATTTTCAAACTTAAAAACCAGTCTCCAGTAAAGTTTTGGCCTCTTGGAACATCATCTTATTCTTATGTGCTATCGTTGTGCTTTACTGCATATCTCAGTTGCCCATCTTTTCATGCATCTGGTCATGATTTGTTCTTTCTCTCGTAAATAATAGGCACATTTTTGTGCACCACTCAGGTTTGTCACTGCAGATCTTTGTGTTCTAAACCACTTTTTAAAACGTTGGATTAAAAAAAAAACCAGTTTGTACTACGGAGCTGGGAACTGCTGCACTGAGACCTAAGTAAAGTAATAATGTCCAACCACTATGTTCATGTGCTGTAATACAAAGCATGTCACCCTAATCACGTTATATGTGGCAGGTGGAATTATATGCAAAGGATTTGTATTGAAAATCCATTATTATCAAGCATATTAGAAAAAAGCAAAGAATAGCAAAAAGAGAAAGAAATAAATCCCTTGTCAGCAGTTGATACATCTCTTATTTGTTCCTTACGACTTTGCCAGGTGTGGCCAAATTCAGGTGATGCATTTAATTACAGTATTCGGAATCAGCTGGCCATGCAAGTGGCTTTTGGGTGGTCTGTTTTTAAACGTGGATTTATCCACATTTACAGTCCTTCGCCCTGTCTTTGTCTCATTCAGATTTGTTTATTGAAGAATTCCTGTCTGTCTCGGAGACCTTCCGCTGCCAAAGTTAAGAAAGCACAGCAATATAACAGGTTTTTTCTTTTCCTTTTCAGCAATGTTTATTTCTGTTCATCTCGATAGGAGCCTAACCAGCAGATGGGCTTAAACAGAGTGTTGCTTTGACCTTTCTCTATCTTTGTTCACTTTTCTCGAGACATTATAAGATAACAATCAAGGCTTCATTGGCTTTTGAGGCTCAATATCTGTAAAATAATCCAGCTGCTTAGAGAGAATAAATGGCTTCCTGACAAGGTGAAAACCCAACTTTCAGTCTTCCATATCAATGCCTGTTTCTGAACTTCTTTTGTTTCAGGCAAGGTGGTACGTTCTCCATACCACCAAGCTGTTGGTTTAGTTCAGTTCAAATGACTATCAAAGGAGGTGCTGATGTTTCAGATGTGAATGATGGATCTCTCTGAAACTTTCACTGGGTTAGCTTTTGTTGCTCAGTAACTGAGTGCCGCCAGTGTGGAAGTCAGATCCTCAAATTGTATCTGTAGTTATACTTTTATTTTGTGTGCGGCGATCAATCACCCTCTTCTGAACATGCATAAGTGAACTGCTTCCTTTTGGAATTCTTTAGTACCTTATCGGCTTTGATTCAACATCTGCAGGTGTATATAACTTAGTGCTCCTGAAATTAATCTAGACATATTCACTTGTAAATATGTGCACACATTACTTGTGCCTGCTTTCAAAAATAACAGTTCATATTGCTCTTTTGCCAAAGGAAAAAAAAATACGGCTGAAAGTGAAAAAAGGAGGAAAAAATAATCTCTATTTTTCCTTTCCTTTTTTTTTAACTATTCCGTCTAGCTATGTTTATGAGGTATGTTCAGTCTGGAAATTAGAGAGAATGCTCAGGAGAGTTTGGCCCACAGTGAAAAGCAGTATCTGGTATTTGCCAACAGAGAGTTTATTTGTGTTTGAGGGAGGACACTGCTTCCCACTAATGAGGGGAGTGGGGTGAGAATTTGTGGGAGTGATACAGTTCAGACAAGGCACAGGGTTAACATATGCAACAAGGGAGATGGTTGTAGCTGTTGTGCCCTAAATATTATGTTCCCTCGCTTACCTGTGTGAGGTTCTCTATCCTGCACCTCTGCTTCTTAGAATGGAGTAAACCTTGGAGCTGAGGCTGGCTGTGCTTGGAGTCCTGAGACAGAATACCTGTTAAGGTTCTAGTATGAGAAATGTTAGCAATGTGCTCAAGTTCCTGTGTGTTTTCTGGAAACAGGTTGCTTTGTGCTAAAGTGCCCTTTCCCAGCACCTAAATTCCCCCTTGTGAGATTGACATACTGCCAGAAAGTCTTAACTCCATCCTTCACTCCCTGTCGTCTGAGTTGTTTTCTCTTGTTTGGGGTTTATATACTGGTGGTGCTGTGCTGGGGTGCAAAGTTATGGCACCGTGACATGGGGCAACTGTTGACGTGGGGTGGCAGTTTTTGAATTTCCTCCTCTTCCATTAAAATCAACAGGAGGGAAATTCTTTTTGACAATTCTGGGGCTGTGCACTGTGTCAGAGCACAGCCAAGAATTGAAATGCACCCCCCTGCTCCATGCTACCCATGTTTTGCCCAAGGTTGCTCCACATTTCTGCCATTCCACTTGCATATTTTCACCATCAGAATGGCTTTGCTGCCAGAGCTTTCCAGTGGTGAATCTATCCATAGCAGTGGCATGCTTGGCATAGCAGGGCCTCTCAAATCTAGTGCCCCTTGAGCAAAGGGGTTATTTAGTATAATATATCACCCCTGATCTAGGTCCAAATTTTGCTCTTGGCCAGTAGGTGAACCAGTGTTAGAAACAGATATGAAAGCTAGGAGCTAAATAACACCTTAAACCTAGGTTATGGGCACAACAACGGAATGTCTAGGACACTTTTTAAAATAAGCTCCTCCTAACAAAGCTGAAAATGAATGAACTGCAGCTAAACTCTAGTCCTCATCTGAAGACTGCAAAAAAAACAAAGCAATGCTTCCCCTGCCTGCCCCCCTAATATTCTTAAGAGGGTTTCTTCTTCAGTCTTCAGAGACTGGCTGGAAATGGGGAGGAAGAAAAAGCTCCTCCTTTCCTTCCACTCTGCAGTTTTAATCTTAGGCACAGTACTGCGCCCAGAGCTCAGAAACTGCTCATGCTAATGAAATCCCTTGTCGCAAAATGCGCCTAGAACAATGGGAGTTTCGAACACTGGGGTCAACTGTATGTTTCTAAGTAAAGGTGATTCTGTTTTTGCACTAGAACTTTATGTAGTTCTTAACAGTTGGTCATTACAGTGTGTATTGAATAGAACATCATCTGGATTTGTCTGTACCAAATGCTGCATTTGGAAGGCAATTTGGAGCCTGTTTAGACAATACAGCTCTACCTGGAAATGTAGAGCCTGTTTGGCTGATCCTTCCCCACTCCTGAACTTCAGGGCAAGGCAGGATTGATAATATGTCCTCCCTTTCACTGCATATAGCAACGCGGGTGGCGCTGTGCTCTAAACCACTGAGCCTACGGCTTGCTGATCGGAAGGTCGGCGGTTCGAATTCCCGCGACGGGGTGAGCTCCCATTGCTCGGTCCCAGCTCCTGCCAACCTTGCAGTTCGAAAGTACGTCAAAGTGCAAGTAGATAAATAGATGGTGGGAAGGTAAACGGTGTTTCCATGCACTGCTCTGGTTTCGCCAGAAGCGGCTGGCCACATGACCCGGAAAAACTTTCTGCAGACAAATGTTGGCTCTCTCAGCCAGTAAAGCGAGATGAGTGCCACACCCCAGAGTCGTTTGCAACTGGACTTAACTGTCAGGGGTCCTTTACCTTTACCTTCACCGCACCTTCGCTTGTGGGGTGCCTCAGGGTTCCGTTCTCACCCCCATGCTTTTTAATATCTATATGAAGCCGCTGGGAGAGATCATCAGGGGGTTTGGGCTGGGTGTTCATAAGTATGCAGATGACACCCAGCTCTACCTCTCTTTTAAATCAGAACCAGTGAAGGCAGTGAAGGTCCTGTGTGAGTGCCTGGAGGCGGTTGGAGGATGGATAGCGGCTAACGGATTGAGGTTGAATCCTGACAAGACAGAAGTACTGTTTTTGGGGGACAGGAGTCAGGCAGGTGTGGAGGACTCCCTGGTCCTGAATGGGGTAACTGTGCCCCTGAAGGACCAGGTGCGCAGCCTGGGAGGCATTTTGGACTCACAGCTGTCCATGGAGGCACAGGTTAATTTTGTGTCCAGGGCGGCTGTCTACCAGCTCCATCTGGTATGCAGGCTGAGACCCTACCCGCCCGCAGACTGTCTCGCCAGAGTGGTGCATGCTCTAGTTATCTCCCGCTTGGACTACTCCAATGCGCTCTACGTGGGGCTACCTTTGAAGGTGACCCAGAAACTGCAATTAATCCAGAATGCGGCAGCTAGACTAGTGACTGGGAATGGCCGTCGGGACCACATAACACTGGTCCTGAGAGATCTACACTGGCTCCCAGTATGTTTCCGAGCACAATTCAAAGTGTTGGTACTGACCTTTAAAGCCCTTAATGGCACGGTCCTGTATACCTGAAGGAGCATCTCCACCCCCACCATTCAGCCCGGACACTGAGATCCAGCACCGAGGGCCTTCTGGCGGTTCCCTCATTGCGAGAAGTGAGGTTACAGGGAACCAGACAGAGGGCGTTCTCGGTAGTGGCACCCGCCCTGTGGAACACCCTCCCAGCAGATGTCAAGGCAATAAACAACTATTTTACATTTAGAAGACAACTGAAGGCAGCCCTGTTTAGGGAAGTTTTTAATGTTTGATGCTGTACTGTTTTTAATATTTGGTTGGAAGCCGCCCAGAGTGGCTGGGGAAACCCAGCCAGATGGGCGGGGTATAAATAATAAATTATTATTATAATATATTATTATATAGAATATAATGTCCTACATGGGAAATCCGTTCCATTAAACATGGGGCCAACTAAGTTTTTCTCAGTGCAGACCCATTGAAATTAATGGACCTAAGTTAGCCATGCCCATTTATTTCAATGGGTTTATTTTGAGTATGATGGTGTCTCTTGCTTCTGCATGCTGTGATTTTGCCCATAAAGCTGAGATGGACTCCCAATTTCATCCTTTGTTGTTGCCGGGTTAGTGGGCGATACCTTCTGAGAAGTCTTTCTGTTGACGCAGTGGCCAGAATTCTCGCCACAGAATATACATTTCTAGGACTTGATTTCCATTCTCAATTCTTCCCTCATCAGCTGTCTAGCAAAGAAGCATGCCGTGGTCTCTTTCCTGTAGCGAGAGCCCTCCGTGCAAACACAAATGACTGCATCCCTTTCTCTGTGTGCGCTTGCTTAATGATGCGCAGTGTCCCATTTTTTCCTTTGAGTGTGCTTAGTTAGTAGGAGAAACAATGCAGGCTGTTAAAACTCATTTGTTATCTTACTCCCTGCTTAAACTGAAATATTTAAACCCCTCTTCTCCTTAGGCTTCCTTTGTTTCTGTCATCATAAAGTCTTTAATTTTTACTTGTAAAGTCTGGGAGCGAGGAGGAGGGCTCGAGGGGAGGAAAATGCAATCCCTGAATGCCATTAGGAGCGAGCTGCAGATAGCAAGGTGAAAGACTGCCCAACAGGCCTCCTCATCTGCTCATCATCTCTGGCTATACAATACGCCCGCTCTCCTTGGGTGGTCTGCGAGGAATGGCAAATAGCAGCGCATACCTTGGGCAGGGCCCCAGCCTATGAGGCTTTCTCCCTCAGTGACTCCAGCACAGACTTCCATTATTTTATTTCAGTTAACACATGCAGCAGCAGCTGCTTTTTGAAGCGGCGGATTACTATGGTGGTTCTATTCCCCCCCTTCCTTTTTTTCTTCTTTAAAGGAAGTTCTGTTTGTAGCTGAGGGAGATACACAGGACTTCTGTACAAAATTTCAGAATGTTTTGGGGCTTGTTTGCTTTTAAACTGGCTCTCAGTTAGCTAAATGCGGACCTTTTTCCTGCACCGGCAACTAGGCCGCAACTCTAAGGCCTCAGCCTTCGCCAGCTTTGTTGATTTCCAAGGGGGAAAGCTTGAGGCCCTTGGGTTCACACTCCTCTGTAAATGCTGCTTTAATTGAAAGGGTGGGTGACGTGAGGGGCCCTTTCCCAGGGCTAATAGTTGCGTCTCCTCTGAGATTTCCTACTGATCTGCTGCAGTTTTTGGGCTGGGACTATATTCTCATTTTTATTTTATTTTAAAAGAAGTTTTATCGAGCAAAGGCTGTTCACCATAATCAAGGAATTTATAGAGTGACAGGAAACTATAATGCAGCTCAATAGCAAAACACAATATATTCAGCATGCCCAGGGAGCACTCAACAGAATAGAATTGTACTGAAAGGGAGAATTGTTGGGAGGTGGCGATTTCTGTAACTGGTTGTGTGGCACATCCAACAGAGAAGTTTGGGGGAGCCCTCAGCAAAGCCCACTCTCATGGGCCACCTCCTATGCGGGTGTGACCCAGTGGGTTTCCTTGGCAGTGGCAGAAAGAAGTGCTCCAGTCACAACCAGGCGGTGATGGGCACCATTTTGTTTTCTCGCAATGCTCCAGAATGGTGATACATCAGTGCATTTTGGAAACTGAAGTGAGACAGGCTGAGCCAGCTGTCCAGTGCTTCTTGGGGTGCTGGGGAAATGGGCAACTGCTCAAGGATGCTGTCTGTGCCTATCAACATCTGTTAATGCAATGACCCTAAAAACATATGAAAGCTGGCTTAAGGCCACTGGTGCATTCATGCACCCCTGACCTTGTTGCCACCTTGGTGGTGGCTTTTCTACCTCTGCTGTTTGTTCTTCCTTTCTATGGGGGCTTTAAAGAGGGCAAGAGGGTAGCCAACCTTTGATTCGGCCCCTGTAGTTATCCCTTTTGAAAGCAGTTTGATTTCCAGGTGATAGTAAGCAGGTTTACCTCCACAATAGGGCAGAGTCTAAAGCCACATGATGCAGATACCTTGCTTAAGTGAAGTTGGTCTGGTTTGGACAGTACCTGCATGAGAAGCCATCCTAGAACTCTGTTTTTAAAATTTATATACTGGTTAGTGGATTTCTTTCTTGAAAGACTAAAGTGGTGGTTAATGGGGCTTCCGGGGATAGTCTTAGTGGTTGTCTCTCCAGCCACATTGCAGTTGTCTGTCTTTTGAGCTTCGCTAATTTGGGAAAAATAATAATGTTAGAGTTAAATCATTAGCAGGTATCTTTATATCTTTCTTCATAAACTTTTGAGGTAAGTACAAGGCCTCCATCAAAAGGTATATATAATGAAATACTACAAAGAATATTGATAAAAAAATTATCATGGTCAATTAGGAATGCTAAAACACTCCTTTAATCCATTCCAGCAAAATCTTGAGCACAAATGAGCCAAATTGGGCTGCCAAATGAAAGAAGTTTTTCTTTTTTTCTAAAATGTATCCTCCATGTTGTAAATGTACCAGCTCTGCTGATATTCCCTGTCCTTCTCTCTTTGCTTCTGTAGGCTGCTGTGGTTGTGGTCTTCAACTTTGCCATGGTTCTGTTAATTTTTCCTGCTATTTTGAGTATGGATCTGTACCGCCGTGAAGATCGGAGATTGGATATATTCTGTTGTTTTACAAGGTGAGCAGATAGGACAACTGCATGGACTGTCATTTTAAGCAGAACATTTTGCTATTATTAATTGCATGGATTATACACACATTTCTGAAAATGGAATTATGTGGCCATGATCAAACTTCCTGTGCTCCAAGTGCATGGAGACCAAGATACCTGTCACCTCTGAATGAGTGGAGAAACAAGCATTCTTGCCACATGGCTGGAAAATACAGCTAATAAAGCTGTCTACATAGTTAGAGCTGCCATGTAGAATGTCTCCAAAGAAGCCATCATGTTATAAATGCTGGTATAAGTCCATCCTTACTGTGACTGGCACAGGAAGCTCTTAACTGCATGCTTTCCATGTGAGTAGCTTCCATTGCCAAGATCTACTGCAACAGGAGTAAACCAGGCATTTTCCCATTACCCAATTAAATAGAAGTCATTTGAAGGATCTGCTTGGAAGCAAAAAAATAAATAAATGCTGATACTCTGGCTCTGTTATCTCTGCATCACATTTGTTGGAGGCCATGGAGAAGGGAATAATCCACAGATGGATTTTCCTTGCAATTTCTGTATCCAAAGCTGGGTCTTGGAGCTGCTTTTCATATGACAAAGTCATGTATGACTATCTCTTTATAGTGAAGCTATGTCTACATTGCATGTGTATGACAAGTGCACATGTGTCCAATTAACTGTGTGTACTACACAGAGTATATATATCCATTAGAAGCCCTCTCTATGTTTCTTACTGCATATGCATGTGTCAAAATATGACAAACAATGGCTTGTTACACCTGATTTTGTAGACATGTTTTTCTTCAACATGAACCCAAACTTTATGAAAAAGGAAATGTTAATGGTGTTGCATCTTTCCAGCAATGAGTGCAGGGTTTCCTTTATTAAATTATTTAGAACTTGAATCTTCAGAAATATACTTTAACATTTTGCAGTGTGGCAGAGGGAGCCGGGTGAATCCCCTAGGGCAAGGAGTTCCATAAGGTGGGCACTACAGTGGAGAATGCCCTTTTCATGTATCCCTGCCACCTGAATCTCTGAGAAAGGCAAGATGCCCAAAAAGGGCCTCCCAGGTTGTTTCTGGTGTCTAGACAGGATCATATAGGAGATAGTCCTTAAGTATCTTTGTTCCATACCATTGAGGACTTTAAAGATTAAATCCAGCACTTTGAATTGAGCCCAGAAACTTAAAACATATGGGTATATTTACATGGATCAGTTAAGAGCCAGACAACCAACTGATTAAAATACGTTTAAACAGTTGGTGATATGAAACACACACACACACACACACACAGGCTTTGTGTTGTATATTCTATGAATCTATTCTTTAATTATCATCCATTGAAGCCTTTCTCAAGCGGGTATCCTCCAGATATTTTGGACTACAACTCCCATCAGCTACAGCCAGTGTATCACTGATGGGAGTTGTAGTGCAAAAACATGCGGAGGGCATCATTTAGGGGAAGGTTGATACTTGGCAAGAAAGTGAGAACACTTCACCCCAACTGCTGCTTTGTAAAATCCATAGTGTTTTAGGTAGCAACCTGTTCTTTTATGTTTTGTAAGATGCCATGCATATTTGATGGTACCTTGCTTATACTTTTAAATTACTTATTCATATAGACTCTACCATAACAGTATGCATAAATGCTCCCCCTTTTTTTCTTTCAGCCCGTGCGTTAGCAGAGTGATTCAGATTGAACCTCAAGTATATGCAGAGGCTGGTGACAGCACGCGCTGCAGCCCTCCACCGCCATACAGCAGCCACAGTTTTGCACACGAAACCCAAATCACCATGCAGTCCACTGTCCAGCTTCGCACTGAATACGACCCTCATACCCAGGTTTACTATACCACCGCAGAACCTCGCTCAGAAATATCTGTACAACCAGTCACAGTGACACAAGATAACCTCAGCTGCCAGAGCCCAGAAAGTACCAGGTCATCCAGGGATCTCCTTTCCCAGTTCTCAGAATCGACACTGCATTGTCTTGAGCCACCCTGTACGAAATGGACACTCTCCTCTTTTGCTGAAAAGCAGTATGCTCCGTTCCTACTAAAACCAAAAGCAAAGGTAATGTCTCTGTGCTTGTCTTGTGTGTTTCTTTAATAAATAATAATAATAATAATAATTTTTTATTTATACCCTGCCCTTCCTGGTTTAAAAACAGGGCTCAAGGCAGCTAACAGCAAATATAAAACATTGATTAAAATGTGTCTTAAAAACAGCATAAAATACAACATAAAATGCAGCATCAATATCAATAAAATTCAAAAATTCAGGGGTCATTTTTGCGGGGGGGAGAGAAAAGAAAAAAAATCACCAGGACTACCTGGCCAAGTTGGTCCTACTAGGGCCAGCAAGGAGACCAGGGAAGAATTTAAATGTGGGGTCCCAGAAAGGGTTTCTTCATAGAAACCCTTCAGTCTTCATTCTTTGCAACAGGAGCACTGCATGCCCTGCCCCTTTGTTAAAGACGGCTTGATTGTTTCTACCATTTAAGGCAGTATCATACTACTTTGAACAGCCATGGCTTTCCCCAAAGAAAAGTGGGGAAATGTCTTTTGTTCTGAGAGTTGTTAGGAGACTCTCCTCCCCTCAAGGAGTTAAAGTTCCTAGAATTCCCATTACAGTGGTGCCTCGACTTACAAATTTAATCCGTTCCGAAGGCACCTTCATAGGTCGAAAAATTCGCAAGTCGAAAAGCGCCATTGGAAACGCGATTTCCCATAGGAATACATTGGAAACGGAAAAATTCGTAAGTTGAAGCAACCCCATCTAAAAGTCCGTAAGTCGAAAAAACCCTATCTAAAACCGCCGCGGTTTCCATTCGGATGTCGAGAAATTCGTAAGCATGCGGCCGTTTGCCCCATTCGTAAGTCGAAAAATTCAGTTGTCGAGTCGTTCGTAAGTCGAGGTACCACTGTATTTCCCTTGTGCATAGATCCAGCACTGACTACACTAATCTGGTGTGTTGGGCAGTCAGGATCTGTCAGGATCTTGGCACTGCTGAGGGTGATTTGCAATTTGGCCTTGGCATTTTGTGCTAAGAGAAACGGTTCTAGACTTTCTGACATTGCAGGGAGGTGTAGCTTCCTGCAGTGCTTTCCTTCTATAACAAAAGGTGCCCGTACCCACCATAAAGTTGTTGGAGTAAGTGCCACACTTTTAACCAGTGCTTTCCTTCTAGAAAATAAGTGCTGGTACTGCGTACTTGTGAGTACCCCCAGAAGAAAAGCACTGTCTATGTAGCATTTGTTGCATGAAACTCTTCTAAATGATGTCGCTTCTTTATTTACCCTTCTTTATTCTCCTTTCCTTTCCTTTTCTTTTTTTTGCAGCTTGTGGTCATTTTTCTTTTTCTAGCCTTACTTGGCCTCAGTCTTTATGGAACTACTCGTGTGAGAGATGGACTTGATCTTACAGACATTGTGCCACGGGAGACACGGGAGTATGACTTCATTGCAGCCCAGTTCAAGTACTTCTCATTCTACCACATGTATGTAGTTACGCAGAAAGCGGATTATCCCAACATCCAGCACTTACTTTATGAGCTTCACAAAAGTTTCAGCGATGTGACATATGTTTTGTTGGAAGAGAACAAGCAGCTTCCCAAAATGTGGTTGCACTACTTTAGAGACTGGCTGCAAGGTAAGGATAAAAATAAAAACTCAGTTAACTAATCCAGATTTTCTGCAAATGTACTCTTTTCTCTTTCTATTTCCCCCCTGTTACAGTGGTTTTCTTTCTTCTGCTTTCCACCTGTAGTATCCCTTTACATTTTATTTATTAAGGTTCCTTTCCTTTGGATTGGACTGTTAGAAACAATATTCCTGGTACAGGTTGAGTGGTGTACACCTACGCGAGTTTCATATGAGTTAACCATTCATTCATTTATTTTAGTTAGTTAGATTTATAGCTTGTCCTATCCCCAAGGGGTTGAGGGCATGTTACACTGTGTATAGGCACACACTAATAACATAACCCCATATACTCCCAATCATTTAATGTACTGGCATGGATTTTTTATTTTATTTTTACAAAAAAAAATTACGGGAAGGAGGGGATTTGTATTTTTCCACTTCCTAAATTCATCTTATTCTGAGTTGCCCTCAGCAACTCAAGTTTTCTTAGTTGGTGCTTTGAATTCCTTTAGATGGTATTAGGATAACTAGATTTCAATAGTTGCTCTGTGCTCCTGGCCAGGTGTCGTGGGGACTGGATGTGCCATGTTTTGGCAGACTTGCTCCATTTGCTGCTTTTGTTCTGAACCTGTTTGGCTTCAGGAGTGAGTTTTATTGCAACTTTCTACATGGGAGGCAGCTTTAAAGGAAACAGAGGGAGGGTTTGTAAATGTGAATTGAGCATCCAGAGCCTAGGGCTGTGTCGTTTAGGCCATGTTTTCTCTTTCCATCGCTCTTATCTCTTTATAGCTGTAGCTAACCTATCAGATCTGTAATGATGGTTTTGATTACAGCCTCTCGATGCAGCTGTGAGGTGGGTCGGTGGATTATCCGCCCCCCTCCCTCCTCTCTCCCCCTTCCCTTCCCTTCCTCAGACATGTGGTTCATTCATCTCTTCTCACACAGCCTCCTTGTGCTGGGCTGCGGCTTACTGTTCTAAATCTGATCCAAATTTGTGCTGCGAGGTATTTTTGCCCACCCTCCTCCCCACCCAGCCTTGAAAGGGGTGGCAAAGAGGGAAATAACAGTTGAGAGTGAATAGGTGTTGGCTGTGATCTTTACACGTGCTGGCAGCAGATCCCACAACTTGTATTAGCTACACAAGTTGAACAGATGGAACAAATTGACAAAATCGTGTTCACTCACGCTGTGCTCAAGAAGGAGCTGAGTTGCTGTTTGAAGTTTGAAAGTTGGAGTGTGGGTTTCTTTTTCCTCCGGCTTTGTGGTGGAATTTCTGGTCATGTTGTCGTGTAACCTATGGCTTCAGCACCTAGTGGTAGCTGAAACAACACAGCGCTGGGTGTCTCCTTCCCATTGTGTAATTCATTTTACAGGGGGGCGAGTGAGTGGAGCTCTGTTTTAGGCAATGGTCTGAATTCCTCCTCAACTCTGTAGCCGTAGTCAGTGGACACAATCCACCAGGATCCTCCATGAATTGTGGTGCTCATTAAGGAGCCTGAATGGATCCTGCACAATATAATAAGTGAGGAGTGAGGAGCTTCTATTTCAGTTGCGTTCAATCTGGAGATCACTTTTTTTATTATTATCTGGAAATGTGTGCTGATGAATGGTTGCTTGATTTGGGTTGTAGCTGGGGGGGCGTTGTGTCTATGTGTGAGTCCTGTGCTGAATTGAGATTTATGGTGAGATGGTTCTATAACACTCTTACCTTGCTTCCTTTTGATTATTATTTTTTAAATAAAAAGTCTGATTTGCTGCAACTGTTCCTATGCAAGTATATATTGTTCCTAGGGAACAGAGGGAGAAAATTCATCTCCTGGAGTTACTGTTTGCAATCTGTGCCCTCCTTTCCCTTTATTAGAGGGACATATCTAGGATAAAATTCCTGATCTGTTTCTCTTCTTTTTTCATCACAATGCATGTAGTGTCAACAGAACCATATTGTGCATTAGGAGATTTCATAGTAAAGGGCTGTTGCAAACTTAAAGTTGTGCATATTATATGCTCAGACAAAGGGGTTCCCCAGCCCATGTGCAAACATGAATGCCTGAATACGCATCTCTATAAGTCTTTCAAAACACTTCATACACATGGAGTTCCAGCTGCCTTTCTCTCTCTCCATTGGATAGAAGCCATGTGTTCCGCCACACACAGCAGTGTTATGATGCCAGAATGTTTTCACGTGTGGTAGTATTTGGCTAAGTGGGTGTGGGTGGATTGGACCAGTTCTGAGCAACAGGAGGTCTTGTCTGGAGCTTCAACCTGGCAGTCATCCACAGCCTAGCTGAAAGATGGGAAAGGCAGGTTACGCAGCCTCTGGAGTTCTGGGAGGCTAGTGTCTCAGGCATGTGGCACCCTCCCAAACATCTGTTTGGGAGGCATGTCACAGTACTCTAGCCAGGCTCTGCTTGTTCCAGGGCTACGAGGAAGAGGCTGGAGTGGACAGAACTAAGAGTCAAAAAGAGCTCTAAGAAAGTGATGGTGATGTTGCACATCGCTTGTCAGCACTTACTCAAGAGTTGAAAACTTTCACAATCCTGCAATCTCTTCATTAGCAGATAAAGGAAAGCTGCTCTGGTTTTTCTTCTTTTGGTTTACAAGCTGGATGAAAAATAAACAACAATCTGTCCCTTCACCTTCCAACAGGGCTTCAGGAGGCTTTTGATCGCGATTGGGAATCTGGGAAGATCACATACAACGATTACAGAAACGGATCCGAAGATGCTGTTCTGGCTTACAAGCTTTTGGTTCAAACGGGCATCCAAGACAAACCCTTTGATATTAGCCAGGTAATTTTAAAAACACTACTATAACTCTATTTGTTTAAATGGAATGATGCAAAAAGGAAGTAATTTTCCTTCCTCCTTTACTGTTTAAAAGGGACGCGGGTGGCGCTGTGGATTTAAAGCTCTAGGCAATATCTGGAATACAAAGTTGACAGTTAGGTCTGACCTGCCCTTCCCCATACATGGTCCAGAGCGCTGTAGACATTGAAGCCAAAGGAATGACAGCTTGAGTAATGGTGACAGGAAACTCTAGATGAATCGCACCACACACAAGGAAGAGCTTATTCAAATGTATTCCTCATTACAATGGTGGCAATGAAGAATGAGACTTCTCTGCTACCAAGTCATCTTTTGTCACTTTTTCATCCTTCTTATGGAACCCATAGCCTGGTGATGTTTCCAGGATTTGTTCTGGCATCTGTTGTGTGTTGATCTTAACACAACCATAGTTAGTTAGCCTAAGTCAGCCTTCTTCATACCTTGATCCCCAGATGCCGTTGACCTACAACTCCTATCATCCTTTGCCAAACTGGTTGGGGTAATGAAGGCTGTAGTTCAGCAACTGCTGGGGACTCATGGTGGGAAGAACTCTGGCCTAAATTACAGTTTGCAAGCCAGCTTCTGACTGTGGTTCCAAAGCTAACAATTATTCATGAAAATATTCAGACACTAACCAATACCCTTGCAGTTTTGAAGATGCTTGTATTTGTATGAAAAAGGATGGGGGCAGATTCCATGCAAGCCCCTTGGGGCTCCCTCAGTCGCCTAACCATGGTTTGGTGGTCAAGCAGCAGGCTTCTCTCTCTCTCTCTCTCTCTCTGTTTCCTGTTCTTTTCTACTACTGTACTTTATTATTTATAACTGATTTTTTAAAAATAAAATCAGCAGCAGCAGCACCAGGCCTGGGAATGGAGGATGTTGTATTTTGAAAAAGAGACCCTAACCATTTATTTGTTATGAGAGTAACCAAAATAGATAGTTTTACATCCTGGCATCCATTCTTTTCTTCTGCAATGCATAATTTATCTTGCTGGTTTTGTAGGCCCTAGGAGCTGTTTTAATGTGCATGTATTCAACTATGTGATTTCCCCTATTTGTAGTATTACATGATACAGTCTAGGAACATTTTTTAAATTCACATCTTCTGTGCTAGTCCCAGTCATGACCAAGGAATATGAGTTTAAATGCACCTTGACCCCAAATCTGCTGAACTCCAGTGGGGCTTGGTTCACACAAAGTGTTAAGCCAAACCACGGCAGTGTGAATGTGCAGAAGCGATTGCAGCCGCTTTGCTCCTACCTGGTTATTTTGCTGCTGTGCTGTACTGACCTAAGCCATGGTTTGGTTTAGTGTGTGTTATCCAAACCCAGGCTCATCATTCAGTTCTGTGCAGACCAACCACAAGCTGTAGCCAGGGCACAGCTAAACCACAAGCCCAGGTTTGGACAACCATAGATTAGCACTGTGCATTACAAAACGACTGGTGAGGAAAAAAGCAGCCACAATCTCCTTTCTGGAAGCCAACATAGGTGCTTATACATGCTAGCCCATGGTTTGGATTGCATGTTAATGAGGGCATTGTTTTTAGTGGGAGACTTCTGCATTTCTCTGGCCAAAAGATGAAATGCCACCCTGCATACATCTAGATCAGGCTACCTCAACCTCTGCCCTCCAGATGTTTTGAGACTACAGTTCCCATTATCCCTGACCACTGGTCCTGCTGGCTAGGGATCATGGGTGTTGTAGGCCAAAAACATCTGAAGGCCTGAGGTTAAGGAAGCCTGATCTAGAGGTTTCTTAGATCTTCTGTACCAGCTGACATTCTTATGAATGAGAGGAACTGTGCTTCCTTTACACCAATATGAGTGGCAAATCTGGCATAGCTTGCTTTCATTCCGATGCTTTGAGTTCAGCTTGTAAGTTCTCCCAAGCAAGCTGGTTAAAAAAGAAAGAAATAGGTTTACTCAGAAGTAAGTCCCATTGGTTTCAGTAAGACCTACTTCCTTTTTAAAAAAACACACACAATTTATATTGAATATTTTCATGAAATACAAAAGAACATGCAATCTCTCTCCTTATTTTGATTCAGATTATAAAGTCTTTTGGTTACATTCAGTGTAAGACAATATGGTACTCAGAGGTAGGGGGAGAGGGTGGGTGATAAACTTGCACATTATTATTATTATTATTATTTTGTTTTTCCAATTTGGTATATGTGTGACTTCCTTTGAACACTTTGAATAGAAAGAGAAGTTATTCAGGGCAAAAAGTCATGATGTTAAAAATCTCAGATCTGTTCATGGGCATCCCAAGCTAAGTGGGATAAGGAATGATACCTCCTGACAGATCATTCTTCATTTCTCCAAAATTGCTTCCCCATTTCTGAGTGTGTGCTGAAAGCCCATTGTGGTCACGAGAAACCCCTGCATGTGAATATGCTTGTAAGGTTTGGGCAGAGGGTGTTTCCTGTATTTATATGGTCTACTTTTTTGTAGAAGTGCTGATGCAGTATTTGAATATTCCCATAGGCTAAGCAGCTTTGGATAGTGTATGCATTGGGGGGTGGGGAGTGAGTCCCATGTTTCAGCTGCAGCTTGTAGCTGTTTGTACAGTTTTGTTTTACATTTTTTGCCATGGGCATGTTGGGAGGGCCAGTTATGCTGTGTTACACTTACGTGTGATGTAGATAGCAGTTTCTCATTAGAATCGTATAAAATAATTCCCAGTAGAAGTGCTAACATCCACCACCACCACCCGCCCCAGGTACAACAGGAAGTACCTCAAGGAATCAGTTGCTGGGCCGTCTGGGTGGGCTGCTACTTCTGTACCCTCATGAGTTTAATGCTAGCTTCCATGCCACCAGTCCTAATTTGCTAGTTTGAACTAGCAGCAATCAGCCTGGGAATTGGAACATGGTCCCTGTGTGGAGTACAAGTTCATGTGCGCTACAGGTTCGTGCCAAACACTGCCAAAGCCTTCTTCTATCTAAAGACCCTTAAGGGAGGTGTTTAAAAGTCTGTAAAGGGACATGTGTCGTTCCAAACTCCACTTCTTTGCTTTGAGGCAGAAAATAACATTCCAATGACCTTCTCGGGAGCTGTTTGCTAGACTCAAAAGCACAGTTTAGAGTACTTTTTCACCAAAGTAGTATTGGGTAATATTGAAGAATGTTGATGGTTTTATTATTATCTGTACCCTGTTCATCTGACTGGGTTGCCGCAGCCACACTGGGCGCTTCTAGCAAATATAAAAGCATAATAAAACATCAAACATTAACATATATATATATATAAGAACAACAACTACTTACCTTTATGCAATATGCAAATCCAGGGAGGAGAGAAAACCATAAACAGGTGCCCTAAGATACTTTTTTCTTTTGTTTGGCAGCAAATGCCAAATGCAGCATGGAAAAAATGATTGCCTGTGGCTCCTGATATAATTTCTTCTGCCTGGGAGGGATAAAAGTGTGCTGCTGCCTCCGCAGGGGCTGTGAGCTGTTCTCTGCAGTTCCAAAGACAATTTGAAGACATACAGTTGTTGCATATCCTGTGGATTAATTGAATCCAGATCTCTAGATTCCAGCTTTTTTCTTTTCTTTTCTGCTGTCACTGTTGTTTTTCACATAATTAGAAAGATCTGAAAATGAGAGTTGGGGCAGAATGAAAAACAAACAAAAGAAAACAAAACCCCTTGTGTGTCGCCCTTTTCCTGGCACTTTCTGTATATCACCCCAGTTGTTTGGCAGGGCATCTTTTGCTCCTAGAAAATCCGATTCAAATTCTCCAAATTCACTTGCCCACGTGACCCCAAAAAGAGTGGACTCATCTGGTTTTGGGTGCTGGGCATTTTCTGAATACATAGGTCATAGGAGGCAAGTGTTAGCAAAATTTATACAGATGTTGTTTTATTTTTATAGCTCTCCTCCATTTACTGGGTGGCATTTCCTTCAGTGTTAACAACAGAGGTTAACTGCACACAGACGTCTATAGGACTCTTGCCAGATTCTCTCTCTCTTCTCCCCACCCCCACCCCCGAACTCCATCGGTTCCTTTTTCTTTTTTTTCTATCCCTCAAAACTAGCTTTAAATATGTTTCTCCAGTTTGGTCATTTCCCCCCTCTTGGCTGCAGACAGCATTTTTAGAATTTAGGTTTAATTGGCTCAGTCTTCATCTGGAACCTTCTGTTGATTTAATGTTTCTAATGAATTGCATGCAAAGCATTTTCTGCTATATGAAACCTCTTGAATATAAAAATGTAGTTTTTCTACCATAAACAAAACTTCCTTTATGGCATCCCTGCTAAGTATAAAGTCTTCTTTCAAAGGCTATTATTCCATTTTACATGCTGTTGCATAATGCCTTTCCTTCTTGTGTTAAAAGAATTGGGCATAAGTCCTAACATTCTGAACAAAAGTCCTAATTCCATCCTAAACCGTTCTTTCCTCTTACTTCCTCCCCCCCCCCTTTTTTTGCAGTTGACTAAACAGCGCCTGGTGGATGCAGATGGAATCATTAACCCCAATGCTTTCTACATCTACCTGACAGCCTGGGTTAGCAATGACCCTGTGGCATATGCTGCCTCTCAAGCCAACATCCGGCCCCACCGACCAGAATGGGTCCACGATAAAGCAGACTATATGCCAGAAACCAGGTTGAGAAGTAAGGAACACTTTTCTTTTAATGCCTTATGGTTTATATAAGTGCCTCAGCCCTTCTCTCGAGGCCCAGCAACTCCCCAGTCAGTTGACACTGCACAGGAGTCAGACCATAAACAGAACAATATATTGCGTTTCTTAGTAAAAACTCAGGAGACAGGTTGTGGTTGTGTAATGTAGTAGAAGAATGCCGTGCGTCGGTAGCAGTTCATCATTTTGAAAAATGAATTCTTTAATAGTCTATATCAGAGGTCTAAAATTCATTTCATGTTAATGTGCCCTGTTCATTTTCCCTGGAAAGGGAGCCTTCAGTTCCCCGTGGTGTGCTGCCTTTGCAAATATGGAGCTTTAATATTTGGGAGTTACATTTTGTTCACTCGGAATTTGTCGGCTCGGGGTGCTATTTGGGAAAGAGATCTGTATAATGAGGATCCTCTGCCCTTGCAATCCTTCCCCAAGTCACCCATTTGCATTCCGAATGGCAATGCCAGTGTGATGCTATTTGCTTTTGCTCTGGATTTATTGGGTGAATTGCTGGTTGGTTATTGGGTGGCAGGAGGAGTTGAGGAGAGAAGACGACTGGTACTTCTGGAAACACAACTGGATAACAAGCAAATTGTGCTTCACTGAATCCAAACCCTAAAGCTCATGGGCAGCCAGCCAAAACTTGTCTTAATGAAAATTTATAGTTGAGATTATAATAGGGCAAATCATGTTTCGTAAGTCAAGGGAATGACCCTGCAGTGTTTGGAACACACAGCAGCAGCAGCAAGAACTTGATGCTAGTTGTGTGATGGCTTTTTCGGGGGAGGAGTGGGTGGTATTGGGGACTTAGCATTGCTTTTTGAAAAGAGAGCATGGAAAATTTGGGTGTGTTGAGTCACTAAAGGATAAAAATGATCTACTTCCTGAAATAGTCATTTGAAGTATTTAATCTTTCTTTGATCGACTGTAGCATGCTCTAAAGCTCATTTTTAATAACCAGGGAAAATGTAAGAAATGTACTGGCCAGCTTTAAGCTTTCAAAGTATTTAACTGATTACAAATGCTGGCCCTGATTCACTGCTTCCTTTTTATGCTGTTGGGATTCCATGCTGTCAGCTATGCAATGATTTCAGAAGTATTGCCCTTCTAGCAGGGCAGGGCAGAAGTACATGAGGTTTTGCAATTCTCTCCAGTCAAATGTTAAACCCATTCTAAATCTTCAAATGTTAAGTCTTTGTTTGCTACTGTTCAGGCTTATGTAGACGGCTATCAACAGATACTAGTGTAGTAAGCACAACGGACCGGCTATTTTAAAGCCCATTTTGTATGGCAGTGGGTGGTATCACACCTTGCAAGCTAAAATACTCTTAACATAGGTTGTCAAGGCTTGATTCCTTGACATTTTTTGTTAATTGATATCATTAATGCTGTATATGCTATATTTATATGATTATCTCATTTTAACAGTGGGCATTGAGGCAAAGTAAAAATAAATGAAAGATAACAAGGAGACTTGTGGGATGTTAAAAACTAGAGTGATATCCAACTGAGTCAAAGATAAGTCAGTGTGGTGTAGTGGTTAGAGCAGGCATAGGCAAACTCGGCCCTCCAGATGTTTTGGGACTACAACTCCCATCATCCCTGACCACTGGTCCTGTTAGCTAGGGATAATGGGAGTTTTAGTCCCAAAACATCTGGAGGGCCGAGTTTGCCTATGCCTGGGTTAGAAAGTTGGACTGGGACCTGGAAGACCAGAGTTTGAATCCCCGCTTGAACATGAAGCTTACTGAGTGGTCTTGGCCAGTCACACACACTCAGCCTAACCTACCTCATAAGGTTGTTGTGAGGATTAAATGTGAAGGATTAAATGTAAGCCACCTTGAGCTTTATGGAGAAAAAGCTGGGATATAAATGCAATCAATCAATAATTCAGTGTACACTCCGTGATTTCAGAGGACCTACTTTTTGTATGGCTAACATTGTATATCACCCTGTGATTTATTGTGCGGCATAAGATTTTGTGGACTAGCCATGAGACTGTATAGCAAATTCCAAAGGAAGACTTTATTCCAGCTGTAAACTAGACTTCTGATATGTTGATTTTTAGTGAATGCTGGATAAAGTGCTTCTAAACGGCTGCTTATTGTAAACTCAGTGCTGCTCATGCTTGCAAATTTTTGTGCAACATTCGTGGCCTCATTATATTTCCCCCTACCCATTTACAGTGGTGCCTCGCAAGACGAATTTAATTCGTTCCGTGAGTCAATTCGTTTTGCGAAAAATTCGTCTTGCGAATCGCGGTTTCCCATAGGAATGCATTGAAATTTATTTATTTTTGCCCATAGGAACGCATTAATTAAATTTCAATGCATTCCGATGGGAAACCGCGATTTGCAAGACGAATTTAATTGTAATTGAGATGGTCTTTAATATCCCGGAACCTCTAGAATTCTCCTTTCACCACTTTCCATATTTTCACACTACCATTATTGAACATTATAAGAATCTTTGGAGGGGTAGCCATGTTTGTTTCTTGTAGCACTTTTAATCAGGATTTAACATGTCTGCAGAAAATCTGATGAGTAAAATTTCCTTTTAATTGTTCAATGATTCTGTATATATTGCGGCAGCCTTTGGCTATATGAAATAAAACTGACTGACTGACTGAACTCCCAAACCTATAGCATGATAGTGGGATGGCTTGCCTGTATGAAATCTGAAATGTATAGTACACCTCTTCATAATGAAATGTACTGCATCTGCTGCATTTTGTTGGTATATCTGAATGTTCCATTTAATGCAAATCAATCCATGTTGATATTCTGGGACCAGGAAGCCAAACTGCTTCATTTGTCTGTTTCACTCTGTATTCTGATATACTGTTTTCCAGCATAAGTTTGTTTAAGCAGTGTGTTTTTCCCCCTTCCCAGTCCCGGAAGCTGAGCCTATTGAATATGTTCAGTTTCCTTTCTACCTCAATGGACTGCGCGACACTTCTGACTTTGTGGAAGCTATTGAGAAAGTGAGAGCAATCTGCAATAACTACACCAGCCTCGGGGTTCCCAGTTACCCCAATGGATACCCGTTCCTGTTCTGGGAACAATATATTGGACTCCGTCATTGGCTCCTTCTGTCCATCAGCGTGGTTCTGGCGTGTACGTTCCTGGTGTGTGCCCTCTTCCTTCTGAACCCTTGGACAGCTGGGATCATTGTAAGTGTTTGCTGAAGCAAAATTCCTTTCGGCATAGCTCTTGCTACAGTCAGGAAGGTTTTGTTTATGTCTGGCTACTGATGGGGTATGCATATTGCATCATTCATGATATATTTATTCAACTTGAGGGGGTAGGGTTCATGAAAAAGGTATAAGCCTTAATAACCTTCATCCTTTGGCCTCCTCTATTTGCTTAAGTTTAAAATTAAAATAAAAGTGTCTAAACTTTTGCCCTCATTCTGATACCTAGAGGAAAAATAAAGAGAAATTATTAAATGATTTTTTTAAGCGTCTTATTATTCTAGAGAGCTAAGTGATTTTTGTTCAAGATTTATTTTTATTTCATTTGGAGCCACTCATAAGCAATTTATTATTACGTTCTGGACACGAACTTGTTACTTTTTGTTTTGGAAATAAATCTCGTGGACTTCCAAGTAAATAGCTGAAAAATAGCAGTTTGCTCTTACGCTAGCTATTTTGGCAAGTGAGCCCAAGGTTTTCAGGGGCCCAAGGCAGGGGACCCAAGATACCCCCAAAGTGAAGTCCTTCCTGACATTTCTCTGGAGCTGGTTTCTTTGTTGAGCTCTGGAAGTGTTCACAGCCTTAACACAAAGAGCTGCACAAGATTTCAGGGCCCAGCATCTGACTGCATCAGTCGCTCTCTGCTGCTGGCTTGATCTGAGAAGTCCTGTGCAACTTCCTCAAGAGAGGACCAGTGTGAAAAATTGCCTGGATCCCAAAAGTTTGGGTTTCACGAGGGAAGAAGAGTGCAAGGCAGGGTTGCAGGGTGTAGGAAAAATAGTCTGATGAATGTAAATTGTATAAACTAGTTTTTTATACGTTCTGGAAAGCACTGGTGATCTTTCAGTACAAGGGCATTCTTTTTCAAATGGAATGTTGATGTTATGCTGTCTAAACTTTACGAACTTCCCTGTAGCTTATAAAAGGGCAGAGGTAGAAAGCAATTACCAGGTTTTGTCCTATAGATGTGTGTACAGCAGGTATGTTAAAAGGCAAATGTTTAGTCTGGAGTAGCTTTCAAAAGTCATAGGCTGTGCATGTTATCATTCACGAGTCATTAGCTTATAAAATAATTTATTGCCGTGCCTATAGGGGGTGGAGTTTGCTTTCAGAAAGGGATTTTACCTTTTAAACAAAGTCTTCAGGCTTTCTCCTTCTTCTGTTTCGATGCCTATTTTGTGTTCTCTACCCCCTGCCTCTAATTTTGTTTACGAGGTAGATGAAAGAAGAAAAATAAAAAGCCTCCCCTTTAACTGTTTGCTTTGTCCATGCCAATCCCCCCAAGTTCTTCAAAGCTAAGAGGCCCTTTGTAACCCGACACCCATCAGCTGATTGTGGCATTCACTGTTTTCCATGCATTAACTACTCCCAAGTCATCTTCACTTACTCTGTAATTTGGTCAAAATGTTGTCTTGGAGGATGGGTGAGGGGGGAGCCCACATGCTGTATCTTTCCTTGCATTAATCACTATACTGGGACTACGGTACGTAAGTGGAGGTGGAATACAGGAAAGAAGCGGAGAACGGCCAAAATGATTTCAGGCTGTATTGCCAAACAATAAGTGAAACAAACCTGTATACTTTGATTTCTGCCTGGCTTCAAAGAAAACTATTAACTCATGGTTTCTGAAGAGCCTAGACTTTTATTTCAGTAATTAAGAATTAAAAAATACCAGCAGATCACCTTTTCATTCTCCCTTTCCCATTCCATTCTCCAGATGTTTTGGACTACAACTCCCATCATCCCCTGCCTGCCTGTTAATAATTGTAGTCCCAAACATCTGGAAGCCACCAGGTTGTTGAAGGCTGTTCTATGTATAAGAGGGGAAGTTGCTAATTGCCATTTGGATCTCTTTAGGTGGTGGTGCTGGCTCTGATGACGGTGGAACTCTTTGGCATGATGGGTCTTATTGGGATAAAACTGAGTGCCGTGCCTGTAGTCATCCTGATTGCTTCTGTTGGAATCGGAGTGGAGTTCACTGTTCACATTGCCTTGGTAAGTGGAAGCTGAATATTTCATTTTATTCTTTGATAGCCCCCCTTTTCTGTGGTTTGGTAGTGCCTGGGTCCAGAAATTAGGTGAATGGCCAGTTCTTGATGGAGTTGCACTCTCCTTGAAGAAACCAGTGCATAGTTTGGGGGTATTTCAGTTTTTCACATTGTCACTGAAGACTTGGATGTCTGTAGTGACCCAGGGTGGTGGTACCTGCAAAGCACTCTGCAAGAACCACGCGGGCAAAAAAAGTCACCTGACAACACTGTGACACCAGGTGAATAACCATGTGGATGGCCCCGCTCACCTGTCAGACTTCGGCTTTGAAGAGTAGGGGAGATAATGATCTGGCCTGCCAGTGAGATCCATGTCCTCATCCCTATGCGAGGGTCACTTCCCCCCAAGCTGCTCCCCATGCCAGCGTGACCCTACCCAGAGACTGGGCCTTTTTTAATTTGCAGAAGGGGCAGCAGTGTAGGCTCTCCATCAATGGCTTGGGACTTTTCATATTACCTTAGAGGTGTAGGAAGCATCTCTACCTTAAAGGGTAAAGGGACCCCTGACAGTTAAGTCCAGTCGTGGACAACTCTGGGGTTGCAGCACTCATCTCGCTTTACTGGCCGAGGGAGCCGGCATTTGTCCGCAGACAGTTTTTCCGGGTCATGTGGCCAGCATGACTAAGCCGCTTCTGGCAAACCAGAGCAGTGCACGGAAATGCCATTTACCTTCCTGCTGTAGCAGTACCTATTAATCTACTTGCACTTTGACGTGCTTTCGAACTGCTAGGTTAGCAGGAGCAGGGACCAAGCAACGGGCGCTCACCCCGTTGCGGGGATTCTCTGCCTTAGCAACTTCCAAACCACCAGCACAAAGTAAGAAGTTGTTGGTTATTTATTATTACTTTGTTTTTACTCTAGAGCAGAAGAGAGGCACTTGTGGCATTTTCTGCCTAGGCAGCCAAAACCACTTGACTAGCTTCGGTACTGCACACCTTGTCTCGGAGGGGTGGTGGGGAGGACCACATTTTTTGCTGCTGCTTCAGGCAGCAAGATGTCTTGCGCTGACTCTGCTGCAGTCACGGGGCTTAACCTCCCAGGGAGGGTTGAATTCTAACACCTCTCACTTTACAGATTAAGCCTTCTGATTGATTACAAAATAAATGTCTGCCTTAAGCCTTGTTAGCCAGTTATTCATATATGTATAGTAAGAAGAACTGTCAATTGCCAATTGTGGTTGTAGCATCTTTCCTCTCTTTTGGGGACTCCCTCCCCCTTAGAAATCCTCGTAAGCTGCTCTCACTATTCTGATGGCATGAACTTCATTCTTTCCCAGGCCTTTCTGACTGCCATGGGAGACAAGAACCACAGGGCTGTCCTTGCCTTAGAGCACATGTTTGCACCTGTGTTGGATGGAGCTGTGTCTACGCTGCTCGGTGTATTAATGCTTGCAGGATCCGAGTTTGACTTTATTGTCAGGTAAAACATGTGTGCACCCTGCCTCTCCCTTTGCTTAATTAAAATTAAATGAATGTAGCAGAGCCTCATTTATCTGACTAGGCAAGGGCGCCCATATTGGTGACTGGATAATCCGAAATTTGGTTAAGAGAATCACTATTTCATTGGGATTAGACTATGATGTTGAGCTGTGTTGGAACACTGCGGTGAGTTTAGGAAGCTGCAAGTGCAAGTCCATCTAGCTGAGAGTTGCCTACACTGACTGGCAGCAGCTGTCCAAGGTTTCAGGTAAGGGATTTTCCCAGCACTGTCTGGAGATGTGCTGGGGAACTTGGAACCTTTTATATGCAGAGCACATGCTCTGCCACTAAGCTGTGGCCCTTTCCTGATCACATAAGTGAGGTTCCTTTCACGGGAATGCTGTCATGCTTCTCCATTTACCTGCTGCTGCTGTGCTGTGCATGATGTGATTGCTTATGCCATGGTTTCGTTTATACTCTGCTTTATTAACTGCTAGTTTCATTTTAGTAGCTGTTTCTATTGCAAGTGTACTGGCTTTTGTTAATAATAATTTAAAAAGCTCCCCACTCAGAAAAGGCCTTAAGCAGCCTATAGTTTGTTCAACAGCAACATTAAGTTATTCCCAAAGAGTGGTTAGCTTGAGGTGACCTTTAACCTAAGCACTCTTCTAAACTATTTACATGCAGAGTACTTTGAGTGGAGAAGCCTGAAAAACTATAAACATCCTGAAACTGAAGCTCTCTTTCCCTCACCCCTGCCACTGAAGATTATAGAACAGTTTGGCTGACCAAAACAAAAAGTTCAGGGTAGAATGTGAGCAGGCAGGCACCTATAACATCACGGAATGTAACATAAAATACATAGTAAAGCCTGAAGGCCTTTCTGTCTAAAGGGAGCCTGTTTTCTTGTGGATTTAATTAAGAATGTGAATACAGCAGATAAAGGCATAGAGCAGGGTTTTTTTGTTTTTTGGGGAGGGAATTTGAGAGGGGTGATGAAATGGATCCTGTTTTGCTCCAAACGGTCTGTGCAAAGTCACTGAGCAGAAAGGCAAAAAATGTTGTCTATTTTGCAGAATTGCACGGCAGATAAACAAATCAAAAGAGCAACTTAGTAGGAGCTGCAATTAAGGCAGACAGCAGCTAGATTGACGATGAAGAATAATTAATATAAATACCGAAAAAGGTGTATAAAGTTGTAATAAAGGGGAGAACTGCAGTGCGGAAACATATATTATTGTAGTTTCTCACGACTTTATGAAATCATAACCTCTTTCTAATCTGCCTCAACCTATAAACTAGTATACACCTTGGTGCCACTGCAACCTCCTCCAGCCCACGATTTCCCTCACCTACTTAGTACCTGCACCATGCCTCCGGGTGATCCATCCCCAACCCCACTTTGAGAAATGATGACCCTACAGATCAGTGAGCAGAGTTTGGCTCATGGAACAAAGTGCTCTTGGGCTTAACTCCCCACACCACCACCACCACAGCCACCTGCACCCAGTGGCGGAGCTTCATGCTCCGGCACGTGGGGGTGGGGCTGGCACGCGTCCTGGGGGCATTGTGCGCTTCCTGGGGGTGTGGCGTGGCGCCCAGCGCGGGCAGGGAGCAGCCACAATGGCACCCCACCGGGATCGCGCTGCCAGGGGCGGTGCGCTCCCCCCGCACTCCTCTTCCTCTGCCAGTGCCTGCATCCTTTGAAAATCTGCTTTGTGCAGGGTTGGGGGAATTTGTGGAACAGCATGAAAGGTGGACAAGTGGGCTTCACAGAGAACGGGTAACTGGCAAAAGGGGGACAACGACCCTCTGCTGGATCCAAATGGAAGGATTCCTTCCACAAATACTTTTGAACCCAACCTAGTGTGCTACTGCATTCTCTCTTGGTGATTGAGTGTGCATATGCATGGTAAAGAACAGCTGAGAAAGTTTCCAATCCATCAGGCACTGCAACTGACTGTCCCCCATTCATCTCTGTGGGACTTTTGCTCACACTCTGCTCTAAACAAATTGACATTACCAGGGTTTGGGTGGATTGCAGCTAGGATCTACTTAGGTAATAAGGATTGTAACACCATTTTCCCATTGGAATTGAACTTGTAAACCACTTTGAGGTGGGGTGTATATATATATCAGTGTATAAATTTTATGAAATGAAATAAATGGGTATTTTAACACTTTAAACTTTGTCTTTATTCATTTGGCCTTCTCGTTGTCTAACACAACCAGGCTTTAGCTTCCCTGTTATTATTTTTAAAAGATGGCTCTCAAGTCAATGAGCAATGATTGGGCCTTGTTTCAAGGCCTGGGGAAGGCGCCAGACTATAACGGCAAGGAGTAGGTTTTTAGCCCAATAGCTCGTCCAGGTAGAGCTTTTGTATACTCAAAGTGATCAGATCTGTAATCGCTCTGTTTATACTAGAGTTAGACTGATTTATTGGTTGTAAAGCAAGTCTGTCTCATTGTGCCTATTTTCATGTGTATATGAGCTTTCTTACATGAATCCTGAAAGCTCTTACTATATTGTTTTTCCTAATTTTATATTATCTGTAGTTATTATATTTTTAGCTCTATATTTATTTTTATTGGTTGTAAAGCAAGTGACTATTTTCATGTGTATATGAGCTTAAAGCTGAAATAAATTATGATGATGATGATGAGTTAGACTGATGGGATGCAAATGTCTCCAATGCCTCATGTTGATAGTGTGTCCCAGTTAGTTTACATTACTGTAGGACATAAGCTACGCCAGCTGGATCAGGCCAGTGCCCCATCTAGTCCAGAGTCCTGTTCTCACAGTGGCTGACCAGATGCCCACGGGAAGATTGCAAGTGGGACGTGGCCGCAGCAGCACTCTGCCCAGCTGCAATTCCCAGCAGCTGATTTGCAGAGGTGTACCTTCAAGAGCCAGTGTGGTGTAGTGGTTAAGAGCGGTAGACTCGTAATCTGGTGAACAGGGTTCGCTTCCCCGCTCCTCCACATGCAGCTGCTGGGTGACCTTGGGCTAGTCACACTTCTCTGAAGTCTCTCAGCCCCACTCACCTCACAGAGTGTTTGTTGTGGGGGAGGAAGGGAAAAGAGAATGTTAGCAGCTTTGAGACTCCTTCGGGTAGTGATAAAGTGGGATATCAAATCCAAACTACTACTACTCCTACTACTACTACTACTACTACTCTTCTTCTTCTTCTTCTTCTTCCTCTTCTTCTTCCTCTTCTTCTTCTTCTTGACAGTGGAGCTAGAAATTAGCAATTGTGGCTAGTAGCCATTGATCCTCCATGATTTGGGTTTTTGGTGCTAATGCAGGGTAGAAATTCCTATATGTAATCCTACTGTAATAGCACGACAATTGTAGCTTTGCACGTTAATAAGATTTGATCTGCTTAAACCAGAGACATTGGCAAAGGGGTTGTCCCCTTCTGCCCCTTTCTTCAAACTGTTGCCCAAGACCCAGAGCCTTGAAATCCATTAGCTTTAAAATGCATCTTTGAGCTTAGCCTCTGTCCCACCCCCCACCCCATGCTGGATACCAACTAGTAAGGCTTTCCTCTTGCTGGCAGGTTTACCACAGTATTCATGAAGGATACCAGACCTTAGCCCTCAATGGTGGGAAAGGACAACCACTCGTGCACTCTCCTCTTCTTCCATAGTACTCCAGCCTTTATGTTTGAATTGGCTGACACAAAACAAGAGCATTCAGAGATGCTAAATTGTTCAACAAAAGATTAGCCTGCAATGTAGCTCTGCTATTGTAGAGTGCTCTTTCTCAGTACAATGCTGGGGCTCACCATAGAATGCCCTGCATTTTCTTTGCAAAAAGCTGGTTCCTGTGTCTAAAAAGGTTGCAATTTGAGCTATTTGGTAAAACTGGAACTCACAGAATTCAAGGCAGAAAGTTGTGATTAATGAATGGCAAGGGAAAGCCTTACCTGATACACTAGAGATTTAATTAGAGATTCTGCTGTTAGACGCAGAAGCATTTCACAGTGGATTAGCTGCTGGGAGAAGTGGGCTTCTTTTTCCTTCTAGGCTAAATTGTTTAAATTCTACACCCTTCACTTCATTTGTTTGCTTCTGCTGCTTTTTTTTTTTTGCTTTTTTGCTTTTTTGCTAATGGGGGCCCCTTTTCATTGTATTTGTGCTTTCAATCTGTTCAGTCATTCAGTTCGCATTCCATATTTTTGTGTTTGTGTAACACATTCATAAATAACATTACATGCTGCAAGATTTCGATAAATTAACAAGCGTTTTTTCTTTCTTTCTTTCTTCCCTTTTTGAACTAACACTTTGGGTTGTGGAATGTAGCCTCTCTAATCCAAAAGGTAAAAAGAAAGGGGTGTGTGTGTGTTGAAAACCCTGCATACTGACTTTGTACATTAAAGAAAAAACAATGTTGAGTGTTGCTGTGTTTGTGTAGTAAAATGTGTTTTATATTTTTGTTTACAGTTCTTAATCATATTTTCAGCTTTTTAACACATAGTATGTTGAAATATTCCAGGTATTTCTTTGCTGTTTTGGCAATTTTAACAATCTTGGGTGCTCTGAATGGACTGGTGCTACTCCCCATTCTCCTTTCCCTTTTTGGACCATATCCTGAGGTCAGTATTGTATTACTTACAAATTGTGGTTGTTCTTTTCACTGCTACTAATTATTATGTTATGTACTTTACACTTGTGCTACTTTTTAAGTGTGTTGCACTGTTATTTGGCAATTTGGTGCAGAAAACAGAATTTTTCGTTGCATATACATTTGAGTTTCTGGAATCTGATGTGCTTGTGCAAATCTAACTTCTTTAACTGATTTGTGCTAAAAAGCAGTCTGGCATAGTTGCTGACCTCAAGAGCATGACATTTGCCATAAGGCAGAGAAGACAACATTCTTCCTGATATCCAAATCCATTCATGTACTTAATTCTTGCAGTATCACAACAGACCACCAAGAAACAGTACTACTAAAGCTCCGAAACCATAAACTACAAGTATGGGAAGTGAGATATCCCCAAATTTAATTTGCATCTATTATTGGGTGCCACAATCTGTTCACTCTTGTGGAGCTCCTTGTAGGCAGGTACTTCCCATTTCTTCTTTATGGGCAAGGGAATGCTGTGTTCATGCATTATAAGAAAACACCTGTACCATACATTTAAAGTACTTTTATACCACTTAAAAAGTCATGGCTTCTTCCAAAGAAGCCTAGGATCTGCAGTTTGTAAAGGGTGCTGAGAGTTGTAAGGAGACCTTCATTTCCCTAGTTGTTGTTGTTTAGTCGTTTAGCCGTGTCCGACTCTTCGTGTCCCCATGGACCAGAGCACACCAGACACTCCTATCTTCCACTGCCTTGTGCAGTTTCGTCAAATTCATGTTGGTAGTTTCTAGAACACTGACCAACCATCTCATCTTCTGTCGTTCCCTTCTCCTTGTGCCCTCAATCTTCCCCAACATCAGGGTCTTTTCCAAGGATTCTTCTCTTCTCATGAGGTGGCCAAAGTATTGGAGCCTCAGCTTCAGGATCTGTCCTTCCAGTGAGCACTCAGGGCTGATTTCCTTCAGAATGGATAGGTTTGATCTTCTTGCAGTCCATGGGACTCTCAAGAGTCTCCTCCAGCACCATAATTCAAAAGCATCAATTCTTCGGCGATCAGCCTTCCCTATCATTTCCCTCAGAGAACTGTAACTCCTAGAGTGGTTTAACAACCAATTCTTCTTCCCAGGGTATTCTGGAAATACCCTGCTCTGTGAGGGGAGTTGGGAACAGCAACTCTCAGCCTTAACATTTACGGTTCCTAGGGTTCTTTGGAAGAAGCCACAATTGTTAAAAGTGGTATAATAGTGCTTTAAATGTGCAGGTTTGGCTGAGATCCCCACATGTGTGTGGAGTGTTCCAAAACAGAAAACAAACCCTTGTGCCAGTGCTACGAATGCCGGTCTAATTATTTATTACATTTCCATCTCACCTTGCGCTGTCCAAAGAGCTCAAGGTGCCCATCATATCTGATCCTCACAGCACCCCCCATGAGATAGGTTAGGCAAGGTCAATCAGTGAGCTTCATAGCTGTGGGGGGGGATTTGAACCCTGGTCTCCCAGTATACGACACCGCCATTCATTCAAGCTGATCACCCCCGATAGTGCTTGTGAGTAGGATTTGGGCCTGCTGCAAGCAAGCCTGTGCTTGCCCCATATTAAGGTTACCAGAGATCCCCGTTTCCCAGGGACAGTCCCTGGATTTACAAATCAGTCCCCATACAAAATCTATTGAAGTTGGAATTTTCCCCGGATTCAATGAAAAAAATCTGGTAACCTTACCATTGCTGTGAGCTGCTCCTGCTGCCATCACCCATTGCTTCCTCTGTTACAAGGCCCCATGACAATTTATCATGCATTCAGGCAAGGGCCAGGTAGAACCTTTGGTGGTTCCAGACCCCAGCCGAGTGTCCAGTTGAGTTCCAGTATTCTAATGGGGAAATGACACTGCACATGATTTCTGGTGAGAAAAAGGCTCCTGGAAGACCTCTTCAGTAGAAATTGTGTCATTTGTCCCAGGCCATTTCCTGGTGGTGGTGGTGGTGGGGAATGGGCCCTGCGAGCAGCTGAAGCTGTCACTTCCCTGTCCCAAAGTGAGTTGTGACGTAGGAAGGGGGGAGCTGTGGCAGGCCCCTTGTGAGCAACTGCAATAAAAGTGCAACACCCTTGGGCCTTTGTGTGTGTTTAAATAGTCCCTTTTGGGCTTGTGCCTCCCTGAGGCAGACAGTTTTGGATCGTGCATGTGGAGTCATGAATTCTGTGCTAAATTAACGCAAGTTTAAGAGATTTGCCCATTTCATTCAATGTGCATGTTTGTTTTTGCTGTCAGTATCATACCACCCCCACCCCAAGAATTGGTTTGCCCTCAGCCAAGAACAGTTCGTGGGATATGGGGTGGAGGACATAATTTTGATCTTTTGCAACATACTATGGCACATTTAAAAATCTCTATTTTGCTTGCCCATCTACCAAACCTCCAGTGGCAGAGGGACCCTGAGCAAGTCTCCTATGCTGAATAGTGCATTGATAGATACGTGTAGAAGGAGGGAATCCTTAGGGTATTCTGGCCCCATTTAGGGCTTTAAAACTTAAGAGGCTATGTACTAGACTTGGAAATCAATTGGTGATGTAGATTAGAATTTTAAAAAATCAGTTTAAGACGCAGTTTGATAAAAGGTATTAAATGCAGACATGTTTCATGCCACTGCATTCTTTGGTACTAGAAACATTTAAAAAATGGAAGCAGTTTTTCTGTAGTTCATCTCCGAAGTGATGCAAGAAAAGTAATTTTCTCCAGATGCTTCTACTGACACCCAATAAGAGTTTTTAAACCATCATTCCTAGGTTTCCCCTGTCGATGGAAGGAGCAGGTTACCTACGCCATCTTCTGAGCCTCCCCCAAGCATTGTGAGGTTCACCATACCACCTGGTCATGCACAGAATGGGTCAGATTCTTCTGATTCTGAGTACAGTTCTCAGACCACAGTATCTGGAATCAGTGAGGAGCTTCATCAGTATGAGTCCACTCAAAGATCTGGTGCCCCAGTCCGCCAAGTAATTGTTGAAGCAACTAAAAACCCAGTATTTGCCAGATCCACTGTAAGTAACCCAAATCTCAGTTTCTCTTTTCCAGCTATCTTGTATAATCCTAACATTCCATTCCTTAACTAGTTTGACAGGTGCTGCAACATAGATGTAGATCCACATTTCTCAGATTGGTGCATGTCTTAGGGTAGAGTCTGGCCTGAAACTTCAAGCCTGTGACAGTAAGATATCCAGGCTGATCTACCAAACATATGACCATAATTTAGGGAAGATTCCTTTTCCTACATGCACACACACACAAACACACCAGTGCCCAGTTTCTCTTTGGAGTTGCATACTTAAGGAACATTTTAAAAGCGAATCACCACTTGCGCAGGGATAGTCACAGACATTCCTATTACCAAAGGTGCCCTTTTTACAGTAGCCACAGTTCTGGAGATGGCCGCAGCAGCTTGTTCACACTAAAGTTTATCTACACTGTTGCATATCTGGGCACATGACTTCAAGGAGAACATAAATACTGCCTTTCTGAAAATTATCCCTTAATTTTTGGCTCTGCTTGATACGAACCTCAAAAGCATTTCAGGAAAGAAAGGGAAGCGTTAGTGCCAATTCAGTACTAAAAAAGAAAATGTAGGCATAGTTCTTTGTATCACAATTTCCCCCCTATTTGCAGATTTTTGGGATATGGGGATGAATTTGATACAGCTCTGGTAATAGTGCCTCTTTTGACAGAAGGGGAAGTTTGTAATCTGGCAGGTTCTCTCACACCCACTAAGTATCCTTGGTGAAATTAATAATGTAAAATAGGTTGGCTTGAGAAAAAGAAAACAAATGCTACCAGAGCAAAGAGTGGCATATAAATCATCAGTCCCACCCCCCAAAAAAACCTCTACAATATCTTTATTTCATTTAATTGTTATAACATGGAATCTGTGCTCTAAGGTATACAGAAGATACAGTGTAAATTATTAAATTGATAAAATTCCTGTTTTCCATTCTGTGTCTATCTCATTCTATTTTTGTGACTTCCCTCCACCACAACACGACATCCTTTAATATATTTTGAACTTGTCATTGTGTTATCTACTGTATATATTAGTTACTTTGGCCCCCAGAACAATCTTAAAATAATTTTTCCACTCCTTTGCGAACTTAGTCCATGCATATCAATAAATTTGTTTTGGAACAATATTTTGTCATATAGTCTTCTAAGCAGTTCCATTCCTCCTTAAGTTTTTGATTCGACTGAAATCTAAGGCTGCTGTCATTTTAGCCAACTCTACGAATTCACATAATTTGTTTAACCAATCCTCTATTGAGGGGATCAGTCTTTTGCCCCTTCAAGCAGCTTTGCCACCATGTTCTTTTAGGTTGTGGAGGAGTTACAATCCTTTGTTGCCGTAGCCATATTCAAGATTTCTGTGCCCCATTTCCTTCCCAGGTGGTTCAGCCGGATACAAGGTATTATCAGCCAAGCCCAAGATCACAGGCTTACCAAGAGTCTGGATCCCAGCAAACATGGCATCAAAATAAGCAGCCCAAAAGAGAACCAAGGGAAGGACTCCGGCCACCCCCTTACCGACCGCGCAGGGATGCTTTTGAAACGTCTACTGATGGGCACTCCTGCCCTAGTAACAGGGACTGCTCTGGCCAGAGAACTCGTTCTCAGAACAACAGAAACGCAGCCTTTACTGCGACGGGCACTTCGGTGCCTGCGTACGGCCAGCCTATCACTACTGTGACTGCCTCAGCATCAGTTACTGTTGCTGTGCACCCTCCTATGCATGGCCACAATACTCGCGGAGGAGGCTTTCCATCCTACGAAGGATACCACGAAAGCGACCATGGACAATTTGAGGACCCTCACGTGCCTTTCAATGTCCGGTGTGAGAGGAGGAACTCTAAAGTAGAAGTAATAGAAGTGCAAGATGTTGAATGTGAAGAGAGGGCTCGTGGCAACAGCTCGGATTAAGGTAAGGGGTTCTGCCTCCACCATTCTAGCTGCAGATCTAGAATCCCAGGAGAACTTTTCCATGTGGAGAAGATGGTTGTGCAATTTGTAGAAGATTGTGTGGTGATAAGAAATCAGAAGGCTGTTCTACACAGACACATGATAATTTTTAGGGTTCTATCATATAATTGCATAGCTGCCAAGTTCTCCCTTTTTTAAAGGGAAATTCCCTTATGCTGAATAGGCTTCCTCGCGAGAAAAGGGAAAACTTGGCAGCTATGTAATTGTATGAGGAATTGCATGGTTGTACACTTCTTGGTTACTGGAAATTCCTTGTCTGTGGAGAGCTAGAATATTGGGGGAAAGGCTTCTAAGATATTCTATCAAATGTGGTAGCTTTCAATGGACAAGGAGTCTTTAATGTGGGGGAACAGTCAGTCATGCTATCCAACACCTAAAGTGTTACAGTCCCAGAAAGGTTGTAAACTTTGTGTTTCTGCTTCCATTTTCAGCTGACCATGCTTTCTCATTTATGTTTATGTGCAAACACAACCTAGGAAGTACAGGGAAGCAGTAGATATATAGAACGGGAAAGTAGATGAAAGAAAAGTTTTCACTTTTAACGGTGGAAAAACTAAACTTGAGAGATTTTACTTTTGTCTTTATTATTGCTTTTGTTAAGGACATCTGTGAAAAGCTAGGATATGCATAGTTTAGGGTAACATGCCTTAGAATAAGTACACAGACTAAATTGCCTGTGATTTCCTTTTTCTTCTGTAAGATTCTAGGTGTAGTAAACTCAGAAAAACTCAAAATCCTGATATGAAATGATGTTCATTTAGTTCAGATGTTGGTGCTAACTTGACAAAGGCTGAGACCCACATCTGCCTGTTGTGATTGTGAACCTGGGCAAAAAGCACATCATGCTAGGCATCCAGAAATGGAAAAAACTAAGAATTAACAAGGCCCTTAAAAAAAAAAGGACCTGTTTAAACCATTTGGCCACAGGAAGTCACTGACATGGCTGGGAAAAGAACATAGGCCTCATGGCTTTTAATTGCAGAACTTGTCAGATGGCTTGGGGCTGAGGTGATTTATTTATCTTTGCTGAACTTTAGGTGAACAGTGGGGCTCCTTTTTTTGTCTCTATTTGTACAGGGAAATAACTGAAGCAAAGAAGAGGCCAAAGATGGGAAACCTCTTTCCAGAACTGCTTGAAGAGAAACTGCTTGAAGTTATGAAGAAGGCCAATGTTGCGTCAGAGCAACAGTTCACCATTACTGTAACCTATTGTATTATTTTGTGAAATATTTCTATAAATATTTAAAAGATGTACACATATGTAATATACAAGAGAAACCGTGTAAAGTAGTATAATCTGGAGTTATTTTGACTCCTGTTTAATGGAGTGGGGACTGTTTTGTTTGTGCTCTGTTTGTACATTGATCTCTGTGCCACAACTAAGCTTAATCTAGTCGTAAATTTCAGCATATGTTTGCTGCTGCTTAAAATATTGTATAATTTACATGTATAATTCTATGCAAATATTGCTAATGTATTAGGGTTGGTTTGTTTGTTTGTTTTGTAAAGGTACATATGTGTGTGTGTGTGTGTGTGTGTTAAAGTATTTTAAAAATTTCAATATCACAGCCCTGTGGTAGTGATATGTTTCTGTTAACTTTCAAACACGCTATGCGTGATAATTTTTTTCTTTTTCTGTTTTTTTTTTTCTTTTAAAAAAACAAGCAGATATGAAGAGCAGTATGTTTAACCTTGATAAGTAACTGTGTGGGGGGGCTTCATTTTGTGGTGTGTGTGTGTGTGTGTGTGTGTGTGTGTGTGAGAGAGAGAGAGAGAGAGAGAGAGAGAGAGAGAGAGAGAGAGAGAGAGAGAGAAGTTGTATACTGTAGTTACTTTATGGAGCACTGACTATCAGGAATTTCCATCACATGCCCCACTGAAATTCTTATTGTGTGTTCGAGTATATGGTTCTTGTGCTGTGCTAATCCAATGGGTCGTGTGCAAGAGATTTCCTCAGAAGTGTGCGCTTACTGTGTAATCCTTCTTGACCTTGAAAACCAACCCATGGTGGTTAAGGCTCCAGTATTGCACGTGTACTTGTGAGCAGGTTCCAGTGAAATTAATGGGACTTCCATGAGTGGTATTCCACTTGAAATCAAAGTTAGTCTTGACTGAGTTCATTGATTTCAGTGGTCTACTCTGGGTATGTATGTAACCACATGTAGCATTGCACCTAACTTTGTAAAGAAAGAAAGAAAAGAAAAGAAAATATTCTAAGAGCTTAACAGCTGCTACGGACATTCATCAAAGAACAGAGATAAAGGAGAAGCGTGGACAGATGGGGATCAGCATTTGTGGGTTCTAGTTCCTGTTGTACCACATTTGATTTTAGGCAAACTACTTAATCTGCCTGTATCTCATTGCTCATATGTACTATGGTTAGAATTGTGTCTCTCAGCGGTGATGAAGGTTTTTATCCCCAGTGAATCATACGACAAGAACGCATAATAAAGTGTTGCTTGAAGCTAAAGGCTGGTGAAAGCCTTGGCGTGTGCTAATTGCATATATATATATATATAGAGAGAGAGAGAGAGAGAGAGAGACAGTCGTTGCTACATTCTGAACATAGTACAACTAATATAGTTGCCATAGTGCCGTATATCCCCATAGTTTCAGAAAACTTCAGGTAAATAAAAGGCAGCTTCCATTCAGGAAGCAGTTGAACTGGTCTCTTAATACATCCAAGTTATTAACCCTAGGAGAGGCACAGCCCTGTTTTGATAATGTTTGAACTGGAAGGACCAGTGGTGGAAAGAGAGACCTGAGCAAGAAGGGATGGCATTGTTGCAGTGGTACATAAGCTACTGTTTAGAAGGGCACCAAAGCTCAACCTACAGCTCCAGCTTCCTGTCCAACGTGAAAAATGCTTGTGGCCCCAATTGGGCCCTAGCAGTGTCACAATGTCAGATGATAAAACAAGGACAAAAGCTCTGCAACAGAACAGTACGCTATGAATTGCAAGCTACCTTTCACTGCCAAGAGTTGCAGCAGCAGAGGTCATGATGGTGCCCCATGGATTATGCTTTGGGCCACTCACTCTGCACTCTAGCCCCATGATTATTATTATTTAAACAGGAAGAAAAGCAGAAAGTGGAAAAGGCTTTGATGTTCAATAGCTCCTTCACCTTGGCCTGTGTGTGTGTGTGTGCGTGCGTGCATGAGAGAGGTCCCCCCCTCTTTTTTGTGGGGTGCCTGCTCCTTGGTGCATAGTATAGACCATCTGTCTTCTTGTCACATTGGCAAAAAGAGATCTCAGTGGCTGGCTGTTCTGTTTTTTCGTTTTGTTTTTTAATAAAAAACTTTAATTTTTGTTGATATTTATATTTTTGTATCATAAGAATGTTTTCTTACAGTATTTGTCATGCCAGTTTATAACAAACACAATGCAGGGATTTTATTTCTATTGGAAACACTATTACAGCTATGTTTCTACTTTTTAATGGAATCTTTATTTGTATAGAATGCTTACTAATGTTAAATAGGAAGAGAGTATATAACATTTACAACATTAAGGACTCATTTTGTAGCTTTTTAGAGTGAGGAGTTAAAAGGAAAAAAAAATATTCAGACTGGGTCTCATTGCCTGCTTGTTTTGAGCAGAAATGGGTTGTGTTTCAGTTACAAAGATAAAAGTATGCCATATAATTTATTTATATGAAAATTTATTTTTGTAGTGTATATAGTAGCCCTCAATTCTTTTGACAGAATTATATTTTTAAAGAGTTTATATGTAATGATGATACCATTATGTTTTGGAACATTACTGAGACATAAATACAATGCACATTTTTTAATGACAAGTCCCATTTGCAAACAAAGAAAATGTTAACAGTGTTAAAAGAGAGTGTGGATATTCATGTCATTCTGAACTGTTTTAGTTGCCATTTTGCGATCTAGCATGGTTCTCAATTTTAAATCATGAGTGAAAATTTGTACAAACTCTCTAAACTTTAATGTTCAAACACTGATAGAAATTCTAACATGAATAAAAAATATTATAACTTATTGGTTACGTATTTAATTGTTTGTGGAATGTTTATTTAAAACACGGAGAGTTGTATTGTTTAATTCGAGTCAGGCAATGCAGCAGAAACAATGCTATAGACAAACCTTTTTAGATGATGCAATTTGTTAGGTTAAAATTCCATTCATTCATTCATTCATTCATTTATATTCCACCAACGAACTCAAGGTGGTGTACCTAATTCTCACCCCCACCCTGATTTTATCCTCACAACAACCCCGTCACCCAGTGAGCTTCATGGCTGAGTGGGGATTTGAACCCTGGTCTCTCCTGTGTTGGTCCATCTCTCTAAGCACTACACCACACTAGCTCTCAATATTAAAGTAGGTCTCCCAAGTGCACAGCCAAAACTTTGTCTCTGGTGGACTGAGACTGCTCTACTACTCACCAGAAAAGGCAGAGAGAACTAAAAGAGGAGCCCGACTGCATCAGACCAAAGGTTTCTCTAGCCCAACTTCCTGTTCTCACAATTGTCCACCAGATTCCTATGGAAAGCCCGGAGGGGATGCCAGGAAACAGGGAATTATGTTCACATGCGGTGGAGGTGTAATAAATATGTACAATTCTTTGGGCAACGGGTGTTTAAGGAGATAACAGAAACCACTAATTTACGATGGGGTGGAAGGTTTGCAGGCTATGATGGAGTCGCTCACAAATTATTATAGCTGCTAAGAAGTGGAAGAAGAGGCAAGCAGAGTATAAAATGGAAGAATGGTACAAAGAAGTGTGGTATATTGTGCCATTAAGGTAAGGCGGGGAATATGCAGAAGAAATTATTTTGAGGAGATATGGAAGGTGTTTGTAGAATTTGTACTGTTAAAATGGAAAGGGCTCAAATCATCACAAGAGGTGTTGAAATTTTGGGAGGTTGGATGGTTACAATGGAATGGTCTCGGGGGTTGAGTTCACATTTTTATTCTTATTTATTTATTATTATTA
Organism: Zootoca vivipara; assembly: GCF_965207765.1. NCBI lineage: Eukaryota > Metazoa > Chordata > Lepidosauria > Squamata > Lacertidae > Zootoca > Zootoca vivipara. Next base: position 8,047,413 of record NC_142593.1, on the reverse strand, counting down.
CTTTGTAAATAAAGGGGGGGGAGCCCGGAAACAGGACATGAGGGCGATAGGACCCTCCTTGTTCCTGGATCCCCATAAACTGGTATGCAGAGGCATATTACCTCTGAAACTGGAGACAGTACATAACCATCATGGTTAGTAGACATTTATAACCTAATCCTGCATGAATTTGATGCCTATCACTACATTTTATGGTAGGAAATTCTGTAGTAACCATATGTCATGCAAAGAAATTGGATTCTCTGGCACCAGATCCAGACCATAAGCCAGGTTAGTATGTTGCAGCCAAAACAACAGCATTGTAGCACCTTCAAGGCTAATAAATTATATGTATTGCAGCATAAACTGTCCATTTTATCTTGCATTTGGCAAAGTGGGCATTTGCCCACAAAAGCTTATAGTACAAATTTAGGCCTGGTCTCTAGATTTCTGAAGGACAGTCAGACTCAACTACATTCGTCACAGTAATACGGTTTGAATGCGTTATAAACATCCAACACCAGATGGCACCAGAGAGCAAACAAGTTATATGGATTTTTAGGAAAGGTAAAGGGACCCCTGACCATTAGGTCCAGTCGTGACCGACTCTGGGGTTGTGGCGCTCATCTCGCTTTATGGGTCAAGGGAGCCGGTGTACAGTTTCCAGGTCATGCGACCAGCATGACTAAGCCGCTTCTGGTGAACCAGAGCGAACGGAAACATCGTTTACCTTCCCGCCTATTTATCTACTTGCACTTTGCACTTTGACGTGCTTTTGAACTGCTAGGTGGGCAGTCACTGATAGTACAGATGACTCCCAACTTAGGCTGTGGTTACGTTCTAGGGATAGCGCCGAAAGCCAAAATCACGTATGGTTAAAACGCTTTGGGTTTAATGGCTGGTGGGATTGTCAAAGTATTTCTCCCCCCACCCCCAGCTGCTCGCCCCTTTTCTGCCCCTTTTAAAATTTATTAAGAATTTTTGCCAAGCGTGTAAATCTGAATGCACACAAATTAAATAAGCGTTAAGTTGTGAGTTATCTGCATACAATGCTTTTGGGGCAACTAGGTTAAATGGTCAGAAAAATATATACACCTGTACATGCCTGGAATTCAATCAGAAGCTGGAATGGCTTTCATGCAGGAAATCAGTACAAACCATAGTGATTGTTGCACCTGTTGGGTAAGTTGGTGACCTGGACCTACAAACACAGCCAGTTATGTCAGTAACTCCCAGTAACTCCCACTCTCTACAGCAGGCATCCCCAAACTGCGGCCCTCCAGATGTTTTGGCCTACAACTCCCATGATCCCTAGCCAACAGGACCAGTGGTCAGGGATGATGGGAATTGTAGTCCAAAACATCTGGAGGGCCGAAGTTTGGGGATGTCTGCTCTACAGGGTGCTGTCTCCAACCATTGGGCCATCCAGCTCGTTACTGGCCACACTGACTAGCAGTGGCTCTGCAGCATTTCAGACAAGGAATGCTTCCAAACTCACCTGGAGATGCTGTGGATTGAAACTGGGACCTTTTGCATACAGTGCAGATTTTCTCCCTAATGCTGTGTGTGTGTGTGTGTGTGTGTGTGTGTGTGTGTGTGTACAAACCCCATGGTTTTGTTTTGTTTTTTGTTTGTTTGGTTTTTTTTTAAACTGATATTAACAGAGGGTTCTTTCCATGTGTTGAACACCAGACAAATCTAATGCAAGGAATTTGTTTCACGAACAAGCCATTCTGTTCTGGAGTTGCCTTGAAAGACCTCTAAGAAATACAAGGGAACTAAATAGATGTAAGTAAGCAATCTATAGCTTGAAAGCCTTGAGCATAAACTTCAGTAGTTCATAATGAGGCTGATGCAATGGAAAATAAAATTACCAGGCCTGATTAGCTGAAAATGCCACATTGGCCATTCTAGTAACAATTATGGCTGAAATAATTCTTTCTAGTATCATCAGACTGGGGAAAAGATTAATTTGGAGACAGTTCCTTCCGCTTAGAGTATTTACTATCCCATTTTATGTTAAACATAACTTTGTGACTAGAGGGAACAACCCCCATGGTTTTATTTATTATGGCCTACCTATGTTTATTATGAACATATTTTCTTACTTACAGTCTAATTAACTTTAGCTAAAGAATTTAATCAAATTTTTGTCAAGAGACTGGAAATATTTGTTCAGGGCTAAAGTAAACATGTGGCTAATTTTTTTGGCATAATGCATATAGCAGCCCCAGGAATGCTGCTCATTGAGAAAACGGCCATGGATTGATGTATAAACAGGTGTTCCCTTTTTAGCAGTTCAGGTAAGTTACACCTCCGAGGAGAATCTGAAACAGAGGCTGGTTATATCCGAACAATCACATGCGTGCCAAACTTTAACTGCTTTTAATGACCAGCACAAATAATGAGAACAATTCCTAGTCCCCGTAACTCATAGAATAAATTCTTGCTCTATTTGTTGCTGTCGCAATGGACCCCATTAGTGGAAATGTGGCATAAATGCATGCCAGGAAATGTGGCATAAATGGCTTAAAAATGCTTTCCTGTTCTAACTTTACAAAGTTGATTTTAGCTAATAAAAGCTCTGGGGAAGTCGTGTGTGCTCTCAGTTACTGAAACCTGAAAGCTTCAAGGGGGATATTGTTGAGCCTGGTAAAAGTCAGGCAAAATCTCCAGCTATGCAGCAAAATGACACCATAACAGGAGAAGAAGGCGCTGTTAATGATCCATGCTTCTTCCTCTTGCCTATTCTGGTGTGCTTTTGCTGTTCTTTGCATATCAGACATGTCAAGGGGGGTAGGGAGGGAGACACGAATCCTGCTGGCTTAGAACAAAGGTGCATCTAGTCTAAGGATGGGGTACCTGGGAGGTTGTTGGCCTGACTAAGGCTTTTGACAGCTGTCAATCATAATGCCCTGTGGACTGTCCTTCTGAAAACTGGCTGCCCAGATAAATTTGTAAACATCATTTGGCTCCTCCATGATGATATGACAGCAACAATCGCAGATAACGATGGCTCCCTCAGCCTGAAAGCGAGATGAGCGCTGCAACCCCATAGTTGCCTTTGACTGGACTTAACTGTCCAGGGGTACCATTTTATTGTGTAAAAAGTAAGCCTAGATTGGGCTAGCCAATGCAATGGGCATGTTGGGCATCAACTCCCACCAGCCCCTGTTAGCATAGCCAAGGGAAAGGGATGACAGTTGCGGAAGGCACCATGTTGGTTTCCTCTGAGTTTGTGACAGCATGCCACAGTTCACAGCCCAACTCTGCCCAATGGTGGCAGCATCCTCCATTGTATGTTGGCAATTGCTTTTATTCTTCACTAGCTGTACCCGGCCACGCACTGCCGTGGCAAGAATGGTGGGTCTAATATGTTTTTTCTTACCTGGTAAGACCTTTTTGGAATGGAAGGTTAGATGGAGGTTAGGATCGGTGAGGATTGGTCTGTCGATGGTAGGGTCTCCCGGGGCGGGTTGGGTCTCGGGGAGGTGGAAGGGTCTCCCAGAGTGGTCTGGCTCCCGAGGAGACGGCTGCATTTTTGGTGGGGGCTGTTGGTCGGCTCGGTAGCGGTTCCTGGACCGGTCTGGGTCCCGAGGAGGTGTTTGAGTGTTTCGCGGGGCCTGGTGGGCGGCGGGGTAGCGGTTCCCGGACCGCTCTGGCTTTCAAGGAGGCAGCTGAGTTGGTGGTGAGGTATGGCGGGTGGTGTGGCAGCGGGTCCTGGAGAGGGCTGGCTCCCGAGGAGGCGGGTGAGTCTGTGTCGGGGGCTGTCGGGCGGGGTGGTAGTGGTTCCCAGAGCGGGCTGGATCTCGAGGAGGGGGCTGAGTTTGTGTCGGGGCCTGTTGGGTGGTGCGGTAGCATTTCCCGGAGCAAGCTGGTTCCCACGGAGGCGGCTGAGTTTGTGGTGGGCGGTGTGGCAGTGGTACCCGGAGAGGGCGGGTTCCCGAGGAGAGGGGGTGTTTGTGGAGGGGCCTGCCGGGCGGGCTCGTCCGTGGTAGCATCTCCCAGATGTCTGGGATGGCCTGGGTCTGGGGTGTCCTGGTCTCTGGGGTGGGCTGGCTCTCTGAGCGTGTACTCCATTGGCAGGGGGGTCTCCCTGAGCGGTATGGCTCGTGTCAGAGGCGGGGTCTGTGGGGTGTGGCCTAGTCTCCATGGGGCCGGAGGAGGTGGAGGAGGTGTTGGGATTTTACCACTGGAGGGCACTATTTTTGTTTAGGTAAAAACACGTTTTTACCTGTGTTAGGTATGGCATGTGTAGAAGCCGAGGTTATGCAAACACTCGGGCATTGGCGTGGACCATTGTGTCCAAATTTCTAGACAATCGGTCAAGCGGTTTCTGAGAAAAGTGGAGCCCACAATTCCGCCATTTCTACATTTTTCTATATTTGGTTGCTGCTTTCCTTGTTTATGGTGGTTTTAGAACTTTGTGAAAAACTCCTTGAGAGGTTAGCCTGAGATGTGATATAGAAAAACCTGTAATAAATATGTGCCACCATCACACTTGACCGGACATGCATGTTTCAGGGAGATGGCGCCTTACCTAGGTTTCACGCTGAGCCCACTTTGGAAAAACCGAGCTTTCTAAGCAGTGATCCAAAGAGGTTTTATACGTGCAACTTGCCATTAAGCTATCTTCCATGGATATTCATTAACAGGCGGCAACGCTCCACAGTAACCGTTACAGTCCATTGATTCAGCGGTCCATGAAGTACGAAGGATTTACACGTTCATCAGTTATGGCTCCTTGGGAACTGTTAACTGTTTTTCAACATTTCATTGCCAAACTGAGACTACAAGGGGTATCACTGAGATTTGTACTAAATTAACAATTCTCTTCCACCACAACCAGCCAGCAGTTTAGCAAAACAGCAGAGTAGTTTCAGTACATCAGTAGATGCAAACAAACAGCCCTGTTATTTATTTATTTTGTAGAGCTAGGAGGAACCACAAAAGACATCTAGTTCAACCCCTGCGATTCAGGACTCTTGCCCAACGCGGGGCTCAAACGCGCAACCCTGAGATTACTAGCCTTTTGCACTACCGACTGACCTATCCAAGGTATTGTATTTAAAATAGATATGCCCTACCTTCCCTCACATGGTTCCAGGCATCTATTATTCCTTAGCTTTAAGGGGTATTTCAGTGTAGTGTGGCCACACACCCTACTTTACATAGGCTGATCTGTTTGATGAGCTGTCAGGTGACAGACCTCTATTTGAAAGGAATCTTCTATTTGAAGAGCTTCCTGGTCCAAGTCCACTTCAAAGAGAAAACCAAAAGAAAGAGCCCATCAGTGGTTGCCACCCGGACAGCCAACAGAGCAAGGACACAAGTCTTCCCCAATATGGTGAAATGTATTGCACTTCTATCTATAGTAATTATTCCTAAAATAGCATGTGCAAATATGTGCCCTCTTTTTTTGGTGATGTGTAAATGGTAATCCTCTTTCCATATGGCAGCTTATCAAACCGTTACCTGATTTGCATTTCTTTATGAACCTATCATTAAGTACCCACTGATTTCCTGAACAATGATAAGTCCAAGAACAGCACTACAGAGCTTAATTTTCTTGGGGTGAGAGGGCAATGGAGTGTTAGGGTACCTCTGGAAGTTCTGTTTCATTTTATAAACAGTGCATAATGGAAACAATTAGATGCTCCTACAGCAGGTGGTATATCCATCAGTCTTGCATCAGATTCCTAGAGACAGGACCTTCAGCCAACTCACAGCTCTCTCTTCCAAATCATGCTCCCAAAACTGGCTCCAAACTATTTATCCCCCCCCCTTACTACCTGCAGGGTTCCACTGTTTCAAACTCCAATGTCAGATAAAGATGTTCAGCTATCAGGAAAATATATTCTGTCATTAGTTCTCCCTGATCTCATCAGCTTGGACTATTCACAGTCCATTCACCACAAGTTATGGTCTCCTAACCTCCATAACACCAATAAGTTGCCTTTTCTGACTGAGTCAGCATGGCCCTCTGATCAGGATTGTAGTCCAAAAACATCTGGAGGGTACCAGGTTGGCAAAGGATGGTATAGCCCTTTTAACTGATGGGGCACATTTTGCTTCCACATTTATTCGTTACATTTTATACGTCCACTCTTCCAAGAATTTCAAGGCAGCATAGGTATCATTGATCCATTTCACTGTCACGACACCTCCTTGAGAGTTAGCATATGTGGTAGTTACTGGCCTAAGATCACGTTGCAAGCTTCGTGCCTGAGCCTTCAGCCCAATGATTTGTTGATCAAGTAAGTTAATGTTTTGTTAGGTCCACCACCCTTGGTCAGCCAATCAGTGCAGGCCCTGGCAGCTAAGGAACCCTTGGCGCTCTGACTGCCCTGGATGCAGAGGGCCAGGGATTGGTGGCCCGTGGTCTGCCAAATATTGCTGAACTGCAACTCCTATCTTCCCTTGCCTCTGGTGATGCTGGTTGGGGCAGATGGGAATTGGACTATTGACAACAACTGGGGGAACATCAATTGCATTCCTACTCTAGGCAGCAGTGGCCGTAGCACAAAGCAGCAGGAGCTGCAAGCTTTTCCATGCCAGGGAAAATAAACAAATGACCTTCTCTGGTTCTTTCCTCCTGAGCAGTGGCCTGAGCAGATCGGAAGCCTGGTGTAAGAGGCACTATCCAGCCACTTCACTGTGCCTGAGGCGCACATAGGGTTTCCTTATAAGAACCTGTGTGTGGACCATATGACAAATGGAGCCTTTTCCCCTTTTAGCTTACAGCTAAAAAATTATTTCATTCCATTTATCCGTGGAAGGTGTTGTACATGCCCCCTTCCCTCGCACATTTTTTGTGAGGTTAGGGTATCTATAAGTGTTATCTCTCTGACATGACTGGAACACATATAGAATAGCCAGTCTGTGTGAGGGTGGTTGTAGTCACACATTCTTACATTTCCTTTATTTATTTTTATATATATTTTTGATGCTTCTTTGATTTCATTCTTCATCTTAAGCATTTTTATCAGGGGGACAATAGCACATTCATAGTACGGTACTAAATTATTCTTGGGCCCTGGTATCACCGCTCACAATGATTCTGCCGAAAAGTCCCCCCCTCCCTTAACCAAAAACTCAGCCCACACTTTCCAGTGCATTTCCCCCATCAATTTCCTAACTGCAAAAAGTCCATTGTTGTTGTTTTTAAAGTGGATTTGTTAAACGATCTACTTTAGCCATGCAAACATACCTTTTTCAGTATGTGCTTGAACCCCTCCGAAAAATAAAGGCACCCTCAGTGGCATACTCCCCCAACTGCCACCTTTTGTGCCCTGAATACTCTGTCCCTTGATTAAAGTTCAGCGCAACCTGGACATTTGCAACTGATTGCTGCAATGAAACACAGCAACTTACTGATTCAACATCTTTAAAACAGAAGGGAGGCCTTATTCAGAGTCAATGCAGTGTAAACCATCCCTAACCATTAAAGGGTTGAAACTAGTGCCAGGCAGGGGTACAGTTCTGAAGGCCATTTGAGGCTGGGCCACTTGGCTATAAATAAATGGATGGTAGGAATAAGAGCCCAGTGTTCGTACCTATAAGGGAGGTGCTAATCTGCTTTGGGGGTTCTTTTTATAATGTTGATGCTGGCTTTTTGAATGTTTTTCCATAGCGTACGTGTGTGTGAGAGAGAGGGGGACCACATGAGAGTGTATAAGAAACTGTGGTTTTGGTGTTTGGAATTTGCTACTGGCAAGTTTGTATAGTACAGAATCCAAGATAAATATCAGGTAGGCCTCTCTCTCTCTTTTGCATACATACTTTTCATTTGGAAATGTTTTTAAAATCTCCTAAAATGCAGGATGTTGCACCTGGTGTTCCAGAATTTGCTTAGGGAGGGAGACCTTTGGGATTCATCTCCACACTTTTTTATTTCCTTGCCATTTTTGTTTAGCTAACGGCTGCCTTGATAAAAGCAGTGGTAAAAGCTTCCAGCTATGCAGTGGCTGTTTGCCTCACACCCAGAAACACAGAGGAGAGGTTAAGTTCATCACAGCCTCAAAACCAGGGATGGGCAACCTGTGGATTATAATTTCCATGATCTCTGATTATAGGCCATACTGAGTTGATGGAAGTTGGAGTCCAACAACTGGAGGGTCCCAGGTACCCCATACCTGCTCCAAAAGGCCCCCAGAACTTGCAGCATTAACTTGCCCCCACCCTATTATGCTTACTTTGTGCTTATACAAGGCTGCAATAATACCAGAGTATACGAAAGGACCCTGGTTTATATGGGAATGTTTACCGTTAGATGCAGCTTTTCAATATTGACTTTTAAACAAAAATGTATTAGGAAAAAGCCTCACAAAACAAGCAGGCTTTGTACAACAATCCAATATTAATTACAGTGTCTTTTTGTGGAAAATCATTCGTGAAGTTACCCGGTACTTATGCATGCTAATTCATCAGAAAGCTTTGCCATGTAAGACGGGATATATTTCTTGTGAAAGGAGGCATGTCCTGAACTCCATCTGACTCTGATGGAAGGATTTGCCTCTTTGAACAAGTGTGTGTTGAAACAAATGCATACCTTAATTGTAAAAAGGACATGTCAGGAAACCTGCCAGTTCCAATTCATTTAATTTCAGTCAGTACAAATTGGCTAGCGTGTTTTGCTGGAGTTCATAACCTCTGAATTTCTATAGTCCTTGTGCATCTCTTATTAAAAGATGGAACCCTGGGAACACTTCAGTATTTCTCTATAGGCCTCCCAAACTGTTTGGAGAAGGGTAGCCCTTTGAAATTGGCAGAGAGCCTCTGTGCTGCAAGGAGTGCGTATTCTGGAGTTTCTGCAAACAGCAGCCAGCTGAATCAGCACCTACATTGGCTCAGCGGCATCCTTTAGGCAATTAAGGACCAAACGTGACAAGAAGACCAAATCCAGCTACTCGCTGCAGGAAAAAGTAGTCAGCACTGCACAAGCCATGATTAATCTCGGACCTAACCCCCCCCCCCCCAGACACTGATCCAGAGTCAAGCTTGCCATTGTTCGGGATGCAACATTACTTCCAAATTTTGGCAATTAACAATATAAATAGAATTTTATATTTGTCCAAAGCTGTGATGCACCCATAGTCTAAAAAGCAATCAAATCTACTTGACACAGAATTTTACAAAATTATTCCAAAACAACACACCAGTTACACATTTTATTTTTGGATGTTAGTTTTATTAGTTGTCTGAGATATCAGAGTCCTAAAACTACTCATCAGTGGGGAAAAACTCATTAAGGATCAGGCTGATAGACCTCAGAAGGTAAAGAAAGGTGTGTTTGTGTGTGTGTGTGTGTGTGTGTGTGTGTGTGTATATATATATATATATATATATATATATATATATATATATATATATATAGGGACCCAGGTGGCGCTGTGGTTAAACCACTGAGCCTAGGGCTTGCTGATCAGAAGGTCGGTGGTTCGAATCCCTGTGACGGGGTGAGCTCCCGTTGCTCGGTCCCAGCTCCTGCCAACCTAGCAGTTCGAAAGCACGTCAAAATGCAAGTAGATAAATAGGAACCGCTACAGCGGGAAGGTAAACGGCGTTTCCATGTGCTGCTCTCGTTTGCCAGAAGCGGCTTTGTCATGCTGGCCACATGACCTGGAAGCTGTACGCCGGCTCCTTCGGCCAATAATGCGAGATGAGCGCGCAACCCCAGAGTCGGTCACGACTGGACCTAATGGTCAGGGGTCCCTTTACCTTTACCATATATATATATATACTATGTGAACAGGGTTGAAGAACTGATAACAACAGTTCCAGCTGGAGCTCAGTGTAATATATATATGATCTCTGCTTCCTCTTTTATCATCTCCACAACCCACAACACTGTGAGGTAGGTCAGGCGGAAAGTGAATAATTAGCCCAAAGCAGGGATAATAGAATTTTTCGATTTTAGGTTCTCTCTGTTTCTCATTTTTTGCATCTAAAGTTCTGTTCTCCACATCACTTTGCATTTTTTATTACAAACACCCTCTCGCAAATTTATCAGCAGTTAACTGTAAATTTCTCCTAAGATACATGTTCGTATGCAACTTTGCCTAATCTACATATTTCAACAGAGCAATTTTCCTGTAATGGCATGCATATTTGTATCTTATTTTCAGGACTATGTGCACACTTTACTCCAGTATATGCATTTCTGTAAATATTACTTGGCAGGAAAACTGTACTGTGAAATGTGGAGAAGTGAATTTTGAAGGATGGCTTAAGTTTCGGTTCTCATATGGTTTTGGAAAAACTGATTTGCCTTCAAAGGTGAATTAAATTGACACCCCCCACCCCCAATTCCCAGAGAACTTCATGCTCCCTGGTGAGGATTTGAAATCTCTCCAGGCATTCTAACCATTCAGGCTGAATGTAGATATGTTAATAAAATGATTAAGAAAAACAATAAAAAGTCCAGCATCTTTTTTTCCAAGGAAGACCCAACACTTCCGAGAGTCTCCAAACAAGACATGAAGAACAGTCTTCCCCTGCTGTATCCCCGCACCGTACCCGCTTCTCAATTCTCGCAGCTCACATTCAGTGCCACTGAACCTGGAGGTTCTACTTCTCATCTGCGCAAGCCCCGTAGCCTCTGTTTTCTGCCCGGCTCGCGGCCTACGAAGGGTTAAAGACCGCGGCTAAGAAATCCCGCCTCCTGCATTTAAGGATTGGATGCTGCATGCCAGCGGGAGAGGGGGTAGTAGAACAACAAAAAACACCCGGCCGAGCCTTCATTGGCCGCCGCGGCTGCCACTCGCTGGTCCCTCTCGGAGCTCCTTTGCGAAGAGGCCGCCCCACCGGAGCTTTGAACTGCTGCGCGCGGAGGCAGCGGCGGCGGTGAGTCTCGCTGGGAGCTCGGCGCCAAGCAGGAGCGAGTGAAAAAAGCTCGAGCGCGAGTGCAAAATATACGTCCGAACAGAGAGCGGGCCTGAAACTGCGCGTGTTTACTCGCGTGCAAAAGGGCTGGCATGGAAGGACCCCCCTTTTTTGTGGGGGACGGGACAAAAGCGGGGCCGCGACGGGGCTTGTTCCCCCCCCCACTCACACATACCTGGCCCGCAGGTGTGCAAAGCGCCGCCCGCTCCCCTTGGCCTGGCTGCCCCGTTTTGAAGTGAGGGGCGAATACGGTTCCCCGGTAGTCAGTGAGGGGAGGATGGCTGGGGGGGGGATTAAAAATAAAATAAAACTGCAAGTGCAAAGTTAAGGGGCGCGCGGGAAGAAGCCAAGGGCTCCCCTCACAGGGCTGCCCCGCTAATGGCTCCTCTGGGACAGGCGCCCTCCTTGGCCCCGTCAGCGGCCCTACTGGTCCAAGTTCCCGCGCTTTTCTCCTCAGGAGAGCCGCTCTCCCTCCTCCTCGGTCGCCTCCCTCAGGCGGCGCCTCTGGCGGCCCCGCCCCGGAAGAAGGCGAAGAAAACCCCCGCCTTGCCCGCGGCCGGCAAAGTCCCATTGCAGCCGCTGGGGCTTACTTCCGAGAGGGAGGAAAGCGGGTGTGGGGGCAATGTGGCTGCGGCTACATATGGGCGAGCTTTGAAGGCAAGCGAGCATAAGCGGAGAATAAGCGCACGCCTGCAGTTGGCGAAGCCCAATAGTGATGCCGACTTTTTACCAACCCACACTTGGTAAAATAAAAATCTGGTCTGGTTCACTGAGCAGCATTGTGGATTCTGGATGGCGCGTTCTGGTCATAGAATCAGTTGGAAAGGGATCCTCAAGGGTCATCTAGTCCAACCCCCTGCAATGCTGGAATCTCAAATTAGTTCATACATAACAGATGGCCACCCAACTTCTGCATAAAAACCTCTCAAGGAAGGAGAACCCGACACCATTTTTATTTCCCACAGTGACATAGGAGCCAACTCATAGGGGCCAAAATAAGATACTTGAGGGGTGGTCGTGGCCCCCAAAGTTAATGGGCTTTGCCAATTAAATGGTGTGTGCGTGCTGTGTCATGCGATCAGTTGTGCAGGGCAGGGCTTTACTCCCCCAGGCCCCGTATTTTATTCAAGTTGGCAATCCTGCTTGGAGGCATTGTGGGGAAATGTAAATTGTGATACCCAGCTCTGCTGCTGCTTTCCATTGCTGCCAGGGTAGCTTGCCAGGGTGTACTACTGAGAGAAGGTAGAGTACTGATTCAAGAGGATGTCACCCTGGGGTTTCCTCAGCCAGCAGTATGGAGTGCTCTGTTCTTCCTGCAGTAACCTGCATTTCTCTGCCAGATTCTCTACTGGTTGTGTATGGGATGGAGGAACCAGTCCACCCTTCCTCTGCCAGCCTGCTCACTTGCTTGCATGGAATTGTCTCTTGCTACTAGGCGAATGTAAGGGACGCTGGTGGCGCTGTGGGTTAAAACACAGAGCCTAGGGCTTGCCAATCAGAAGGTTGGCGGTTCGAATCCCCACAATGGGGTGAGCTCCTGTTGCTTGGTCCCTGCTTCTGCCAACCTAGCAGTTCGAAAGCACGTCAAAGTGCAAGTACCAGTAGATAAATAGGTACTGTTCCGGCGGGAAGGTAAACGACGTTTCCGTGCGCTGCTCTGGTTTGCCAGAAGCGGCTTAGTCATGCTGGCCACATGACCTGGAAGCTGTACGCCAGCTCCCTCAGCCAATAACACGAGATGAGCGCCGCAACCCCAGAGTCGGTCACGACTGGACCTAATGGTCAGGGGTCCCTTTACCTTTTACCTTTACTAGGCTAATGTATGAAATAGGAGACTGCTATAGACCCAGTCAGAGTTAGGGCTCCTGCACCCTTGTTAGGTGTATAGAAGTGTATGAAAGTGGTACCTTGGGTAACAAATGCTTCAGGTTACAAACGCTTCAGGTTACAAACTCCGCTAACCCAGAAATAGTACCTCAGGTTAAGAACTTTGCTTCAGGATGAGAACAGAAATCGTGCTCCAGCGGCGCGATAGCAGTAGGAGGCCCCATTAGTTAAAGTGGTGCTTCAGGTTAGGAGCAGTTTCAGGTTAAGAACGGACCTCCGGAACGAATTAAGTTATTAACCAGCGGTACCACTGTACAAGTACAGTATATACTTAAATTCTGGCTCTTTAAGAGCTTGGTGGTGGTGTTGCTTCAAGGCAAGGAGTGTGTGTCATACTCATTTCCTGCTCTCCAAGGAGCTTACATTATTTGCAGTCTTTGTGTGCACATCTGCCCTCTTGCAGATGTCTGTCCCACTGGTCTTGGAACTGTTTAAAATGGTGAACGATATCACACATCAACATATTGTCAGCATGAGCATCATTCCATCTAAAGCTGATTCTGTTGATCTGGTGCCTGTCAGCTGGGCAGGGCAACAGGGCCACCCACAGTTAAGAGGAGGTATCTGCATACTTGGGAGTCCCCAGGTATGTTGGAAAGTAGTAAGTTGGTAAATTAAAAGAAAAACAGCAACTGAAAGTGGACTGACACATCATGCTCACTGGCTTTAAAAGTCAAATGTTGGGAGAAAATGGGGATTTGAGGGAATTAGCCCCTAAAAAGTTCATTGTACCTTGGTGCTGGGAAAAAGGCTGGGGGAATTCATGCTGTAAAGTTTAAAGAACTTACCTCCATGCACTATATGGTGAGTTTCAGGAGGAGAAAGGGTGCTGGTTCCCACACTAAAAAGCTTCCCTCTGCCTGCTATATAACATTCAGGTTCAGAATCAGAACTGAGCACAATGGGGGAAGGTTTGGGGAGGGTGGGTAACATGAAGATAGCTTTCCTTACCACACCGTTACCAGTTTTAGCCTTTGCTAACAAGGCTCCTGTTCAAGGCTGGTTGTTAGGGGCTAGTGGGGAATGCCCTGCAACGTTAATATGACATGGGAAAGGAGAGCTGAAATATTGTAAAATGTAATGAATGCCGTAAGTTATTAAACTGCACCCCAAGCAGTACTTTACATTTCTCTCATTTGCAAACGGGGATGTGGGTGTGTTGTCAGCCTTTTGAGCAGTGGTTGGGGGGGTGCCCTTGTACTTTTAATAACAACCTGACACAGTTATTTAGTAAGTGAGACTTCTGTGGATTGGCCTGGAAAGGAAGCAAAAAGGCTAGATATATATCAACAATTGCTTTAATTTTGAAGACTATTTTTATTTGTAATGTATACCGGTAACTTTTGGTATATTTTGCTGATCTATAGGTGCAAAGTAAGATGCCTCAATAAATAAAATGAGCGTGTTTGGTGATTTTGATTCCCAGATTTAAGTTGATGTCAAGAATCGCTTCAGCAGAGATAACCTTAATGGTTTAATTCAGTCTATTACCGGTACTTTTGTTTTAGCTAATGATTAGTTTTCAGAAAGCAGAAACTCCATTTCTTTATTTTTATGATTAAAGAATGATAGAATTGTTCCCTGAATGTTGTGTGGTCATTATTTTTCCCCATTGTGACCTTTTGCAGTGTTTTGGGGTTTTACTATTTTCAGACGTTCTGCTGGTGACAGTGATCCTTTCCATAGTACAGCAATTATTTAAGAGAAGTTTGGGAAGTTATTATCTTGCCAGCAACAAGTAAAATACTTTGTGAGGGGGTTTCTTAAATTTTTCTCCCCCACCCCCACCAATTTTGTTGGCAATATACTGTACAGGCTGATGATTGATCTGCCACTGCCATCTTTTGGATGGAAACAGATTTGCTAAATAAATACTGCAGTTTTTGCCCTCTTGTGGACTGGCATTTATTTTATTTTATTTTTTAAAAAACCCTGAACATTGTAAGCTACTTTTTCATAAAGGAGATTTTTTTAGACAAAATTGTTTATTATCAATTATTTTCCCTCATTATTTTTCTGCACAGAAAATGTACTTTTAAAACGTGGATTTGACGTATAGATGGTTTAGTTATAGTTTTATCTTGAATTAATTAAATGATCTTTAAATGGTATTTTATCTCATAATTCTTTTTTGTATCTCCAGAACATGGAGTTTTTAAAGAATTTATTTAGGAAAATTATTGCAACTGTAGAAATAGTTTTACTGACATGCTTAATTCATTTTGTAATTATCAGGTCTTAAATCACTCATTTTAAAGAATATTTTCATGTAAGTGCAACTGATGTTAGTGAGGAAAGTTAAGTTTGTCTTGCTGCTTCCAACTGAAATTAAGGAGATTTGAAACATTTGTCTGGATTGTACTTAGTCTGGAGTAGGTGTTTTGATACATCTTTTTTATAAAAAATTAAAAAATTCTGCCTGCAACAGGAAATAGGGATGGGTGATATATATATCTGTATAATGGCCTAAACTTGTTTGAAGTTCATATTGTCATATTGGTTTCATAATTTTTGACTTGGAAATATATCATGAATCATGGTGTGTGTGTGTTCGTCATGCAGGGGAAAACTGTAAAGCCAGCCAATGCTCCATCCTTATTTTAGACATCGTGATATGTCAGTATCTTGCAGTGTTTGGCTGGTGATATATCAAGATGTTGAAAACCAGATATTGCCCAGCCCTGGCAGGAATCCTGCTGAAGTGAGGGCAAAGAAAACAATACTGGGTTTAAAACAGCCTAATATTTTGTTAGCTACAGAGTCAATGAATTTGGTTGCCTAAGGACAGGAGCACATATGGTGTTCAGAGCCTGCCTGTTTGACAGAAGAACCTCAGCTTATAGTTGGGGAACCTGGGAAAAGTGGAATGGCATACAATGTCACTCAAGTGCTCCAGGAGGAAGACACCTCTTTTAGTCTAACTCCACTGCCAAACAAGTGAACGCCGTTTCACCAGTGGGGAAGTGTGAATGAATATCCTTCAGCCAAATGTCATTGTCCATGTTTGAGGGATGAACATTGCCTGGCCAATAGAGATCAGGAAGCTTGTGAGAACTGTCCAAGTGCTGAATCATCCTATTGCCATAGATAATTTATGAAGAAGTGCAGTGCCCTGTTTGCTTTTCTCCACTCCTTTGAGGCAATGTACCCCCCCATTCCATTTTCTTTAACATCTCACACCAGATTATGTAGATGCCAGGAAACCGCCGTAGGCACTAGTCCAAATTGTGCAACACTGCCAAAGGAGAGGTTATGTCTTCAACGTGGGTGCTTTGTCCATATTTTGGCCCAGTGCACAGTGTTATGCCCACAGATCCACAAGAACATGGCAGAACTAGTTGCAACAAAATAATAGAGACAGGTCACCAACTTAATAGGCTGATGATCACCAGCTTTTCATTGCTCTAAATTTTGCTTATATTCCCATGCCACAAAGGATATGGCCACAATCCAAAATAAATAGGTGCTGAGCTTGCCTGCTGAGGCTCAGAAATACAATCCTCAAGTGCAAAACTGCAGTAACTGTTGAATGAGAAATAGGCCAGGATTCATTGATGGGAGAGAGAGAGAGAGAGAGAATTCCTGGCAGCTGACAATGGGCATGGGTGGGCTGGAAATAGGAAAGGCCAGCAAATAAATGTTTTTAATATAATAGTTCGCTAGCTGCCTAATACCATCCATCTGTACACAATCTACATCAAATTGAAAACACACAAATGTTAACACTACACTGCATCTGGTTGAGTTTTGACCTAATACATTGAGTGAGCTCATTATGGGTTGGTGCATATGCCCCCAAAGGTTAATGCCTGCCCCGAGGTATCCCTCAGAAGAGATAACCAAGGTGCTAAAAGGATAAGAAATAAGACCACTGTCTTTACTGCTGGAACTGCCTGCCAAACTCATGGCACTCAAATAAGCAAGCCAGGAACACAAAAGTTAGCAGCCTGAGAAGGTGGTTAACTCTTCTTCATTGGAGTTTTTTAAACAAAAGTTGGATGGCCATCTATCAGGGATCAGGGATTCTTTAGCTGTGGTTCCTGCATTGTAGGGGGTTGTGATACCCTCCAACTCCACAATTCTTTGATTTTATGTGCAGCCTGTCCTATTGGACTTGACAGTGCACCAGCCTTGTTCCTGTGTGCCCAGTAGCAGGTGCATTTGCAAAGAAAGCCTTTGGCTTAGCTCTAAAAGATAACATCCTAAGAGATAGTAATTGTCTTAGGAGTGAGACTGTGCTCCCTAAAGGGAGACCAAATGTAGCAGTAGAAATGGCTCAGAGACCAAGCATTTCCCCACAGTGTGCCACAGGATTACAAAAAGGCATTAACAACTGAAATGCTACAGTATAGGAGCGCAGAATACTTGTACTCTCTGCATAAGAAAATAAGTACCTGTTGAATCAGGCCAGTGGTCCATCTAGTCCAGGGGTCAGCAACCTTTTTCAGCCGTAGGCCGGTCCACCGTCCCTCAGACCATGTAGTGGGCTGGACTATATTTTTGGGGAAAAATGAACGAATTCCTATGCCTCAGAAATAGATTATTTTTTTTAAAATAAAAGCACACATTCTACTCATGTAAAAACACCAGGCAGGCCCCACAAATTACCCAGGGATGCATTTTAAATAAAATGACACATTCTACTTATGTAAAAACATGCTGATTTCTGTACCATCCTTGGGCCGGATTTAGAAGGCGATTGGGCTGGATCTGGCCCCGGGCCTTAGGTTGCCTACCCCTGATTTAGTCCAGCATCTTGTTCTCACAGCTGCCAACCAGGTGCATTAAGTTTTATTCTTAAGAGTTCCCAGCCCTTTCCAAAAGAGATCTGGAAAGCAGCTTGTACCAGGTTCTGAAGAGTAGAACCTTTATTGCTGACAGCAAGATTGGTATAGTGGATATATCCAGTGTTCATATTTTGTATGTGGTAGGGACTCTCTGAGCATGGAAAACATAAAATTACTTGTCTAGGTCTTACTCAAAGGCAGAGGTGCAATGACTGGTTAATCATAACTCTCAGGTCAGGATCCACCAGTAAAGACGAAACAAAAGTTGTATGATCATGCAGGTATTTGGCAGAGAGTACATCTTGCTTCAGTTCCCTGATTGGCTATATATTTACATGTAGACTTTAGTAGGCTGCTATTGCTTAGACTCAGTTCTTCCATGGGGCAACTATTTAATGACTTTAAACAAATATTGAATGTGCTATGTGTAATTCCATTGGATTGAGGAAATGTTTACATGCAGGGGGACCTTGGACCCTTCTTTTAAGGGAGGACCAAGCAATATATACTCTCTCTCTCTATACACACACACACACACACACACACACACACAATATATATATATTTTGGGTTGCTCCTGTACTCAAAGGAGGAGCACTGTCGTTGAACTGTGATTGGCAGGTGCATAGTTATCTATCTTAGCACTTCTGGCTTGAAGGTTTTTTATTTTCTGACTATTTTCAGACACTACAATGCAGACTTTACATAGTATTTAGTTGCTTAGTGTTAGGTTTTGGCAGCATTAATCTTGGCAGATACCTCTGATCCTAGTATAGCTCCTGCACCGAGAGGGAAGACTTCAAATGTTGTACTTCATTCTTGGCACTTTTTTCATTCAGTTACATAGTACTTTCCATCTATAAATGTGGACTTCACTACTATTAAGAACTTAACATTTATTATTCAATAAAATTTGCATTTTAATTAAAACAATATATTTATAATAATTTTTTTATTTTACTTTTTTGTTTTAGTTTATTTTGTCTCAAATGCATTTCTTGTGTTGTAGACTAGAGATGCATGTGTTGCAACCTTAGAAAATTTGGCTTTCCCATTTTCACTGCTTTTCAGATTCTTTATTCACATTTTTTTATATACAAAAACACATGAAGCTGATTCAATGTTCTTGGTATTAAAGGAAGTTCAGTCCACATGTTAATATATAGTTTTCATTTTATGTTATTTTCTATGCATCATAAAGTGCTTTAAAATAAATTAGAATGTGATAAAGGAGACCCCATCAAAGGAATGGTTTCCTTTGCTTTTAATTTTGAGGATTTTTTTCTCTTACTACTGTCACTTTGAAGACGCTTACTTTGTGGACTCTTTTCTGTAAAGTTTGAAAAACTTCATTTGCTGATTTAATTTAGTGTGTTCCTCTGTATCCTCTCTTACTGACTCAAGGCTTTCACAATATCTGAGGTTACAGATAGTCTTTGTAGCCTATGCAACCCATGATTGTAGCTTTTGGGTGTACTGTAGGGAACTGCCTTTAAAACTTGACAAAAGTTACTGACTATAATGTTACAATTCAGACACTAATCCAGATAGTTTACCTGATGGAATAAAGTTAATCCGCTCCATGTTAGAAATGCTGTTTACAGCCTCTGAAGGATGCAACAAATGCCCCATGCCTAAACTCCATAGGGTTCCCCACTTCCTAAAAGTATAGAACAACAAGCACTTGGCTGAGTGGCTTTATTTTGAGCAAGGCTTTATTTTGTTCTCTCCCAGAAAGCAGCTGGAGTAACTGGAGAATTATAATTGTCTAGAACTCCTCAGTCAGTGGTAATTTTGTAGCAGCATGAAATGTAACAGGAAGACAGACTCAATGGTCACAGTTAATATTTTTTTGGGGGGGGGAGTCTACCCTTGCAGTAGTGTAGGCATTAATTGGAGGAACTTAATTGTAACTGAAAATAAACCAGAGGGAATAGTATTTCATTGTCAATGGCATAGGTTACGCGACCTTTCCCATCTATAATATATGCTAACAAACTCAGTTAAGGTCTAATGTGTCAGGCAACCTGATCCTGCCGTGCCTTTTTCAGCTGCTGCTGGGGCAGCACAAGCAGTATTCTATTGTTTCCATGCTCAGCATCTGTGTGGTACATCAGGTCAGTCTTCACAGTCTTCGTTTGGAAGACTGAAAAGGCCTTTTCAAGAGAACTATTCTAGCTCTGTTTGCACCTTCAAAACATGTTCACTGAATACAGGGGAAGTGGGATTATTCTTGCCATCTCTGTTCCCAAGCTCCATAAGCAGAAGGTATGAGTTAGGGCCCCATATACATATAACAGTACAGGAGTGGATTCAATACAGATTGAGGTTGAATCCTGACAAGACAGAAGTACTGTTTTGGGGGGACAGGAGGCGGGCACGTGTGGAGGACTCCCTGGTCCTGAATGGAGTAACTGTGCCCCTGAAGGACCAGGTGCGCAGCCTGGGAGTCATTTTGGACTCACAGCTGTCCATGGAGGCGCGGGTCAATTCTGTGTCCAGGGCAGCTGTTTACCAGCTCCATCTGGTACGCAGGCTGAGACCCTATCTGCCCGTGGACTGTCTCGCCAGAGTGGTGCATGCTCTAATTATATCTTGCTTGGACTACTGCAATGCACTCTATATGGGGCTACCTTTGAAGGTGACCTGGAAACTACAATTGTGTTTCCGAGCACAATTGTGTTTCCGAGCACAATTCAAAGTGTTGGTGCTGACCTTTAAAGCCCTAAATGGTTTTGGTCCAGTATACCTGAAGGAGCGTCTCCACCCCCATTGTTTACGGAGGTCCAGTGCCGAGGGCCTTCTAGCAGTTCCCTCGCTGCAAGAAGCCAAGTTACAGGGAACCAGGCAGAGGGCCTTCTCGGTAGTGGCACCTGTCCTGTGGAACGCCCTCCCACCAGATGTCAAAGAGAAAAACAACTACCAGACTTTTAGAAGACATCTGAAGGCAGCCCTGTTTAGGGAAGCCTTTAATGTTTAACAGACTACTGTATGTATAGTGGTACCTCAGTTTGCGACCGCAATCCGTTCCGTGGAGGCGGTCGCTCGCCGAAGCAGTCACTCCCCGAAGGCACGCTTCTGCGTGTGCATGAAGCGCCGATAGAGTGCTTCTGCGCACATGCAAATTGCACAGATCGCGTTTGCGCATCCGACGCCACAGAACCCGGATGTAAACACTTCCGGGTCTGCGGTGGTCGCTCGCCGAAGTGGTCGCAAACAGAGGTAGGTGTAAACCAAGGTTTGACTGTATTTTAATATTTTGTTGGAAGCTGCCCAGAGTGGTTGGGGAAACCCAAATTATAATTATAATTATTATTATTTCGACGGGAAACTCCCCACTGGAGTAGAAATTATATATCGAACAGATGGAAAGGTCTTCAATCTGAGCAGGATGAAACAAAAAGTAAGGTTACCGTAACTTCCGTCATAGAGCTTCAGTATGCTGATGACAACGTAGTGTGCGCACGCTCAGAGGATGACCTCCAAACCATCCTAAATACTCAACATCCCCAAAACCAAAGTGCTGCACCAACAAGTACAAGATAATCCCTCTGCAGCGCCACAAATCCAATTCAGTGGTGTAAGGTTGGAAAATGTTTATCACTTCTCGTACCTAGGCAGTTACCTTTCCACATGGGCCAACATTGATGCCGAAATCCAACATCGCCTGAGCTCTGTGAGTGCGGCATTCTCCCGATTGAAGTGCAGAGTGTTTGAGGACCAGGACATTCACAGGGAAACCAAAATGCTTGTTTACAAAGCTATTGTACTACCAACCTTACTATATACTTGTGAAACATGGACCACTTATAAATGCCATCTCCAACTCCTCGAAAGATTCCATCAACGATGTCTCCAAAAAATTTTACACATCATTTGGGAAGACAGGCAAACTAATATCAGTGTACTGCATATTAAAGTTATACCAGCAAGAATTAGTCTTTATGTAGAAAACTATGATTTAAATCAAGCCTTACTGACTAGTGATTTAAATCGTGATTTAAATCGTGATTTAAATCAGTTTGATTTAAATCAAATCCACCCTGGCTTGGAAGACACTCGAACTCAGAACGCAAGGGAGAAACGTGCTAAGAGGAAGGCACACTTGGCAAATCCACACCGTGATCGACTCCCGCCCAGAAACCAATGTCCCCACTGTGGAAGGATGTGTGGATCCAGAATTGGCCTCCACAGTCACTTACGGACTCATTGTTAAAACCGTGTTTATGGAAGACAATCTTACTCGGCTATGAGTGATCGCCAAGGAAGAAGATTATTATTAGACACACAGTTGGGATCTCTTGTCTTTTGATTTGTGCTCTGCAAATAACATGGATACTGTTCTGGAATGTTTTATCACTTAAGTTATTAAAGACATTTTGCTATTTTTAATCTTCCAATTGAGAAGGGTGATTTGGAATAGGGAAGGGGTTAGTTTTCTGCCTCCTCTTGAAACTATGAAAAAAACAAAACATCACAACTGAAAGAAGGGAGGGAGAGAGAGGAATGAAGATTGATCTTTGCTTAATCATATAATTGTAGAATTGTAGTGTTGGAAGGGACCCCGAGGATCATCTAGTACAACCCCCTAGATGATCCTTGGGGTCCCTTCCAACACTACAATTCTATGATTAAGCAAAGATCAATCTTCATTCCTCTCTCTCTCTCCCTCCCTTCTTTCAGTTGTGATGTTTTGTTTTTTTCATAGTTTTCTGCCAGAATTCACTCAATGGATCTATTTTTTTAAAAGGGTTGAATGGGAAATCAGCTTGGAGCTTGGATTTGGAGTAGGGAAATGGTGGTGTTTTCCCAACTGCTTCTCTGTTCAAAATCACTTGCAAAGCTTTTTTGTTTAATCAAAATACAGTTTTCTTTCACACAAGCTTGCATGTAATGTGTAGTTTGCCAGACTAAATTAGAATCCTGACTCTTTGAAAACGGGGGAGGGGGGGACCTTAAGTCTTGGGATTTCTGAAAGTAGTCTTTAAACTAGTCTTTAAAGACTTTAAAGACTTTGTAGTTCAGATGGTCTCTTTCATTTCAGTGCCATCAAGGTTGAGTGGAGTTTGTTTTAAGCAGTGTGCTTCTTAAACAGCCTGTAGGCATAGCGTTGAGTTCCTTCCTTGATTTCACTTAGTTTTGGTAATGCAGAAATTCTTTGCTTCCCCCCAGGGAAGTGGCAGACTTGATTTTTTGAGAGGTATACATGGAATGAGTGAAATCATTGCTTTTCTTGGCCTCTTGGGAAGTATATAGGCATATTAGAAAGTTATAATGAAGAAATGGAAAAAGGGATTTCCTCATTGGTTTCCATGTTCATTTACTACTAAGATGTCATATGCCGTAAAATGCATTTTAAGTCTCTTTTTGCTAACTATCCAGAAGCTGTTTGTGAATATGGCCTTATTTTCAAAAGTAAGTCATAGTTCCCTTGGGTCTCTTGCTTTTCGTTTTTTTTAATTTATCATTGTAAGACGCTAGACTTTCTGGTGCTAACAAAACTGGTATTGATAGTAAATATAATTTTTACTGTTTGGATATCTGTTTAAGTTGCCTTAAAACTCAGCACATAGCAAATTCAAGTGGAGCACTTAGCATGAGAATTCCTGTGGTAAATAACTTTGTAAAGCACAATGTGCAGTGATAGAAATGCTCTGTCTTTCCCTCTCTAAAGCACACACATACACCTACTTTATGAAAAAGACAATGAGTGGTATTCAGCTAAGTTTTACTCAGATTATATATATTGAAATTAATGGACCCAACTTAGTCATATTAATTTCAGTGGGCCTTCTCTGAGTAAAACTCAGTTCACTACTATCCAGTGTTAATTCCCCCCCCCAAAATAATATTTATTGATTTTCAAACATTACAAAAATTCACAAAAATAAAAACAAAAAAAACCAAGAATAAAAACATTAAAAAACATATCAATTCTAATATTTTAATTAACATTGTAGACTTCCTCAATTCCCCTCGCACTGGGTCCATTTTTAACTCCAAATTAAGCAATTTTCATTTATTATCTTAAATCATTCTAACACATTTTTTCATTATCTCACAACTATTTCTATTCTTAAAAGCATCAACTATCTTCCACCCATAATTCATCTTAGTCCAAATCTAAATTTATTTTCCCATCCATCTATCCTTTATTTCTCCCCTTAGCCTCAAATTTATACCCAAAATTTTTCCATAAATTCAAATATTATTTCTTTTATCATAATAACATTTAAACACTTAAATCTAATTCAGCCCCCCCTCCCCTCAGGGTCTCCCAGATGAATCAGCTAGTTCCATAGGTCATTCCAGTTTCGGGCCATCTTGATCAGTAAAAAACACCACATCCATTATTACTCCTCACCCCACTCCCGCTCTTTCACCATCTATCCACCACTCTCCCTTCTTTGTCCCCTGCTGCCTCCCCAATTTCCTAGCTGTTGCACAATACCATCCAACTACATTTCCACTTTTCAGCCCTGTCTCAATTTTGGCTCCCCTTAAGTTCTGGCCCCAGCATGGATCCTGTCCTCCCTCTCTCACTGGGAGGGCATTATTCCATGCTGGTTCTTCTTTGAAGGCTCTTTGAATCAAGCATGAGTCCTGTTCCCCCCTCTCACTGAGGGAACAATGTTCCATGCAGCTTCTTCACCATCTTTGAATTCAATTACATTGTCCATGTCTGATGATTGTTCTTCTCTCTTCTCTTCATACTTTGTTGGGATTAGTCCTTTTTCACTTTCCGCACAGTTCTGTTTTATTTTATCAATCTGTATAGTATTCTGACGCAGTTCACTTTTAAAATTCAAAGCAATTCCAAAAGTTCCTTTTGAAAGTCAATAAAGTCAGATGATGTTGTGTCTACTGACATCCTGGTCGTCTCCAATTTTGTGGGAACAGCACAGATTACAGCAGGAAATGGCGCAGTTCGTATTTCCAAACTTCAGGAACAGAAATCATGCCCGATCTGGTTACAAACTCTCATTTTTAATTCTTCATATTTTAAAACTCATATATCCATTTATGAAAAGAGTATCTGTCAAGCTTCTTATTCACAGCCTTATATTTTACGCTCTCTTCAATGTGGACAGTTTTCAGCCTCAAAGAGATAAACAAATTCCATCCTATTGTGATGTCATAATGGCAGCTCGCTGATCCCTCCAGGGACCTGACTCCAGCTTCCAGGGGGACTTTCCCCAGACCAAATTAAAGAACCTTTACAGGGATTTTGCAAAGTTCAACCTTTCTCCCCTTTACCCTGCCTTAGGGGAAAAATTTTAAGTCCGATTTTTGGTAAATAAAAACTTCCTGTCAACTTCCTGGTTTCGGGCAAGTTAACTGCGTCTCAGTTCGCTTAATGGGGGAAATCGACTTCCTTTTTTAATCTCCTCCCATGTCCAAATCTTTTCAATTAAAATTTTTAAAAGCCTCACGGTATCCAATGTTTTCAAATCCTTTGAATCTGGAAAAATCCACCGCTCCACAGGCTGCTGGCTCGGAGCGTCACTTTGTGAGGGTAGCAGATTAACTCAAGGCACCACGTCTCCACTCCGCTTCCTCTCGGCTCCCTTAATAGGGCTTACTGGGGAGCGGAGGAGACAGAAAAAGGTGCTGCTGAGTCCCCACATCTCCAGAACGCTCTTGCGGCTCCCCCCCTCCCTCACAGCGCTAGAGAATCTCGGAGCTCGAGATTCTCCCGCCGGTCAGCAATGGCAGTAGACCGGAAGTCCTATCCAGTGTTAATTTTTAACATGTTAAATATTTTAGATTTCACCTGTAGCAAAGGAGTGTATCTGACAGCTCCCTTGTTTAGAATATATAAACGAAAGGTTTTTACAGGAGATGGATAGTTTAAGCTCTCTGAGGTAATAAAAAATACATTTTTGAGAACATTACTGTGCATCCTCTGTTGCACAGTGCTTAGTTGAATACAAAAGTTTGGATTCCCAGCCCTAAAGTTCAGGTGCATAAAACTGACAGTGTCAAATGACAGACTCTTAAAAATGCCTAGAGGAGCAGCTGCAAATTAGTAGCAGAGCTAAACAATGCAAATCTCTAATGGCTAATTAACATATTCCCCTGGACAAGTTGCAGATTACTGAGACTGTTGAGAGACAGGTAAAAGATCACATTTGGAAAATATGTTTACTAAAACATGGAGGTCATAATGCTCAACCAATTTTCACTATAGTGTTGCTTTTTATATAAAGCATGAACATACTCTTTATATGGCTGAAATGCCAGCTTAAGATGTTCCTAATGTTATTCATTCAGATTTTCTGGATAATTGAAAAGCCAATTGTGTTTTGACTTATTAGCCTTCTTCAGTGGCCTTGGCTTTTTTCAACATCCTTTATGCTGAGTTCAGATTATTTATTAAAAAAAACCATTCTTTTGAGGAAAATATGTGTAATGAAAAAACCAAATAAACCATTTCCCCCCCCCAATTGTTAAACTAAGCTATCTTCTGCTCACCAAATTATATCCCAATATCACCCAATATCAAGATCAAAAGTCATATCCAGATTACAAGAATTTGCAATAATCTTTAAAAACAAACTGTGTAGAACATCTAATCTTATCTCAATTTATAAATGTGTATACCGTATTATTCACTCCATAAGACACACCTGACCATAAGATGCACCTAGTTTTTAAGAGCAGGAAAACAGGGGGGGGGAAATATTCTGAGCGTGGGGCAATGGCGAACAGCCTGCCCACCACTCCCAAACCTTCCTGGGGCTTCAGGGGAAAGGGGAGGCTGCTGACGAGAGCCGCGCAGAGCATGTAAGAGGTTCTTGCTTTTCAGCGAGCTGGGAGGGTGTACGGACGGGGCTTCCATCCATCCCTCCTCCCGGCTCGCTGTAAAGCAAGTGGAGCGGGAGCCGGGAGCCATGGTTCCGGCGGCAGAAGCATCCCTCCGCCCGCGACTCCAGTGCCAGCCGAGGAATCCCGCTGCTGTCCGTTGCCTTTGCTTCATAAGACTGATAGACATTTTCCCTTCCTTTTTAGGGGGAAAATTGTGTCTTATGGAGCGAAAAATACGGCATTTGCTAATGTGAAATTGTAGGACTCAGTGGTTATTAGTTGTTTCTGTGAACTCATGTAAAAATTATATGCTATTATAATTCCATTGCACACCTGACCTTACAGTGTTAATCAGGTTTCTTGCTCTATTCCATAGATTCATAGAATTTCCATGTATTCTGTAAAGACTCTCAGTGACAGCAATAATTAATATTCCATTCACATATATCTTAATACAGTGTAATAGCCATAATGGCAAGAAGTGTGGCATAACTCCTTGGAAGATTATATCTTTGAATTTTAAAATAACAGATATCCATTCTTTATCCTCATTAAGTCCAGAGCCAACCACCTGACCTTCTTTTTTTTAATGTACATATAATTGTTTCCCTGACCACAAGAAAGATTTAAGCTCAGGATAGCAGAACACAAAAGTTGTATTAGGACCCAAAGGCTTCATGCACCATTTGTTAAACATTTTGTAGAACACTGTATTAGATCTCTAAAATTTTGTTGCATTAAGAAGGTAAGAATTTGAAGGTCTAGTCTTAACCAATTCACTTCAGTTAGAGGAACTGCTTGAGCCACATCTAAAGGATGGTTTTACTTGTGAAGAGTTTATGGTCTACATATTACACCTGTGCACTAGTTGTGCTTCCGATTGATGCAGTTTTGATATTATTCACGGTGCATTTTGTTCTTTGCGAGGAATCATAGAATCAGGGCTGTTTTTCTAGAAATAGAGGTACTTCTCTTATGCCACCACCCTCTGTTGCACCAATTGCCACCTGCAGCCTCCATCGCACAAAGCACCATGTTTTATAGGATAAATAAGTATGCTTTTTATTCTTTACTGCTGCAATGAATGCTCATTATCTTTTTTCCTCCAATAATTGACTAATAAAGAATAGGAACTATAGTTTGACACAATCCAGATCCATAAAAAACTTTAATAGTAATTGCAATGAAAACAACATGGCCTTTGTGTATACTTCCTTTGATATGTATAATGCAGACATTGTTTGAACACTAGCCACCAAGTTGAATTGTTGCTTTCGCCACTTTGAGTAGGATCCAAATTCATAAAAGTGTATGGAAAAATACTGTTTTCTGTTATTGTTGTTTCTCTACCTCTAAAAAAACCCCAGCCAACATCAAGATTGGCAACTACTTATAGGTTGCTAAGTAAGGTGTTGCTTTCTATTTCTTTTTCTGGCAGCAACAAATTTCTGATTATAAATATTCCCTTCTCCTGTTGATTCACCAGGGCTGTCTACAAATCATGCCTCCCACCTAATGAAACTGGTGGCAGACAGCTGAGCTAGACCAGAATCTAGTGGTGTGGTACTTTGAAACTCCAGCAGGGTGCTGGAGCCTCTCTCTGATTGACTACTAAGACAGCTAGCCAGAGAGGGGTGGAGACAGCACTTTTTTGGGTGTGTGTGTGTGAAAGGAGCAGTTTCTAAGAGAGTGTTCAGATAGGGAGATAGTTTGAGGAGGAGAGAGATAGAGAGGGAGAGAGAGCTGGAGAGTTGCTTCTGATCTGTGTGTAACATCCACTCTGAGGAAAATGTCTACAGCTAGAGAAAATAGTCTCTGAGCTTAGACAGTAACAGGGCCGTCTTAAGCGCCCCTCGCGCCGTGGTATGCCGGATCTCTCCGGCGCCCTCGCGCCCCGTTTCCCAGCGCGGTGGGCAGGCGGGCAGGCACAGCGCAATCTCTCCGGCGCCCTCCCGCCCCGTTTCCCAGCGCGGTGGGTGCTGCGCGGCGGGCGGGCAGGCACAGCGCGATCTCTTCGGCGCCCTCCCGCCCCGTTTCCCTGGGCGGGTGGGCGCAGCGGACCGGCGGGCCAGCGGGCGGGCGCAGCTCGCGGCGCCCTCCTGGCAGGCCGGCGCCATGGTGCCCTGCGCCACCCAGCCTATACGTAGGGCCGGCCCTGGACAGAAAGACAGTTTTTAGTGTCTTGTTGTATTTGTAATAAATCTTTCTTATTTGTTCAACTTCTGCCTGAATCTCCAGGTATCAAAGTTTAACCTCACACAAAAAGATAAGCTGTGGTGACTATAGGGTATATGGAGGGGGGTTCACCTCATAGGATGTGGAGCCCTGCCCTAGTTCTCTTGTCCCTTTGATCTTGTCCCTACCCCTAACAGCTAAAGCTAGAGGGCATAAAGTTTATGCACCCCACTTCCCTGAGTGGCAAGAAGATGAGGAGTCTTCTCCTTTGGATGAGACAGCATTGGGGGCTTATTGCACCTTTTGTAATAATGTTAACAAATATCCAAAATGAGGGGGTGAGCAGGTAGGAACCTGGGGAGGTAGTGTTGTCTGCACCTGGGTCCCAGGTCATGACACCCAGGTATCAGCAGCAGTAATCTGTAAAGAAGTATTGGTTTGCCCCAAAGCATGCTCTTCAGTCCCCACTTCTTCTAAGCCAGAGGTTGACAACCTAAGGCCCATGGCCGGAAGCGGCCCATGAGGGTTACTTAGCTGGCCCATGATCCGCCACCGAGCCGCCCGCTCAGCGAGTCCCCATGAGCTGCACTAAACCACCATGGCACGGGGGCTCTCTTCCACGGCTCCAGAAATTGCTTCTGTGCATGCCCAGACGATGACAATTGCTTCAGCGCAGGCATGATTTTCGGCGTCTGGGCATGCACAGAAGTGATTTTCGGTGCTGCAGAAATACACAGACGCTATTTTCGGTGTCGCGCTGTGCCGGCCCAGCCCATGGAGGATCTCCGCGGGAGTGATCCGGCCCATGCCCAGTAAGCCTTGCCAATCCCTGTTGTAAGCAGTGTTCGAGAACTGTGATCAGATCTCCTGTATTCTTTAGTTAGGTACCTCCAATTCACCTCTGAGATTGGGGTGTTAGGGAGGGGTTTGTTAAGCTTTTCCCCAGTGTAAATTTCATCATGCCCCTTAAGCTCCTAGTTTCTTGGTTAGGGAAAATCATTTTATCCATAAGTTTTCTATAAAAAAGCAAATGGCACCTGAGTGCATGGGTATCTGCAAGAGTGAAGACCCACCAGCCCCAAGTATGATGGCCCCAATGTGAATTGGAGGACCCTGTTTACTTTTATTTTTTAAAGAGCTAGGAGCTCTCAGGCAACTGGCTCTCAGGTTTCTCATTTAATTTGATTTTCAGATTTTTCCATCTTGCTACTTAAAATGCAACTCTAAGCTCCTTTTCTTTGCCACACATACGTACCACATTAATTTGTCTTGATTTGTATGCATGCCCTAGCTAGTAGTAGCAGTAGTAGTAGTAGTACAGTTGTCTACACCTTAACGAGTCATTTAGGAGATGTCTTATTTTTTTAAGGCATGATAGATTCTGACACTTGGATGTCTGTCTTCTCTACTGAATCTCTCTCACTTTGTCTTGATGATTATTCATTGTCTCATAGTCCTTTGGCCACAACCTTTTCCAGAAGCCTGGTTTTCCACACCAAGTTGTGACATTTGCAAAGGACAACATTTAAGACAACGGTTCTGCTTCTACTTCTACTTACTTGAGTGGTGAGCACATCCCAGTGCACCTGGCAACATCATCTGCCTGGCAATCCTCTGTTGCCTTCACTCCTTTGGAAAGGGAGCTTAAATAATGGAAATTGTTCTAAGCACAGGCACACATCCCATTTCATTTGAATCTTTTTTTAATATGAATATGTACACCTGCAACACAGATCTCCCCTTTAAATGTATTTTTATTGATTTTAAAATACACAACACAAAACTACAACCAATAGGCTTTGCCTCCCGTTATAAATCACCAGTATTGATGTGGAAATTATGTTAGACTCTTCCCCTCCCCACACTTTCCCCGCATTTGCAGAAGTTCAGTTTAACATGTAAGTACAGCACAGGGCTCTCCAGTTTGTTTGTATCGATCATCATCATCATAATCATCATCATCATCATCATTATTTATATGCCACCCATCTGACTGGGGTGCCCCAGCCACCCTGGGCAACTCCCAGCAAAAATAGTAAAAACAATACAGATGGTCAGGAATGCAATTAAGATATATAAAATAATGAAGACAATACAGTATCTATAAAGATACAACTGGCAGAGTATTTGTCGGTCCTATATCCTTGGTAAATACAATAAATTTCCACCATGTGGCATAGTTTTTTTGTGGTTTTTCTGCAATACAGATTTTAGTTCCAATGGCATGAACAATCTTTGTCACTTTCTGGCTCACATCTTATAATTTTTTTTTGAGTTAGGGTTAGCTGTGATCTTGATCTTACATGTTGGAGAAACTTGGCTGTCATGAACCAAATGGCAACTTGTCGTGGGTTCCTCACATCATGGGCATAGCCAAGGGGGGCAGCTGACCCCCCTAGATCAAGTAAAGCAATAGAAATACTTAGCTACTGGTAACTCACCAATCACGTCAGTTCTGCCCCCCCCCCAAATACAAACTCCTACCCCACAACAAAAAGCCCATGTCTCACATCACCATCATATAAAACAAAGAAATCTGCCCTAGGGGGGCATGGAAATTGAATTTATTATTATTAATTTATTTATTGAGTTTATATACCACCTTATACCCGGAGTTCTCAGGGTGGTTCACAGAATAAAATCAAAATATAAAACCACAATATACATAATCAAAATAAAAACAACCCAATAACACCCTGCTCCCCAAAAAAACCCACATTTTGAAAGGGCAGAGGATGTCAATCAAATCAACCAAAGGCCTGGTTAAAAAGGAACATTTTTGCCTGGCACCTAAAGGTGTATAATGAAGGTGCCAGGCGAACTTCTCTGGGGAGAGCATTCCACAGAAGGGGAGCCACTGCAGAGAAGGCCTGTTCTCATGTTGCCACCCTCCGGGCTTCTTGAGGAGGAGGTATTATGAAGAAGGGCCTCAGAAGATGATCTCAGGGTCCGGGTAGGTTCCTATGGAAAGAGGCGGTCCTTGAGGTATTGTGATTCTGAGCCGTTAAAGGCTTTATAGGTCAAAATCAGCACTTTGAGTAGGTTATTTCTAGGAAGAAAGAAATAGGATAACCTGCCTTCTCGCCTTCTCTCCATGTGAAACATTAATTTGTGGTTGAATTCTGATGTCATATAGAACATTCAAATATGTATCTTACGTGGAAAGTTGTGATTTATGATATTTTAAAAGACTTCTGATTTGTGAATTCTGGGAATTAGTAGTATTGCAGCCCAAGGGTGTCTTAAGTTTAAAAAGTAGAATTTGGACTGTGCATTTGTTTCCCAAAGGTTAACAGTTTGTACATGCCTGTGTATGTGTGTCTGTTTCCTTAACTATTCATACCAGAATGCTGTTTCACTGCTGGTTTAGTAAAGTATTGATTAGAAAATAGTAAAACTGCAGGAACATGACAACAGTTTTTTTCAATATATTGTAATGATTATTGTTCTTCCACTCCTACACAGAAATGTAGAAATGTTCCATTTTAGGAGCCAATAGGTTCACATGCATCATGCAAACTGCAAATATTTTTAATCATGTATCTCATAATGTGTTAAATATTAGCAAAGTGTTACTGTTTTTTTTATTGCAGAGGACCTTTTTCATACATCTTTTTAATTATCAAGGTGAGGGGATGGCCAAAGATACTAGAGTCACTAAATTCAGCTTCGAATTTTGGCTGCACAAGACTATTGAATGGGGTCAGACAAGCACTTCAGAATCTCAGCAAGATGTCTGCCTTCACTTGCCTGAATTACAGGAATTTCTACTACAGATTTATGGAGCTTTGAAACATATGGTAAGTGAATTAACTGGAAGAATGAACTGTTTTGAAGACTGTTGCAGAAACATTCTGCACCCCACATTTTGACAAGACAGAAAGCTAACAGTAGCAGAGAGCCATGTAGCATTGACCTAATGTATTGCAGTATCACAGAAACAAATTGGTGAAACAGCCACAGGTAATGCAAACAGGAATGTGTTTCCTGTGTTCCTGATTTATTGTGAAAGGAGCTTTTTCTTTTTGATTGGTTATGTTCTCACATGAGATTTCCTACTCAACACAGTAACCTTTTAAAAAATACTTTAAAATAAACAAGTATTTGATTCTGGTTTTCAGGTCATAAATTGGATTATTTAAAGACTCTTAACATGCAATACTATAACTTATCTCTTAAATCTTAAGAAGTCTGCTGACATAGTAACCCTACTGATGTGGCATTCAAAGAAATTTCAGGCCACCATCGTTGGATCACAGGCAAATATTTCTTATTTCTAGTTGTGCCTGTGCAAAATTAGTATTGCCCTGGAATTCCTTACCATTTTTTAGAAAACAATTTATTAGTCAGTCATTGGGGCATTTTGCTATATCTGTATGCATGAAAATGTATTTTACTGCTACAGCATTTAGCCTACAATACTAGTATAAAAGATGAGAAAAATGTTTATAGATAATAATTGTCAAATATCTGATGGACTATAGAAAAATAAGCTATAGACCAGTGTAATGAATTACATTATGTGTTTGTGAAACTGATTCCCACCCCCTGAAATGCCTAACTATAATGAATGTCTTGTGAAGCTTGGCCACAGATTCGTCTTATGTATTTGCCCAATATTCATTTATTTGTTTGTTAAATTTATATCCTACCTTTCTACAAAATCTTGCGCAAGCCTAGCTCCAATTATGGGATGAATCTGAAACATTTATTGCAGCAGCTTGTGACAATTCTCTTTTCTGCTACTTATATATTATCTTAGGTCAGTACCATTTTAAAAGCCTCTGTTTATTAGACAGTAAAACTACAAAAATGGAAAAAATGGACTGATTGCGTAAGAATGTTTATAAACTACACCATGCATTACTTTTATAGCAAAGCTGCTTTCCATTTGGTTAAACGTTGTTTAGGTTTTGTAGCTTTAGTGTCTGTTAAATTTCAGGTTATAACTGACTGAAGTATGATGTCATGTAGAATACAGCAAACAGTAACAGAAACTTCATGACTTCTTTGTACTGTAGTTTCTACTCAATCCTTCGTATAATCCATAGTATGATGTAAGAGGCATGACATTTTGAATAATTTGTTATTTTTATTTATTTGACTTAATCCATCCCATCTTGAAAGCTAGGGAAAATAGCAGTATATCAAAACCATGTGTTAATTTTTAATTTCTTTTTCTTCATGTAACAACTATTAAAACCGCCCGCTTTATAAGCACCATCCTAGCCACACACAGAAAGTGGGCTAAATAGAAAGGTCTCGCAATATTTATGAAAAAAGTGATCTATGATGAGGAATTATTGCCAGTTTTGGAAAGGAAGCCACCAAACCCACCTCTTTTTGCCCTCAGGCAGGCCAGGTGCAACTCTCCAGCCATGTATTGCGGCCTTCAATGTGTTCTTGCACTTTCAGGCATGCAGGAAGCTTTATTGCAGGAAGCTGGTGGACTATGTTGTATGTTGATACACCCAGAGGGTACTCTTGGTCAACTACAGATTCTGTTTGAGTGTCATGAACATGTGATTATCTCACGTTACATGTGGCTTTCATGCTTTCTAACCTTGAGTTATATGAGGTTTTTGTGTCCTAAAACAGGGATCGGGATTCTGTGGCCCTTCAGATTTTGCTGAACTACAGCTTGCATAATCTGACCATTGACCATATTAGTTGGGGCTGCTGGTTAGGTGGACTTCAACCATATCTGGAAGGCCACTGAATCTCCATCACTGTTCTCATTACTGTCTCACATGTTTTTAACTGTATCTTGCAAGAAAGAATACTGATGGCCAACAGGGCTGGGGAGGGGCACATTGTCCACATGCTCTCCCCCCCCCCCAGTGTATGGTGGGAGCTTAACCTATTTTGAATTTGCATCTGTGTCCTGCAAAGTTTCTCCATTATGGTCAGTGCAATCTTAAAAAGTGCCATCTTTGTGGAAGCATCTGCAAAGTTCTTAGGGTGAGCTCAACAATGATTGAATACGAGCTTTGTCTTTGAAGAGGCTCTGCTCTACAGATACTTTCTCCAAACCCCTCTTATTCTGGGCCCCCGATACATTTTGACACACAATATTTTTGGTTTACTATTCTCTTTAATTTTAGAACTGTACTACTGCAGTCCAAGAGTTTCCACTAATTGGTCAATTATTGGGAAGGCTTTGTTGGAACCCCTTTGTCATTGGCTATGGTGAGTTTTTTAAAAACAGCTTTGTGAAATAAAAATATTTGTTTTTTTATTTTGTTAGTTATTGGAATATTGACTGTTGGACTCTAACTCCCACCAGCCCCAGCTGTTATTGCCAGTGGTCAGGGATGATGAATGTAGTAATCAAACAACAACTGGAGGGCCACAGGTTCTCCATCCCTGCACTAAAGTAATAATACCTTAAGTGATAAAACATTTTTAAAAAGATCTTATTGTCCTCCTATCCAGTCTTAAGTCCCATTGAAACCACCAAGACTTGAGTTGTATTTTCTGGAACACATGAAGCTATCTTTATGCTGGCCTGGTTTGCATGTCATATTGAAACATAGTTAAAATAGACTATGGTTTAATGTGAACCAGCAAATGTAAAAGACTATTCTCATGTTCTCTAAAAGGGCCATTTATCACAACTTTTGATACCAAGGATCTGTTGAAAATTGTTTAGAGCAGGATTTCCCAAACTTAGGTCTCCAGCTGTTTTTGCACTACAACTCCCATCATCCCTAGCTAGCAGGACTAGTGTTCAAGGATGATGGGAATTGTAGTCCAAAACCAGCTGGAGACCCAAGTTTAGGAAACCCTAGACTAGAGGATTTTGTTATTCAGCTGTTACTAAATATGCAGGAATAAATATGATACATGTTTTCAAGAATAACTCTTTGATAGCACCATTAAAGATAGTAAAGCTAGTTTGGGGATCCATCATGTCACTGTCTTATTACCACATACATTTCAGCCTAAACATTTTTCCCAACACTATGACAACTTCACAAGACCACCAGACATGAAATTATGAACCCTTTACCTCTCCACCAGTTACATCTGTTGGAGCTGCTAATATGAGATAACCTAAAGGGTGTGAGGTACCTACCACCTGTGAACTAGCTTCAAAACAAATGATTTTGGGCAGAATTGTTGTATTTACTGCCATAATGTGGTCCAGTCATAATCTACCCCACCTCCTGTGCTTTAGGTCCCATTTAACTTTCTTCATCACTCACCCTTAATTAAGCTTCTTTAGATAGAGCATATAAATACCTGATAACTTTGCCTAAGTTACTTCATAGATTGGTGTGTACTGACTGTGAGGAGTAACAAGTAACCAAAGAGTTAACTGTGTTCTGTATAGCACCTGACCACTGAGGAATATCATGTTACAGAATGTACCAGAAGTGTTTCTGTATGTTGCAGTTGGTTTCGTTTCTGCCTGGGAGACGGTCGCAAGATGTCTGCGCTCTCACCAGGTTGTTTGTTATTTTCTCTCTAGAATAAACTTAAGTAGTTATTAGAACACTTTGGACTCTGTGTGTTCTTAAGAGGCTTTTTATCCAACGGCTATACAAGCTTTCGCTGTGTGAGAAGAAGAAGAACTCTGCTGTGTGTGTTTTACTGCCAGCCCGGATCTACGGAAGCAGAGAAGCGCTAGAGAAAGCGCGCTGGGCAGATAATCAGAGGCTCCTAATTGAGTCATAAACAACTCAACGGAGCCCTATACCCGTCACAGGTTATGGGAGATAACAGGTCATGGACTCACCTGTCACAGGTTCTGGGTGACAGGTTATGGGTCATAGAACCTAATCAATCACCAAAGCAATACGAGGTGATTGCAGCTGTAAAAGCCGTGGAGAAAGCCGGTGTAAAGAGCTAGCTGGGAGAAACCTGTTGTTTTGCAGTCGGCAATCAACAGATGCACTCGCTAGCAGAAAGACCCTGGACCAGAAGGCTGGGATCCGCAGTCTACCCGGAGGAGCAACGTCAGCTATTCTGAGTGAGTACACGGACACGGAGCCCGGGGGTGGACAAGATGGCGGAGCAGCTATGCAGAGTGGAGAGAAAGGGCCAGAATGTGGTTGCTGGGAAAGGATTTGTGGACTTGTGTGTTAAATCCTCCAACCCCTGTCGCTGATAATTCAGCAGCTGAAGCACAGAGGTTTGCAGCAGAAACCAGGAAAGACAATAAGGCTCTATGTGCCATTGCCATGAGCTGCGATGCTACGCAACTGCCCTATGTGCAAAATGCTGAAAATGCCAAGGAAGCCTGGGACAGTTTGGAAAGGGTCCATCAGAGAAAAACAGCTGGAGCTAAGCTGCATGCTATGAGGCATCTCTTTGAGTTGAGACTGAGACCAGGGCAACCCATTAAGGAGCACATTGCCAATGTGATTGATGCATTCCATAAGCTGCAGCGGCATGAGCTTGTGTTCAAAGAGAAGGAAAAAGTTTATATTTTGCTGTCTAGTTTGGGAAACGCCTATGAACATTTGTGTTTAACATTTGAGTCGATGCCTGAAGCTGAACTCACGATTGCTTACGTTTCTGGGCGTTTGGCGGATGAGGAACTGAGACGCCAGAAAGAATCGGCTGAGAAGGGGGGCCATGGGCGCAGAGAAGCCAGTGGGGGTGCAGTAAAAAGCACTGAGGAATCCACTGTGAGTGCGTGCGCAACAAGGCTTTGCTATCGGTGCCAGCAGCCTGGGCACGTAGCGAGATTCTGCCCAGCTCCGGAAGCAGCCAAGGTCACTCAGCCAGGTGCCAGGCAACCCAGCGGACGTGGTCGTGGGACCAGCCAGCAGCGCCGAGGCAGAGGACGTGGGAAAACTCCAGATAAGCCTGTCAGCCATCTTTCTGCTGCCTTAGCAACGGTTAGAAACAAAGGACAGGACAGTTTCACTTTTATTATCGACTCAGGCAGCACCCATCATCTTGTACCGCCTTCAGGACAGATCCTGAACTGCAGGCCACTTGAAGATGAAAAATGCCTGCATCTTGCTGATGGTTCTTCTGGAACAATTAAAAGCAAGGGTGTTTTTTATATGCAATGCTTAGACACTAACCTTGATGTTTATGTTGTACCAGGCATGGAAAATGGTCTTTTAAGTGTGTCTTGCTTATTGCGTGAGGGCTTTGAAATAAGTTTTGCCAATGGTGTTTGCAAAATTGCCAGAGATGGGGCTGAGCTGGTAAGTGTTACTGTTGGGTCTGATGGTCTGTTTGTCCTAGATCAGAGGGGGCAAGCAGGTGGAAGTAACACTGGTGATGCTCAGGCTAAAAGTGCCAATACCCCAAAGGGCACAGAGGGCGCTATCCATAAGGATTGTATTCATGCTTGGCACAGAAGATATTGTC
Organism: Zootoca vivipara; assembly: GCF_965207765.1. NCBI lineage: Eukaryota > Metazoa > Chordata > Lepidosauria > Squamata > Lacertidae > Zootoca > Zootoca vivipara. Next base: position 8,009,560 of record NC_142593.1, on the reverse strand, counting down.
ACATGTCTTTTCCTTATGTGAAAAAAGCCCCTGACTTTGTCAAAGGTTGCAGGTTCAAGCCATGTCAAAAACACCTGCAATGCCGCGCATGTGCGAAAGCGAAGACGAAGAGATGCTCTTATCCTAGGTCTGAGAGGAAGAGCACAAAGCCATTTCAGTTAGTGCACTTGGATATTTCTGGGCCTATGTCAACGTTAAGTTTAGGTGGTTCAAAATATGTTTTGTGTCTTCTGGATGATTTCAGCCATTTTTCCTGGGTCATAACACTGAAAGAGAAGGGGGAGGCTGCCAAAGTGATACAGGAGTGGGTAGCCGAAGTAGAACTACAGTTCTCCGTCACTGTCCAGTTTTTTCAGAGTGACAGGGCGGGAGAGTTTTTGAGTGCAGAACTACAAGGGTTTTTCCGCAGCAAGGGAATTAGGCACAGGAAAACCGCTCCTTTTAGTCCACAGGAGAATGGTTTAGCTGAAAGGAAATTTAGAACGCTGTCTGAACTGGTAGAGGCAACGTTGTTTGATGCAGGACTACCCCAGAAGTTTTGGGGGGAATGCTATAAATTTGTGAATTACTGTTCAAATCGCGCTTTTAATTCAGTTGTGGACAACACACCCTACTACATGTTGTATGGCAAAGTTCCGAAGGTGCACTATTTCAGAACTTTTGGGTGTGAGGCTTGGGTTCTAATTCCAAAGCAGAAGCGCAGAAAGGGTGGATCAAGATCCAGAAAAATGATCTTCTGTGGTTACGAACCAAACTCAAAGGCTTGGAGGTTTGTACCAGCAGAGGGGGACCAAACCCGCGTTCACATTAGCAGGAGTGCTACGTTCTGTGAACAAGAGGGCTGGAGACGCATTCATGCTAACCCCGAAGTTCTTCTTGACTGGTCTTCAGGTTTTGACCAGGAAGAGGAAACTCAGGTAGCTGATGCTGGAGTTCCAGGTGCTGCAGGACCAGATCCAGGTCAGGCAGCTGGTCCAAGTGGTGTAGCTCCTAGGGAAGTGAAGCAAGTAGTCAGAAGCGCACCGACTTCACCCCAGGTCAAGCCTGGGAAGTACAGCAAACGTGGTAGGTCACCCACTTCACCCAAAGCAAGCCCAGAGGGGGCTGCAAAGCGTAGTAAGTCTCTTGACAGTGCTGCTAGTCCGAGAGAGCCACAGTCAGAGACAAGCAGTTCGGATTTAGAGGGGGAAGATGTGGGACCAAGGCGTTCAAAACGCACCACGAAAGGTAAACCACCTGAAAGGTTTTCAGCTGTCAGTGTATGGGCGAACCTAGCAGTGTGTGAGCCTGAAAGCTTTGAAGAGGTGCAACAGTTGTCAGTGGAGGAAGCTAGTAAGTGGAAAGTTGCAATGGAGAAAGAGTTGAACTCCATGCAATCTCTTGGTGTGTATAGCCTAACACAGTTGCCAGAAGGTAAGAAAGCAGTCAGTTGTAGGTGGGTCTACAGGCTGAAACCCACAGTGACTGGAGAGCCTCAGTACAAGGCTAGATTAGTGGCTAGAGGTTTTACTCAGAAGAAAGGAATCCACTACACAGATGTCTTTAGTCCGACTTCGAGAGCGGAATCTTTCAGGATGCTTTTAGCGACTGCAGCGCAGAGAGGCCTAGTGGTCAACCACTTTGATGTGGACACCGCTTATTTGAACTCTGACCTCCAGGAGGAGTTGTACATGTTGCCTCCTCCAGGGTTTGAGAGTGACGTGCCAGGTCAGGTGTGGAAGCTGCACAAGTCGATCTACGGTCTGAAGCAATCCGCTAAAAATTGGAATTCATGTCTTGATTCTGTTTTGAAGAGCCTAGGTTTCAGGAAGAGTCTAGCTGACAGTTGTCTGTATCTCAGAGGTGAAGGAGAACAGCAAGAACTGTTGCTTGTCTATGTTGATGACTTGATTTGCTTAGCAAAGAGCCAGATGCAAGTGCAGAAGTTTGCAAAAGAGCTAGGCAAGAGGTTCAAACTCAAGAATCTAGGTGCAGTGAATGTTTATCTAGGTGTGCAGATAGACAGAACTGAGGATGGAAGTTTCTTGCTCAGTCAGAAAGGCAAGATTGAACATTTGCTTGAGAAGTTCAGAATGTCTGACTGTAGAGGGGTCAGTACACCCATGGAGACAAACTTTGTGAAAGAGTCACAAGTGAAGGACAAAGTAGCGTTTGAGAGTCCTGAAGTGTTTCAGTCAGCGCTAGGGAGTCTGTTGTATTTGTCACAATGGAGCAGACCAGATATTGCTTTTGCAGTCAATTTGCTCAGTAGAGAAGCATCGAAACCTAGCGTGCATGCTTGGAATGGCATTAAGAGAGTGCTTAGGTATTTGCAGGAGACCAAAGAGTATTGTTTGGAGATGTCAGCGCAAGGTGAGCCACAACTCACTTGTTTTGCAGATGCTGATTGGGCCAATCAGGAGGACAGGAAGTCAGTGACTGGTTTGGTAGTCAAGTTTGGAAATGCCCTGATTGGTTGGCGGTCGCGCAGGCAAAGCCTAATAGCAATGTCTTCCACGGAAGCCGAATTCTGTGCGTTGTCTGCGACATGCACTGAATTGGAGTACTACAGATGTTTGGTCCAGGAAATCTGGGGTGATTGTAGCCAGCCCATCACTGTTTGGGGCGACAGTCAACCATCTTTGAGACTGGCGGAGTCTGGACAGTTCAAGGCCAGAACCAAACACTTAGACATCCGCTTCCGAAACGTATGTCAGAGCATACAGGTAGGCTTGGTAAAGTTGAGGTATTGTCCAAGCCAAGAGAACCTAGCAGATGGGTTCACAAAACCCTTGAGTTTCCAACGGCATGGGGAATTCTGTGAAGGGTTGGTTTTGGGGTAAGTTTGGATACCCGCTATCCCCAGTGTTCAGGTGAGAGGGGGTGTGAGGAGTAACAAGTAACCAAAGAGTTAACTGTGTTCTGTATAGCACCTGACCACTGAGGAATATCATGTTACAGAATGTACCAGAAGTGTTTCTGTATGTTGCAGTTGGTTTCGTTTCTGCCTGGGAGACGGTCGCAAGATGTCTGCGCTCTCACCAGGTTGTTTGTTATTTTCTCTCTAGAATAAACTTAAGTAGTTATTAGAACACTTTGGACTCTGTGTGTTCTTAAGAGGCTTTTTATCCAACGGCTATACAAGCTTTCGCTGTGTGAGAAGAAGAAGAACTCTGCTGTGTGTGTTTTACTGCCAGCCCGGATCTACGGAAGCAGAGAAGCGCTAGAGAAAGCGCGCTGGGCAGATAATCAGAGGCTCCTAATTGAGTCATAAACAACTCAACGGAGCCCTATACCCGTCACACTGACAGTCCCAGAAGCATCTTAATGTTTTACCAAATGGCTAGGTTTGTGCCCAAGCAGAGTACCTCTGATTTTAGATAACTGAGCTGCAAATTGGCTATAAATTTGCTGGCTCTGACCATATGTTAGTTGTAGGTGATAGTAGCAAGACTATTGTTTCATCATTGTACAATCTAATGACTTGAATAATTCCATTAATTTTAACATCCTTTACTATGCAACACATTAGCTAGTAGCTCTTTAGAAATTGCAAAGAGCAATGGAAATAGTGGGCCCTCTGGTTTTGTTCCCTCATTAAAATTATTTACCCCTGTTAAATGCATTCATCCTACTTACGGCTGTGAAGGCTTGGTGAAACTGAGCAATAATTTTAATAAATATCTATCCCATATTCATTTTTTCTAACTTTTTTCAAAGAAGGCCCATTATAACCTGCCGAAGTCCTTAAAGGCACCAAGAGCCGAGAATGAAAGTTGTCTTTTAGTAGCCCTACTAAGATGTTTTACATTTAGAAGCTGTCTGGCTGGAGTATAAAGTTATCTACATGGCAGAAAGCCAGCTTGGTCTGACTTGATATAGCTTGTAATAAAAAACATTACGCTGGACTGTTTATATGATGGGTTAATCATTCCCCATCCTTCCCTAGTTCAGGGACTGCTGTTATCATGGAGGTCCTCAATATATTAGGAATTCTGCCCCTTCCGCTTCCACTATGTCATTGAAAAGCATTGCTAAAAACAATATTAACAAGTTTCGACATTGTTTAAACCATTTTTATATGGGATTAATGGAATTACTTTGAAATAAAAAATTAAATATATATAAGGATAAAGACTGGCTTTAGACCTTGGGATTTTTTGTTTATTAACATGAACAAAAGATTGCTCTTGCTCTGCTTTGATTTTTTTAAAAAATATTCTTATTTGGTTTGCTATCTGCAGACGAATGCCAGAAGATTCTAATGTGGTGCTTATGTTGTCTGTACAGTGGTGAACCACAGAACCCTGTGGAATTGAAGGCCAACAGCTGGATACAAGTAAGCAAATGAATCCTCTCCCTGACTGCTTTAAATTAACTTGATTATTTAAAGGTGCAGCATCTACAGCACAGAGACAGTATGTCATTTTTAGAAACCACTCTAGAGACATCCTACATTCACATTGTGTGGAAATATGTTCTACTTTAATTAAAATACAATCTGTGCTGTCTCTCCTTTTGAATGTTAAGAAAGATGTGGTGTTTAAGTAATTTTAATAGCTCTTAATACAGTGGAGCCTAAACTGGCAACTTCAAGTGAAGACCAAAGTCTACAAATCAGTAAGCAAGAGAGCGCTACAAATGCAAACTTTCAATTAGGGGAAAATAATGTAATCTGGAGGGATGCCTTTGTTTCTTTTGAAAATAATTTATATATACTCTATAATTTTGCTCTTTTGTTTTTGTTTAATCTTTCTAGTCTTGGGAGAAACTAATTGTATCCAAGTTTTATTCAAAGACAGTGAAAGAAAATATTTGTGTGCAGCTTAAATTTTTTTTTAGTTCACTCTTAGTTAAATGAATCCACAATTGCTTGAAGTCTTCAATGGTTTTTAAAAAATATTCATATTGCGCATTTACTCCTTAACCTAGAAAAATAAGTAAACTCATGCATTGTTCCATTTTCAGCCTGTTTTATGCAGAGGCTGAGCTGCATGATTCATAATTATATTCTCATGGAACAGACTCCTTTATTTCAGGAATATATTGTGAACATGTGAGTGGAGCAATAACAATATTTCTCTTCAGTCACATATAAAATTCTGCTGACATACTGTGTCAGTTTAATAATTTTGGAGAACTGTTTGCTTCTTAACAGTGTCACAAAATAATACTTACATGTGTATCTATGCATTAAGTCATTTAAATTTCAGCGATAATGGGAGTGAAAGGCAGAATTGCTTCGGTGTGGAAAATGTTTACTATTTTTCTGGGTTATACACAACTGAACAATTTGATAAGTTTTATTTGTAAAGTAAGTTTGGACTTTGCTGTTGCTGCTGCTTCTGCTGCTAGAGGTTCTCTGTAGGTATCTCAGGGTAGCTATTTCTACATTTGTACAGTTTTAATAGTAATGCTGTTTGAGATCTTAATAATGCAGTTTATAATGTGACCGTTACTTCAGCATCGGGCATTGGGGAACTGATGGTAGCTGTGACTTGTTTGCAAAGCATTTTAAGGATCAAATCGTTTGTATCCACTGCGATCTTGACTCTGTTACAGCCGATGAATCTTGAAAGGTGTCCAGAGCACTGCCTAGTCCTGCTATGTTGAATGAGTTTCAGTTAGTAAGTTTTGAGGATATGGACAAGGTGCTTGGATCAGTTATTTGTTTATTAGACAATAAGATATCAGGGTGGTTCACAGAATAAAATACAGGATAAAAACAAGTAAAGAAGTAGAGCAAAGCAGCAAAACAATAACTCTGCTTCCCACAGACACATTTAAAAGGCTGTAGAATATTAATTAGCCAAAGGCCTGTTTAACGAGGGAAGATTTTTGCCTGGCGCCTAAAAATATATAATGAAAAACAAACTGAAGCTCAATCCAGATATGACAGATGCACTGTTAGTGGTTTGTTTCCTAGACTGGATGGTTGACAAGTTGTCTGCTCTTGATGGGGTTATACTCCCTCAGAAGCAGTGGGTATTTCTGGATCTGTTGCTGTTGCTTGAGGCTCAGGTGGCCTTGATTTGGCTGGTGGCCTAGTTGCACGTCTATCTGGACAGGGATAGCCTAACATCTGTTGTCTATTAGGCCTGGTACTGGTATGAGGAGCAGACCACAGCTTCACTCAGCAGTATATATCACTGGTGAAACCGCTGCCACTCCTGAGTCCTCTCCTAGCAGCATCTGCTGGAGGGAGTTGAGTTCCTTCCTCCAGCGGGCACTGCTAGCAAAGGGACTTAAACACTGTACCACTCAGCTGGCGGGGGGAGGGAACATTCCCCCTTGCTGATCTGCTGTCAGTCAGTGTAGATCAGGCATCCCCAAACTTCGGCCCTCCAGATGTTTTGGATTACAATTCCCATCATCCCTGACCACTGGTCCTCTTAGCTAGGGATCATGGGAGTTGTAGGCCAAAACATCTGGAGGTCCACAGTTTGGGGGTGCCTGGTGTAGATAGTACAGAGCTGGATGGGCCAATGTCAGCTCCCATGTTCCTGTGTCTCCAATGCTGTAATGATTTTTTTAAAAAAACTGAATATATTTAGTGTTAGCTTAGAGCAGGCACCCCCAAACTGCGGCCCTCCAGATGTTTTGGCCTACAACTCCCATGCTCCCTAGCTAACAGGACCAGTGGTTGGGGAAGATGGGAATTGTAGTCCAAAACATCTGGAGGGCCGAAGTTTGGGGATGCCTGGCTTAGAGCCTAAATATGCATTACAGTATGTGATTATTGGCTTTCTGGTTGCCTATATGCATTCCATGATGATGATGATGATGATCATCATCATGATGAATTGCACTTCTAAGCTTTGTGTTGCATTATGAAATCCAGTTAATTCTGCCCTGGCATCTTTGCTGTGATCTAGCTTCTGGCATGTTTGCCATGAGAATTTTTTCTGATATTTGATAAATGGTAACAGGTATGGATAAGAAGAAGCTCTTCATTCCACCTTCTCACTGCAGCCTGCACATGCCATCTCATGCTGTCCAAGGGGTTCACTTCAAGTGGAATTTAAAGGGGTGAAGAGGGTTGCAGTGAGGGAGAGGAAAAAGTTGCAAAATCCTTAAGGATTTAGCATTTCATTTTGTCTTGAAGATAAGAGTATTTGGAAATTGAAGGTGTGCTGCATGATGTCAAAATGAAATTTTGGATCTATCCAGATTTTTTATTCATGTATTAACCAGATGTAGTGAAGAAAGGTGTATTCCTCGGATAGCTAAGCCATGAAACCAGCCATGACCTGGTAAAACCGCTCTATTAATGAATAGAGTTTCTGTTTTAATCAGCATCTGGTCTACCTTGCATGAAAGTTGGGGAGCGTTGCAACGTGTGTTTTCTACCGTTGTGCATAGGCTGTTGTCCAGAGAGCTGATCAACAACAACAAAAACCTAAACTTCAGGAATAGACACTTAATTCTTAAATCAATATTTCAGATGAAAAAGGTTCATTCTGCTCTAACTGTAATCCACATTAATCTATTTTCTCCTCAATCATTCCCTTGTAGCAGGCAGCAATGGCCTAGAATAGCTTTAGGGTTTGTTTTGTTACTTTTTCTTTGTGTTAGATACTTTAGACTGGAGATGAGGAACCTGTGACCTTCACTGACCATTGGCCATGCAGGCTGGGAATAATGGGAGATGGAGTCCAGCAACACCTGCCTGGGCCACAGGCCCCTCACCTCTGCTCTTAATCAAACCCGGGTTTCAAAAGAAATATTTTTAATTTCTGTAACCACAGTTTCCCTTTTCAGGAGGCAGCCTTTCAGATAAATGAACAAATAGTCCAACTTGTTTAGTAATATGCATTTAGCATGCTGCTTTGTGGTGATGATTCATAATAGTAATAGTACTAAATTATTTGGTAATAAAAAAAACTTAATGAATAATTTGCTTGGGTAGCGTTTTTTCATTTTTGACAGTACACATTATGGTCAGATGATGTTATTATATTACCTTGCAAATGGGAGTCTCACAGGCTGAGCACCACACACAGAACATTAAGCATATTTAATCCAAATAAAATAAATGGAATTTAAGCACTTAACTGTCCTCTCCAGTTCTGTTCCCATCAGAGACTAAAGTGCACTTACCTTCTGCATTCCCTCCAATGTCTTTCAGTGACAACTGAAGTATACCTCTCTTTCTGCATAGTGACTAAGCAGTTTTTTAAATGCCTCTGTGATAAACCTGCTTTATATTCCAAAATATTGGAATCTTTTGGGACTGGTTTCATGCTTTTTTCTTGATGGTAAGAAGAATTATTTTAGACCTTTGCTTGCAACATTACCTACAGATTGAACACATGGCAAGGAGAGCAGGATCACATCCAGTGGTCCTGCTCCATGTGTATTTGAAAGTCAATACAGAGACTGAACATGCAGAAAATGATTTGTGGTAATAAGTAAATTTGTGTTTATGAGCCTCATTTTAAGTACAGTATTTCAAACCTGTCTATCTCTACTCAGAAGTAAACCCAGCTGAGTTCAGTAGAGCTTTATCCCATGTAAATATGTGTAGGATTGTAGCCTGAACGTACTTTCTTATATTGTAACGGGTTGTTATTCCTAAAGTAGACAGCTACTGCCAGTTAGGCATAGACTATTTTAGTGATGGTCTCCAATGATTTGTTGCTGTTGTCCCCTGCCCCACCCCTTGACCTAACAACTGTTTTAATGGCATTCTCTCTGTTATTGATAAAGCAACATGAACAAGTGACTAGGTCTAGACTTAAATACCCCTTGAAGTGAATGGATGTATCAGAGTGAAGTGACTTGGAAGAACAAACAGCTCCGTCTGAAATTAGGAACTCCTGCTATGATAATAGTAGCAAGAGTTGTCACCTGTGTTATGCCAAAGTGGATAGAATGCATAATTTCAGATAAATATGCAACGTATTCCTCATTCCATGGAGAGGATGCAGTAGGTATGCTAAACTACTGTATTTTTCCATGTATAAGACTAGGGTTTTCCCCCCTTAAAAATAATGTCCAAAATTTGGGGGTGTCTTATACACAGATAGATCTTTCCCAATTTTCTTAAATCACATTCCCCCAAAATAGGAGATGTCTTATACATGGGGGTGTCTTATAGATAAAAAAATTGGTATATAAAAAACCCTCACTGGTTTAGGGGCTTCAGGACAGCAAGGAAGATTACTTCTAATGTGCGTGGAGTGTCAACATTCCTCAGTCCTGTGCCCTTCCAATCTTGTTTATGGGAGGGTAGGGCATAATACCGTGTTTCTCATATTATAAGACATGTCTTATATTTATTTTTTTCCTCAAAAAAACACACTATGGCTTATTTTCAAGGGATGTCTTATTTTTTTCCTCCTCCTCCTGCCGCGGCCGGCATTGCTGCTGTGCCTATCACTATGTCTTATTTTCGGGGTATGGCTTATATTCCTTGAATGCTTAAAAATCCTGCTATGGCTTATTTTATGGGTATGTCTTAAAATATGAGAAACAGGGTATAGATCACTGCCCTATTTTTAAATTGTTCATCACCTGAGCCTGTTTGTTTCCCTAGCATTATTTGACATTTCTGGAGTTAGCAGGACTAGCACTTCACTTTATAGGATGAGACTTGGGATCTAAGTTCAAAAGGTTCCAGTTATTGATAGGCCCACCAGTTTTTCCGTTCCTGAGCTGATGGCATTTAGGACTCACAAATTTATGTTAATTAAGGGCTACCCCCTAATTATTCCTATTTTGAAATCCTTGTGTTTGTAATTTTCCACAATGGCAAAGACCATGGACATTTGGAAGTTTAGATAACTGCACCAGGTTTAGTGTGATTGGCAGGGCAACTGGGCAAAAAGCTTACCTTGTATAACTGATAACATATTCACCATATTGTCTTGTTTCTCTTTGAACAATGCTGAAAAAGAAGCCAGAAATGGTTCTTTTAGAGCAGGCATCCCCAAACTTCGGCCCTCCAGATGTTTTGGACTACAATTCCCATCATCCCTGACCACTGGTCCTGTTAGCTAGGGATCATGGGAGTTGTAGGCCAAAACATCTGGAGGGCCGCAGTTTGGGCGTGCCTGTTTTAGAGCAAGGGTAGCCAGCATGGTGACCGTCAGCTGCTGATGGACTACAACTCCCATCTGAGGCTGATGGTAATTTCAATAGAACGATTAAACAATCTGTGGCCTTTTAAAACTATGTGTTTGTGAGGGTGGTATTTGCTACTATGGTATGTATATTTGTGTTCTTATATTGAAAACTGCCCTGTGATCCTGAGATGAAGGAAGGTATAGAAATTTAATAAATTACAAGGTCTGAACTGGAAAGCGTTAAGGAATGAGACGTGGTATAGCTGGTGGGAGAGGTGGGAAGGGGGTTTATAATTTACTATATCAGATGGGATAGAAATAATAGTTTAGCAAATTCTGGAATACTTTAAGGGAAAAATTAGAGGTTAAGTAGAAATAAATAATGAGTTAATGATTAAATAATGTGAAGTATATCAATAGTGGATGAATGGCAGAAGAAGTTGATAGAATATATGGAATTGTCTGGGTTAACCGGGAGGCTTCGAGATCGGAGTGAAGAAACAGTGGAAGAAGACTAGAAAAAAATGTAAAGTTTATTTAAAGAATAAGCATATAATAGAGTAGAATCAATGAAAGTGAAGATACAAGGAGGTTGTAGATAACAACAAGTTAAGAAATAAGTATTGTTAGAAGTAGTTATATGTATGTAGAAAGAAATGGAATAGCAGAGAAGGTAAATATAAAGGATTATAAGATATAGAATTAAGTTAATTTTTAAGTAAAGTTAGTTGTTTAATATGACTTTGAAATTACTAAAAGGGATTTACATTGTAACACAGAAGGAGGAGGAATGAGGAAGTCATTAGATGAGATAAGAAGTGAGATTATGAAATAAGAAATTTTTTTGTATTTAGGTGTTTTTGTATTTTTATATTTTTGTATTTTTGATTTTTTTTTGCTGTTGTTATTTTTGTTGTATTTATTGTCTGTTATAAAAATCAATAAACATATTTTAAAAAAGAAAGAAATTTAATAAATAATAATAAATAATAAAAAAGCATCTCTGTTGGCCAGCCCTGTTCTTGGAGCTTTAATGGATCATTCTCAGCAGTTGGAAAAATAGGCTTATGGGCTCCAGAGTCTTTATTTTGAAGCAACACTCCCTGTTCTTAGTAATCTTCCTCCCAGCCAATGAGATTAGAACTAATATGCTAATCTAATCTAGTCTGAGCTGCTTGGATAGTTGATGTACTATTCACCTGTAAAAGGTAAAGGGACCCCTGACCGTTAGGTCCAGTTGTGGACGACTCTAGGGTTGTGGCGCTCATCTCGCTTTACTAGCCGAGGGAGCCGGTATACAGCTTCTGGGTCATGTGGCCAGCATCACTAAGCCGCTTCTGGTGAACCAGAGCAGCGCATGGAAATGCCGTTTACCTTCCCACCGGAGCGGTACCTATTTATCTACTTGAACTTTGACATGCTTTCAAACTGCTAGGTTGGCAGGAGCAGGGACCAAGCAACGGGAGCTCACCCCGTTGCGGGGATTCGAACCACCGACCTTCTGATCAGCAAGCCCTAGGCTCTGTGGTTTAACCCACAGCGCCACCCGCGTCCACCTGTAGGTTTCCTTTAATCACCAAAGGCTTCTAATGAGGTCACTGAAAACTCTTGTTACTGTTTATCCACTAAAAATAAATCTGGGATTGCTACATATGCAGCACACTGTTTAGCCAAAATGCTTCCATACTCCCCATTAGAAACAGGGTTAGACAGAGCAGGTTTAGATGTCTCCACGGTGTGTGTAAGAATAGGCTCTGGTTTAGATGTAGGTTTAGATCAGGGTTCCCCAAACTAAGGCCCGGGGGCCAGATGCGGCCCACGAGGCTCATTTATGCGGTCCCCGGCAACCCCGCTGCCGCCGCCTGCTCTTACTGGCGTGACACAGCTGCCTACTTCCAGGTCGTCGGGAACATCGGAAATAGCTTGTGCGCATGCGCAAGTGTCATTTGCGGTGCACTTCCGGGCTGAAGGAGGCCCATGCGCACAAGCGATTTCTGGTGTTCCGGCCACCCGGAAGTGCACACGTGTATGGGTGCGCGCTCCCACGCGCTCCGGCCCGCAGCGCAATCGGCAGCACTGGCCCTTGGTGAGGTAAGTTTGGGGACCCCTGGTTTAGACGCTTCAGGTGAGCATGTGGCAATGCACAGAATGCATATTTAACGCAGCAAAGTTAATGAGTTTTTTTATCTTAAACATTTCAAAAGAAAACATTACTAAAAGAAGTCAGATATAAAATGCACATTTAAAACAGCATAATTAACAAGAGAATAAAATATTATCACAAGCAGGGAGCATATCTGCTACTGTTGCTGCCAATCTTCCCAATGGTGGTTCATGGTGGGTGGTGGCTGTGGAAGCTCAGGCTCAATTACCTGGATCTGCACTAAGAGACAGGCAAGACTCTCTCTGACTTCTTCAGCAGCCTCAGCTTTTGTAGCTGGGGTCAGGGCAGCTGGGAAAAGGCCTGCAAGGCATGGAACTGGTCTACCAGGACTCAGCCAAGGAGGAGTTATAGAAAAACAAGAAAATAATAATTTCCGCTAAGTGGAGGCCAGGAAGAGGACATAGTATAGATCTTTTGTCATTGGGTATGAGAGGATGTTATTGCCCAGGAGGACCAAAGTGGCAATTCTCTTTCATTTTAAGCTGTATTGGGTACTGCCCCCATTTCATATGATGAACTGTGAAGTTAGACATGGGTTTTGTGCTTTTTGTTCATCTCCACATATATGTTAATTCCACTGCTTATACTTTTTCTTGTAGTAGCATGTATGTATATATTTAAAGAGTTTATATATTTCTCTTTAGCAGTGTTTGCAAGTTGTTTTTAAGACAGCAGCAACATTTAAAGGCTTGCACTTTGTAGATCTTATATGACGCAAAGCATTGCACTGTTAGTCTTTTATTTTTGTAAAATGAAAAGAGATCAAAGAAATGCTTAAATCATGCTGTAGCTTATTCATGCAAGCAGTAAAGCAAATTCTTTGGTAGTGTTCATTGTCATTCATTAGCAGCCATTACAGTTAGTTGCTGCAGAGGGAGAGGTTAGACAGCACATCCCACTTGTATCAGCTCCTTCCCATCTGGGCCAGCTACCATTAGCTGCCTTTCTTTCCAAGTCTCTCTTAGTTGTCATTCTGCATAGGCATTAAACATTTATGTATGTTTATAAGAAATAGTCCTGAATTGTCTTGTTACCCTGCTTCTTTCCCATGTCTTTTTCCTTTTGTATCACCCATATTAGGCTATAAGCTTTCAGGCAAAGAGCATTTTGTTTGTTTTGTTTGTTACTCTTTACAGTGCCTAGAAAACTTTAGGTACTTTATAAATACTGCTTTTTTCATGATGTTACAGTATACAATAATTGTTGGTCAAAATGATTTTTGTTTCTTTTAAAACAAAGAATAATATCCAGCATATATTGTATAATTGTTCATGTACTTAAAACCGGAATGTTCATCGCTTTTCAAGTTAGTGTAAGGATACATGCTACAACATGTGAAAGTAATTAAAAGATGACTGCAGATATAATAATTACAGCATGGAGCAGACTGTGCTGGCAGATATAGGAACACAGAACTCACTTTAATCATAGTGCTTCCCATAATGTGGGTGGTCACAGCGTGCAGATATTTGTCAGTCTTTCCCTCTGCATCACTGATGGTAACAGTACTGAAGTAAACAGCATTACACAGGCCTCTTAGTATTTTTTTTGCTTATGCCAGTTTTTCTGATAGGTTGCTTCCCTCCACTTTCTTTGTCCTCCTTGGATTTGTCAGTTGTAATTATACAGGGCGGGGTGTGTGTGGCTTTCTTTGAAGTACTGTAATCATACTACCATTAATTTTTTTGGACCCCTCAAATGAATATGTTAACAGTTTACTCTTTCACCAAATATGATGCCTGATTGCTGGGGGGGGCGGGAATCCAATTAAACATTAGGACGAACTTTCAGATGGTAACAACTGTTTGACAGTGGAACGGACTACTTCAGAAGGTGATGGACTCTCGTTCATAGAATTGTAGAGTGGGAAGGAACCCCAAGGGTCATCAAGTCTGCTTAAAAACCTCCAAGGAAGGAGAGTCTACAGTCTCTTGAGGAAATCCATTCCACTGTCGAACAGCTCTTACTATCAGAAAGTTCTTCCTGATGTTTAGTTGGAATTTCATTTCTTGTAACTTTAGGGTAAAGAGACTTTCTGTTCCTCATCAGGCAGTGGTGTTTCCACCTGCCTTGTCGCACCCTCCAACCCTGGAAGTCTTGATAATACAGCTGCTCCAGAGGAAGAACTGTGAGGGGAGAGAGACTCTCTGTTCCTCAATCAAGCATCCACCTGCCTTGCTCCACCTAGCCTTTCCCAGACTGTGACTTTGAGAGCAGCAGCAGTAGCAGCAGCTGCAGCAGCTGGGAAAAGAGGAATTCAGGGATATTTTTAAAAAATAGTTTTATAAGTTGTGCGTCTTTGTTTCTCAATTTGATCCTTTTACATGGTTTTGTATGTTTTATGTATTTTATGCATTGTGATTTGCTGTTTTTTTTATTGATTATAGATTGGTATTTTTTGTTGTGGTTGAACTGTTTAATTATTATTTGCTGATGTTTAATTTTACTGTTTACTATTAGATTCTGATGGATTGTTGAATGTTGCTTTGTTTGATATAAATTGTTTAAAGTTATTGTGACTTTTATATTGGATCAGATTGTTACTATTAATGTTTTAGGTTTTATTATATTTTTATGTTTTGGAAGCCGCTTAGAGTGGCTTGGGCAATCCAGCAAGATGGGTGGGGTATAAATGAATTACTACTACTACTACTACTAAATTAATTGTGGTACCCAGAACTGAACACAGTATTATAGGTGTTGTCTGACCAAGGCAAAATAGAGTGGTACTATAACTTCCCTTGATTGGGACACTGTATTTCTTTCATTTTAGATTTTTAAAGAGAAGATTTTTAAAGAGAAGTTGGATGGCCCTCTGTCAAGGATTATTTAGCTGTGATTCTTGCATTACAGGGGGTTGGACTAGATGATCCTTGGATTGGTGCGTGTGTGTATGTATGTATGTATACACACACACACACACACACACACACACACACACACCCCTCTGATATATATATGACATCCCTCTGATAAAGAATCTTCCTCCTTAGTTTCTCATTGCGTACATCAGAGATGAGAAACTTTATGTTGTTAGAATACAACTTTCGTCATCCTACAACCCCTGCCATTGGCCATACTGGTTGGAACTGATGAAAGTGTATAGAGGTCTTGGGCTGCACAGACACCAAACCCCCCCCCCCCATCTTGACCTCTCTAATGTGGCCCAAAGGAAAGCAGAGCAATACTTTTGGCACCAGCTTGGCTGCAACAGTTGTCAGAAAGAGGCGTAAAATGCATCATCCAGTCATATTAGGGACTCCACTCCAGATTTGTGTAGGGTTTACTCCTTAGCCTTTTATTCTCCCAAAGATACCCTGCAAGGCAGTAGAGGGTAAAATCCAAGAGTAAAATCCAAGAGTTCAGCATTTGTAATTATGCACTTTCAAACCCTAATTTGTTCAAGGTTTTCAAATGGATAATATTTCTATTTCCCTATTTGATTCATTTTTGTATGCCAGGAAACAACACCCAATGTTCTGGTTGTATCAGCATACATGCTGATAATAAATTCTTGTTAAGTTTATTATTAGGACCTTAATAAATATTAGCAGAAATATAATTGTGTAGTGCAAGCTGTATTCTGAAACTTAAAAAAAGCTAAAGGACCCCTGACAGTTAAGTCCAGTCGCGGACAACTCTGGGGTTGCGCCGCTCATCTCGCTTTACTGGCCAAGAGAGCCGATGTTTGTCCACAGACAGTTTTTCCGGGTCATGTGGCCAGCATGACTAAGCCACTTCTGGCGAAACCAGAGCAGTGCATGGAAACACTGTTTACCTTCCCGCTGGAGCAGTACCTATTTATTTACTTGCCCTTTGACGTGCTTTCGAACTACTAGGTTGGCAGGAGCTGGGACTGAGCAACGGGAGCTCACCCCATCACGGGGATTCAAACTGCTGACCTTCCAATCGGCAAGCCCTAGGCTCAGTGGTTTAGACCACAGTGCCACCCCGGTCCCTATTCTGAAACTTATTGTATTATTTAATGTATTTTGGTTTGTAGAAAACTGATTTTACATTCTCTCCCCCCAATGGACTAATGAATAAGCATGCAAGAGGTCTTGTAAGCAAAATTAGGCTCTGCAGACTTTGTTATGATTGGATCAGAGTGTGGAAAATCAGTAAGCTGTATTATGTCAGCATCCTGCTCATGGAATAGGCTATATAAACAGAGGGTGTTGAGACAGTCTGCAAGTGAGCAGGCTTCCTTCTCAGTTACTTGAACCACTATAGTTCTCTAGGTTTCTGTTTGTTTTGTAGTGAAATGGATTTTTCCAAATACCTGTGTTTTATTGTTACTAATTTTATTTAAATGGCATGGGGGACACAGAATCATGTAAGCAGGATTTTAAAGGAAAAGAGGCAGAAACACAGCAGTAAATTTAAGAGGTTCTAAACATTTCAATAAGAAAGTTAAGAACTGGTAGATTTTAGTGTCTTAAAGAGCTCAGAAATGCATGCTTTAACCTTGCTTTTTTAGGAAGTTTGTGAAAGTAAATGTGAATTAAACTAGTGAATTAATAGGGTTACTGACAAGGAGGAAAAACAGGAAATGCAAACGACTCACCTTTTTCAGAGTGGTCTTCTTCAGGATGTGAATGCTCTAATTTGAGAGATCTACTTTGGACATGACTGAAAATAGCAAGATTCTTTGTGTAATTAGAGAAGTGCAAGATTGGGAGAGACTGTAGCCCAGTGGTAGAGCACTTTGCATGCAGAAGGTCTAGGTTCAATTTCAGTTAAAAAGGTTAGGCAGCAGGTGATGCAAACAATCTCTGCCTGAAACCATTGAGCGCCTCGGCCAAATAGAATAGGATAGATTGGGCTACATGGACAAATCACCTGCCCTAAAGTATAACGGTGACTTCTATTCTTTTAATGTGATAACTTGCATTTTCTTTGTAAACTATGAGATCTGTGCCCTGAATGTTCTCCCCATCACCACCCACCATCCAGTCAGCTAATGGTTTTACCAGCTTTTCTTTCCTTAAGGAATTGTGAGCACACATTCATTGTTTGCCACTGTGTGGAAGAAAAGGCTTAGAGAGGTATCTGATGACTTCAGCAGTTTGGAAATTTTCATTGGACAAGATAACTGTTATGTGGATTTGTGTCTGGTTGACTGACTGGACTCCAAAAGTACTAATTAATAAGTTCTTCATCATCCTGCGGAAAAAGTGAGAAGTGGGGTGCCGCAAGGTTCTGTCCTGGGTCCATTGTTGTTCAAAATCTTTAGAAACGACTTGGATGAAAGTATTGCTCATCAAATTTGCAGATGACACCAAACTGGGAGTAGCCAATGCCTCATGAAGACAGAATTTGGGATTCAATATGAGCTTAACAGATTGGAGAATGGGCCAAAACTAGCAAAAGGAATTTTGATAGGGACAAATGTAAGCTTCTAGACTTGGGCAGGAAGAACCAGCTATACAAATATAAGATGGGGGACACCTTGCATTCCAGTAGTACATGTGAAAAGGATATAGGGGTCTTAGTAGACTACAGCTTACCATAAGTCAGCAGTGTGATACAGCAGCAAAAAAAGCTAATGCTATTTTAGGCTGTATCAGCAGAAGTATAGTGTCCTGAAGTCATAAGGTAAAGGTAAAGGGACCCCTGACCATTAGGTCCAGTCGTGACCGACACTGGGGTTGCGCGCTCATCTCGCATTATTGGCCGAGGGAGCCGGCGTATAGCTTCCAGGTCATGTGGCCAGCGTGACAAAGCCGCTTCTGGCAAACCAGAGCAGCACATGGAAACACCGTTTACCTTCCCGCTGTAGCGGTTCCTATTTATCTACTTGCATTTTGACGTGCTTTCGAACTGCTAGGTTGGCAGGAGCTGGGACCGAGCAACGGGAGCTCACCCCGTCACAGGGATTCGAACCGCCATCCTTCTGATCAGCAAGCCCTAGGCTCAGTGGTTTAACCACAGCGCCACCTGGGTCCCTGTCCTGAAGTCATAGTTGCTCTCTATTCTGCCTTGGTCAGACCATACCTGGAGTACTGTGTCATTCTGGGCAGCACAATTTAAGAAGGATACAGTTATACCTTGGTTGCCAAACGCCTTGGAACTCGTACGTGGCTTCTACGCCGGACGTTCGGAAGCCGTGTCTTGGTTTTTTAACAGTTCCAGAAGTCGAATGGACTCCCAGAACGCATTTTGTTCAAGAACCAAGGAAAGACTGTATTGACAAGCTGGAACATGTGCATAATAAATGAAAAGGAAATGAAAGATTTTATTTATTTGCCTTTGATTTCCAAACCACTTAGAAACAACCAGAAAATGTGAGGGAAGAGAATGGTTTCATGTTATCCATAGCATTGTTGTGAGCCTATTCTTTGCTTATACAAAATTAGGAGGAAGATGCCTTTTACTGACTCGTTGCTCTGTTTAGCTCAGTATTGCGTACACTCATCAGCAATAAGAATTTTAGGATTTCAGAAAGGAATGTTTTCTAGCCCTGTCTGGAGATGTCAGGGATTGAACATAAGACTTTTTCTGGGCAAAGCATGTGTTCTACCAGAAAGTCCAGATAGAAATTGAGTTCTCATTGGGTTTGATGGTGGACAGGAGGGTCCTGATTAATGGCCTTTTGATGGCTAGCAGTTAGACCAAGCCATTGGAATTAGTATGGTACTCTACATTCTACATAGTGGCTGAAGAACAATTTGCGCAGGCTTGAATTGGGCTAGAAAATGCTAACTTTTTTTAAAATTAGAGCTGATCTGCACCTTCAAAGTAATTATAGAAGACTAATGACTGAAATTAGAACAAGTAATAAACATATATTGGTTTGTGTTTGTTTTTATGTTTGAAGTTTGGCCACTATAATGATCAGTCTTGCTTTAAATCCAAAACACTATTTCCTGTCTTAACATTTAAGCCACTAGATGGCAGTATAACAGTTGTCTTTCTGCGAACTGTGGGTAGAACAAATACTTTGTGTTCTTTTTTCTTTTTTTACAGTAGATCTATGAAAGTATTTATTTTGGGGGTTCTACTTCTTGGAAGCTATATTTCTTTTCCTATATAATTTTATGTATTCCATTTTATCACGCTGTGTAACAAAACTGCATGTGTTTAAAAATATATACAGTGAGGGGGGGAAAGTATTTGATCCCCTGCTAAATTTGCCCATTTGCCCCCTGACGAAGAAATGACCAGTCCATAATTTTAATGGTAGGTTTATTGTAGCTGTGACGGACAAAATAACAACAGGAAAAACCCCAGAAACCCAGAAGACAAAAGTCAGAGATTGATGTGCATTATAATGAGCGAAATAAGTATTTGATCCCTTTGCAAAAGACGACTTAGTACTTGGTGGCAAAATCCTTGTTGGCAATTACAGAGGTCAGATGTTTCTTGTAGGTGGCCACCAGGTTTGCACACATCTCAGGAGGTATTTTGTCCCACTCCTCTTTGCAGATCCTCTCCACATCAGTAAGATTTCGAGGCTGATGTGTAGCTACTCGAACCTTCAGCTCCCTCCACAGATTTTTGATGGGATTAAGGTCTGGAGACTGGCTAGGCCACTCCAGGACCTTAATGTGCTTCTTATTGAGCCATTCCTTTGTTGCCTTGGCCCTGTGTTTTGGGTCATTGTCATGCTGGAATACCCATCCTCGACCCATTTTCAATGCCCTGGCTGAGGGAAGGATGTGCTCACCCAAGATTTGACAATACATGGTCCCGTCCATCGTCACTTTGATGCGGTGAAGGTGTTCTGTCCCTTTAGCAGAAAAAGACCCCCAAAGCATAATATTTTCCCCTCCATGTTTGATGGTGGGGATGGTGTTCTTGGGGTCATAAGCAGCATTCCTCCTCCTCCAAACACGGCAAGTTGAGTTGATGCCAAAGAGCTCGATTTTGGTGTCATCTGACCACACCACTTTCACCCAGCTCTCCTCTGGGTCATTCAGATGTGCATTGGCAAACTGCAGACGGGCCTGTACATGTGTTGTCTTGAGCAAGGGGACCTTGCAGGCTCGGCAAGATCTCAGTCCTTCACAGCGTAGTGTGTTACCAACTGTTTTCATGGTGACTATGGTCGCAGCTGCCCTGAGATCATTGACAAGTTTCCCTCGTGTAGTTCTGGGCTGCTTCATCACCGTTCTCATGATCATTGCAATGCCACGAGATGAGATCTTGCATGGAGCCCCAGACCGAGGGAGGTTGACAGTTATTTTGTGTTTCTTCCATTTGCGAATTATTGCACCAACTGTTGTCACCTTCTCACCAAACTGCTTAGCAATAGTCTTGTAGCCCAGTCCAGCCTTCTGCAGTCTACAATCTTGTCCCTGACATCCTTGGACAGCACTTTGGTCTTGGTCATGGTGGCTACTTTGAAGTCTGCTGGATTGATTGCTTCTGTCAACAGGTGATCTTTTGTACAGGTACTGTAACGAGCTGGGATTACAGGTAAAACCTCTCGCTTACAGCGGGTGCTTCTAATCTCAGCTCATTACATACAGTGACGATACCAGGTAGTCTGATATCTGGCTGGTTGATAGGGGATATTTAACAGGGGATCAAATACTCCCCCCCCCTGTATTACTCATTCAGCAATTCACTTCAAACACACACACACACACACACACACACAAATTAAAAATAATTTCATAGAATCATAGAATCATAGAGTTGGAAGAGACCACAAGGGCCATCCAGTCCAACCCCCTGCCAAGCAGGAAACACCATCAAAGAATTCCTGACAGATGGCTGTCAAGCCTCTGCTTAAAGACCTCCAAAGAAGGAGACTCCACCACACTCCTTGGCAGCAAATTCCACTGCCGAACAGCTCTTACTGTCAGGAAGTTCTTCCTAATGTTTAGGTGGAATTTTCTTTCTTGTAGTTTGAATCCGTTGCTCCGTGTCCGCTTCTCTGGAGCAGCAGAAAACAACCTTTCTCCCTCCTCTATATGACATCCTTTTATATATTTGAACATGGTTATACATGGATAATCCTTGGTTCATATTACTATACTAGTAATATGCCAGTTCTAGAATGTGCAATATGCCACAGCCTTGATCTACTTCATACAGAATTGTGGGAGACACTGGGCTTGAAGAACACATGCAGACATGGGTGTTTCTGGTGTGGCCTGTAAAAGTCACTGTAAAGAAGCCTGTGCAGGATCACAACCTATTCTAGGATCTTGTAATTTTGAAGAACCAAGAGATCTAACTTCACAGGGAAGAGGGAACCTTGTAAAGGGTTGCCAGAGCACTTTTACACAACGCAAGAGACAAGAGGTCTGAGGTACCTAAGAGGAGCTCTCAAACTCTCTCAGTTTGGGCCTATCAGATGCAGATTCCAGAGGGGATGTGCAGCACACATCATTCACAAAGTCTGTGGCTATTCAAGTCCTATCACGGAAAACCTTTCCCCACAACCTTTAAGGCTCTTCATAGTCTACACATATCCATAGGATGATGCATCTCAGAATTATGTCACACAATAATGTCGTGCAAATGATAAGTGTGTGGAACTTTACCATGTCCATAGAAGGGGAAAGCTGTGACTATAGAACAGCAGGAGAATCTCCTCAATGGGGCTGGAATAGCAGCCCACGGAGATAGTATTCGCATACCATAATCTCCCCACACACTGCCCCTCAGGCTTTGTGTTTCTTATAGCCCATTTGATTCTGCCATTTAAATAATGTTGGCATATTTTTCAGTTTGTGCCCTTTCAAATGTGATAAATATTTTATCTCAGCATTCATTATGTAATTTTATATACTCTGGTTTGCCAGAAGCGGCTTAGTCATGCTGGCCAAATGACCTGGAAGCTGTATGCTGGCTCCTTCAGCCAGTAAAACGAGATGAGCGCCGCAACCCCAGAGTCGTCTGTGACTGGACCTAACGGTCAGGGGTCCCTTTTCCTTTTTAATTTCCATTTGTTTTAATTCTTTTTTTCTTCTTCCCTATTTGAGATAAAATGTTTTGGACTCATTGCCTCCTCAGTAGGTTCCATAACTTAGTGTTGAAGGTACAGATGTTGAATTGAATTCCAAGTTATATATAGCCTGTAACCAATGCATTTGCTTTCCTGCTTCCTATGACAATGACAGAAGTTGCTTAGTTTTTAATCAGATATTTCTCTCTCCTCAAGGGTTCATTGTGCCACTTGCTCTCATTTTCTGGACTGAGAAATCATGACACTGATATCAACAACTTTATTTCAACTCTTGGGTTCACGTCTGCAGATTACTATTCTAAATTAATTGAAAATGTGAGTACTTAGTACATTTAACCTTTAGCTACAAGCATGGTTGATCAGGGGTCAGCAAACTTTTTCAGCAGGGGGCCGGTCCACTGTCCCTCAGACCTTGTGGGGGGCCAGACTATATTTTGGAAAAAAATATGAACGAATTCCTATGCCCCACAAATAACTCAGAGATACATTTTAAACAAAAGGACACATTCTACTCTTGTAAAAAGATGCTGATTCCCGGACCGTCCACGGGCTGGATTTGGAAGGCAATTGGGCCACATCCGGCCCCCGGGCCTTAGTTTGGGGACCCCTGGTTGATTGTATCAGGAGCCTACAAATATGCTTACCATGCTTGCCATGGCAACTGTTGGCAAGTGCCCATTTTCATCTTTGCCTTCATGGAGCGCTTCAAAAGCACACAAAATGCCTTTGTAAATTCAGTGTGTTAGTTCAGAGCCATTCTCTAAGCCAATTGACACATTATGTTACCATAGAAGCTTGAGAGATGGAGGAACCCTGGTTTAAGAAATCACACAAGATTAAGAGAAAGTCAGCCACTTAACAACTTCTTAGCTAGAGTTTATTTGTCAAGGATGTCTGGTAACCATTTCCCCATCTTGCAGAGAGTACAAGGACAGTGAGAAGGGGAAAAGTACTTAGCACTTCTCCAACCTCCAACCTCCCCTGCCTAGAGGGACAACTTGTTATCCACCTTCAGTCTCTTTGAAGAGTTAGGTGTGATATAAGTTTTTTAAAGAAAACAAATAAATTCCACCCATGGTTTCTTTTCAGTTCTTGATTTATGGTCAAGACCATAGGTCACAAAAAGTACAGAGATTACCGTATTAATTCACTTGGATATGCAAATCATAACAATGAGAAAATACTACTTTTTTGTAAATAAATTTTATTAATTTTTCATTAATAACACTCCAATTGATACAATACCAAATCCTGCCACATCATAATACTACGAGAAAATACTACTGATGCAACCTTCACTGAAATGTGCCTTTCTTTGTAATATGTGATTGACTTTATTAAACAGGTGGTCTTATCATTAGTGACAGAACTCAGCAGAAATCAGTTTAATGGAGTTAACAGACAACAAAGGTTAGTATTATCTTTCTGTGATTTTAGTATATAGATGACTAGAATGAATGTTCTGTTTCTTATGTGGAAAAGCACTTATACTGAAAAAAACATTAAATATGTCTATTTCAAACTGTTCTTAAACATTACTGTATTTTGTAATTACTTAGCAAAACATCTCACAGTGAATCCTCAACCTGCACTGCAACGGTGCCTTTCTCCCAGCTAAAATCATAGACATATGTACTAGCTGATTGAACATTGCATCATCCATCAGTATTTCACTTGATTCAACTGCAACTCACCCCAATCAGTGTTTCATGATAATCTTCCCTTGAGCCTGTGAGCAATTGGGGGACCACATTCTGCAATATTTAGTTACTGAACTGTCTACAAAGGCAACCCAAGGTAAAGCACATTGCAGTAATCTAATATTGAGGTTACCAAAGCATAGATAGATCACTGCAACCAGATTATCTCAGATAGGGTCATAGTTCGGTAGTTGATGGAAAGCACTTCACACAACCAATACCAGTTCTGCCTCAAGTGGCAGTGGCAGACCGGTTGTCTTTGCATATTTCATTTCACGTTCCTCACAGCTCAAGCAATGTTATCTTTTCCCATATCAAGCCATAGTCATGCAGGCAATGTTCTGCTCCAGGTACAGCACTTTACTGCTCCCCACTGTAGCTAAGTCATGCAGCAGTTCAGCTTGTATATACGCTTGCAGATTTGTATGAGCTTTGTTTTCTTTAAATGTAGATTTTACTACTCCAATAATGCATAGCATTTCTCCAGCAACCTCTGTTACTGAAACTATACTCCTATTGCTTGGAGACTTGTTTTTACAGTTTTTGTCTGTCCACTTGGAAACCATGGAAATTATTTCTTGTCCCTGTCCCATTTTTTTTTAGAAATTCTTCTTTAACCTTTCCTCTCAAACTGTTTGTTAACTGTGCCATTTCGGCAAACTCTTTTTTAACATAAGAAATATGTTAGAAAATATACTGAGAACAAAATTTCTATGATAGCGTTTGAGTAAAAAAGGGAAAAAATTTGTTTGGATTTGCAGAAATCAGTTTCCTTAAGAAATAGGAGTGTCAAACGATATGTAAAAACAGAGATAGCATGGATTGAATATACACTCTGCAACAAAAAGAGGAGAGTATGCTGATGGAGATAACAGGAAGTCCGAAGATAAAATTTATTTTATTTTATTTTATTTTTCTTTCCCCCCCCTCCTTTCCCTTTTTTCCTCTGGGAAAGGAGGATTAGAAATACAATACGAAAAACTGTAACAAACAAACATAAATGTATATGTATGTATATGTATATGTATACAAGCATGAAGAACAATGTTCAGGTTTGGTGATGGGAAAAAATTAATAAATATCATTTAAAAAAAATGGAAACCATGGAAATTAGATTGCATTGTGCACAAATCACAGAATCATGGAAAAGAGCCAGAGAAAGTTCATGTTTCTTTCAGCTGCACACCTGATGTCAGTCAATAGCAAAATTTCTGTTGTTAGGATTTCACTGTGAATCTGCTGAAAGCTGTGTCATGGGTAATATGTCTCTGGTGTTCTCTTGAGCATTGTTCTATAAAAGTACAAGTGTTTATTGTTGTCAGAGCAAGAGTGCACCCTGCCTGAACATGGGAATGTAGTTGAGGTATGTAATGTGTTGTGAATGTAGCTGCATGTCCAATATTTATTTATTTTATTTATATTTTATTGTATTTATTTATTTTGCTAGTCCTTAGGATAAATATGTCTTCCTTTTAGCTATAAGTAGGTATTTGTTCTAGTTCTCTGTGTTTAATGTTTTACAAAAGTAAAAATATAACCGTTTCATCCTACAAAAGAAACCTTATTTTGTTTCTCCAGTATGTCTTCTCGAGTAAAATCCATATCCCTTCTCTGTATACCTCTTATTAATTTGCCTGATATAATGCCACTGCTGGAAGCCCTTCTTAGCTATCATGAAGACGGATCACAAGAGGTCCTCCATGCTGAATTTTTAGAAGCGGTGAATGAGGCTGTGTTACAGTAAGTAGCCTAGAAAACACCCCGGTTCCCCTTTCATTGAAATTATGGTTAACCATCTGTTGAAATTTCATGTTTGATTCTTCTGATAGCTACCGTATTGGAACAGCATATATTCATTCCGTAGCACCTCTATGTAGCTAATATTCATGCTTCCATATAGGAGTGCACATGGGCTCACAGAATGTCTGGCTGCTGTTTGATCTTGCCCTCTTTGACAGGCTTTTTGTCTCCTGTATGGTTGATACAGATGAATAAATTTATTTCTGCTCATGAATTGCATTTTGTGGATAAGGAAGAGCATGTTCTCCTTATGGATTGCTTCTCTTAGTGATCACATTACTTAACTCTACCCTGCAGTGACTTTTTGCAGTGATGAATCAGGTGAGTCTTTGAATTTGTTCCGCCTGCTGCCACCCAGCTATCAACTGAGGTGTTTAGGGCAGGTGAATGCATTTTTTATTGTTCAGACAAGGAAGCACAGGAGTCTCTGGCATAGAAAACTATGCAAGTCCATTCACAAGAGAGAACATAGTAAATGGTTTCTCCCCACGAAAAGAACCAGGAAAATTATTTACAGTATTAGCACATTTTTTTCCAAGAAATCCTGAGTTACTTAGCTTCTTTGAAAACTCATACATTTTCTTCTAATTGACAATTTCTGTTCTTAAGCAAAGGGGAGTAGTTAATCACACCCTATGTGCTACTGCTGCATTTCATGCTTCCGTCCATACCTTTACTCGAAGGGAGATCAGTTTCTCTCTTTCTTTCAGCATCTTCTCCTTTGTCCTCAGAATGTCCTGAGGTGGTAGTGGGCAGCCGGGTACACTTGCCCCAGGCCTTGGATAGAGCAGACAACACTGAGTACAAAGGAGTTGTTTTGCATTTTGGAGCTCTGGCCCTATATTGTCATTGTGGTCAACCATAGTTATAATTTTTTGTAGTGATCAAGCCAATTGATTAAAAAAATAATAAAGTTGACTACAGTACTTCATAGTAGTTTTTAAGATCCTCTGTTTTGTCACATAGCATCACATTTATTCGGGGGCATGGCTGATCCACAGGGAAAGGCAAGCTGACTTTATTAGGAGCACCTGCACTGTCACAAGGAAGGGCAGTTTCAACACACATCTATCTCATTAACCAAATGGCAACTGATGGCATTAGGGGCCAGACCACACCCCAAACAGGAAGAAGTGTTGCTTTGTTTTGGGAAGAATGTGTGCTTCTTGGCAATTTATGCACCAAAGGGCACCAAGAGAGAGGCAAGCAGTACACCACACAAGAAGAGTATGTTCTATCACAACTGGATGTACCCCTCAAACTGCAGTCTATGTCTATGTAATGTCTGAATAATTCAAACAACTTCATGATGAAGCCAACATAGAATATATCACAACCTTCATTATGGGACCATGGGCTGAAATCAATCTGAAACTGAGAAGGTCTGCAGGTAGTGGGAGACAGCAGCAACATTTCCTATAAGTGTGAAAGTCAGATTGTTACCTGTTCACAGTTGTCCATAAGAAGCAGTGAGCCACTGACCAGAAGGAAGAATTTAGGTTAAGTCATTTGAAAAAAAGCCTGTCAGGGGAGAAGATAAGGGTGATTGGCTACTAGTTTAGAATAGGGAAGAGAACAAATGCAAGGGAGATAGCAACCAAAGTATCATTTATCATGTATCATGCTAATAATCCTATTATCTGCTATTACCAATATTAATAAATCATAATATGCAACGCAGGCGAATCCCCAGCTCCGTTCCTTGCAAACCTGAGCTGAGGTGTTTTGGGACGTGGGTGGCTAGGGGCAGGATCCCAGCGTGGCCCTTTCTGGAGGAATGGCCGTTCTGGCAGTTATAGCATACAGTCGTACCTCGGGTTACGAACACCTCGGGTTACGAACAACTCGGGTTACGAACTGTGCAAACCCGGAAGTATTTTCGCCGCCGAAAATAGCACTTTGCGCATGCGCAAAATGGCGGTTCGGGACTTTTTCGGGTTACAAACTGCGACCCGGAACAGATCGTGTTCGTAACCCGAGGTATTACTGTATTGGTTGCTGAGACGCAGGTTTGGCCTTCTATTTCCCAGGATGCACTCTGTCCTGCCCTTGGAGGTGCAGCTTCTGGGTTCTATTTCCCAGCATGCCCGGCAGTGTCTGCTGTCTGAGTTTTGAGGTCCACAAAACAAGGTTCTATCTTGTGCTGGAGTGTCATCTGTGTACGCAAATTGTATGTGGACACTCGGTTATGCGCATGTGACGTTGTGTCCAAATTTCATTGGCATTGGTCAAGTGGTTTTGGTGAGAGGTGGAGACCAACCAACATGCCCCTTTTGCATTTTTTAATACTGTATATAGATTATGCCAACTTCACTAATGCTATGATCTACAGAAATAAATCATAGAAAAAGTTCACATTACAACAGAACACTGTTTCTGGTCATGGGCATAGTGTGCACGCAGTAAGTTGGAAATTGTTCATAAAATGAAGAAAAGGTTGCTAATTATTATTCTTACTGTTCTGTAATTATTCTAATTCCAGCTTGCTTCAGTTAGCACAGCAACTGGAAACAATTATGAAAGAGCAATGAAAAAAGAAATTCTGGACTTGCATATGATTTTATGTTCTTTTTAAAGGAAGGAGGGCAGTTTTGTGGCCAGGAATGTGGACTCCCAAGATTAAAATGTAGGGGGAGAAAGTCTCATTCACCACCAGACACTGGAAACCTTACGAGCAGGGGTTCCCAACCTTCTGGGCCCATTTGGAAATTTGAGACTGTGTTGTTGGCAATCACTATTACAATGTTTTTTTGCATGAACAATGGCTTTATTGCCCTCATGTCCTGTTTGTGGGTTTCCTATAGGCATCTGGTAAGCCATTGTAGCCAGAATGCTGGACCAGATATGGCCTTGGCTGATGTAGCAACATGGCTACTGAGGTGGGCATTGCCAGTCACAAGACATCTGTTTCATAAAAGGTAAACTAGTGAGGCTGAGATGAACATTTTATTTATTTTTCCAATACAGAAAAAAGATTTTCTTGCCTGAATCTGCTGTGTTGCAGTTGTGGCTTCGCCATCTGCCTGGTCTGGAGAAAGCAGTGCTGCAGAATCTTGAAAATCTAATCTCAACTCAGCCAAGTTCACTGGAAGAAATGGCATGCCTGATAAAATCTTCCTTATTAGTAAGTGGGATGTACTGGCGTTAGAAAACTACTAAGATTTTGCTGCTCCTGTTGTACCAAAGGTCCTTTAAATATTTCTAAAATACACAATAAAAGTATATTCTGGAGCAAGCAGTCCAAGTGGTACATGTAGGTTTTGTTCATATGCAATACTAAGCCATGGTTTATTTGTTCATCTGAACGCGGCTTTATGGCTTGACCGTGAATAAACCACACTCATAAACCATACTTTGGTGGTAGTTTCTAAACCTCGGTTTACATTAACCGTGGTTTAGCGTTATATGCCAACCTGGCCATATAGTCCTATTAATAAGTAGAAGAATAAATAGCATAATCATTCATGGCTTTAAGGTTTTAATCTGAGAGTGCAGTATTATTAGTCAGAAAAAAGGGTGTGATTTTCATTTTTTAATTGTTTTTATTGAACGATTATCAGGGCTAACAAAGCTATATATAACATCTCTGTTTTCAGTTCATGGAGTCCTATTGATGAGTTGACTTCCTGTTATACATTTTAACAACACAATATTATTGTTGGCTAACATTGATTTTGAATGCATTTGTAAAAAGAAGCCTCTAATTGGGCTGTAATTAGGGTTGTTTAGTGCTGAGGGATGGGCCCCTCTCATCCAGAGCAGCCAATTAAAGATGGCAAGGATTCTTTTTGTTTCTCAACAGTTATATGCCTCCCCTCCAGGTTACCTTTCCCACCCATCTAGTAGGAAGAACTACTTCAGTTTCATAACCAGGCAAGAGATTTTTGCAATTCCAAGTGCTTTTGTCCTTGGTTTCACATTATAAGCTTGCCATGTAACTGCTTCAAGCGAAAAGGAAAGTCTGTACAGTTCCAGTCTGTAGGCATAATTTTGGATTGCCATTGGATATTCAGAGAACCACAGTCCTTTAAGAACCAAAGAAATAATCCCAGAGATAAGCCTGTTCTTTTAAAGTTACAATTATTTTAAATAAATAAGCAACCAGGACAGTAATTGATAATATTTCTAATG
Source organism: Zootoca vivipara (assembly GCF_965207765.1). Classification (NCBI taxonomy): domain Eukaryota; kingdom Metazoa; phylum Chordata; class Lepidosauria; order Squamata; family Lacertidae; genus Zootoca; species Zootoca vivipara. Next base: position 7,979,797 of record NC_142593.1, on the reverse strand, counting down.
CAATCATGAATGTATCTTCAATAGGGCTTTGCCTGAATGATGTAAGAGAATGTTATATATCAGGATCTTGTAGAATACAACATCGAGCAGTATACAGAGCAGCAACTTTTAAAGTTTAGTCTTGGTAGTGGAAGACTGCTGTGCTTTATTATGGAAGAAATATGATACTCAACACTGTTATATTAGGGCTCCAAATGTAATTAAAGTGTGATGGTCTAGTAACTTCTAGTTTATGTGGTGTGCTGTTACTTGTGTTTCCATCCCTTGGGAAAAAAATGAAATTGGTAATGGAAATTCTATAGTTACTAGGAAGTATAAAAACAAAAGATAAGTGTTATACAGGTTGCACATAGTGAAATGTCCTCTATAAATACTGTTTTGATTTTCAGGAGTAGGTAACACTAGTTCTTTTTCCAGATGGTTAAAGGTGTGTGCGTAAAACATACCAAAATAATCAGGCAAATAGCTTGTGTGAACTGCAAGGGGAAGGGAAACAGTTACAGGTATTGTCAGAAATTAGTTGTATGGATGTTGCAATCTTTTTGCACTGATGCCCAGCCACAGGTATCACCAAAGTGATTTTCTCATGAATGCCAAAGCATTCTGTTGGACTCACTGGTCTTCTGTGGCCAACTCTGTTCAGTAACACCAGCAGGTGATACTTGTGCAACTTGCAACAGCATGAAAATTGTTTGCATAAATAGCATGAGAAACTGGAGGCTGTGGCCCACACATGGGTATATATCTGCTGGGATGGATGCTTAATCCACCAGTTAATTTCAGCTGAGCAACTGCTTTTGGAATACAGTCTGTTCCCAGCTTTCGATTTGATGTGATTTTGTTTTTCAGTCTTGATATCTTTGCCTCTTTTGTGTCAAGAGATCTGAAACTGATCCCAAGGTGTTCATCTGCCCCCAAGATAATTTATTGCTCCACAACTGTGAGGAAAACAACATTCACAAATGGCCAATCTTGTGGATTTTGGGAGTTGACAAATATGAGACTTTTGCTGTTTTGTTTTGTTGCTAGAGAAGTGGACAAAGTGTCCTGGCTTTCTGATAGTAGCAGCTACAGTGGTACCTCTGGTTAAGAACTTAATTCGTTCCGGAAGTCCATTCTTAACCTGAAACTGTTCTTAACCTGAAGCACCACTTTAGCTAATGGGGCTGTTCTCATCTTGAAGCAAAGTTCTTAACCTGAGGTACTATTTCTGGATTAGCGGAGTCTGTAACCTGAAGCGTTTGTAACCTGAAGTGTTTGTAACCTGAAGCGTTTGTAACCTGAGGGTACCACTGTATTTCAACAAAAGTTAATGTAAAGTAACCAGTTTGGGGTAAGGATCTCTCCCTGGCCTCTCATCTTGGAATCTTTAGTTGAAGCTGCTACTATTGCTAAATAGAAACTGGTAAACACACTTGTCCCATATCCTGTATGCATTGAACTAATTTGGTGGCAGCTGCTGTGAAAATAGTGGCTTTGTTACAGGACTGAAAGATTTGGGAAGAGATCTCTCTGAAACAGGTGCCACCATCGGTAAGAGGAGCACTTGGTCCTTCTCCCTTCCTGTGACCTCAGTATTTGGTGCAGAGTTGAGCTGACAGCAGTATGAGTGTGCCTTCACAATGGGACTAGGGAAGATGGGAACCAAAGCCTTTATAGCTCACTGGCTAAATACGCACTACAACCTGGCTTTATTTTCTGCCCTTTGCTGGCTACCCTTGTAAAAAGATGGAGTTCAGATAGAGCTAGGGGTATTGACAAGGAAAAGCACCTGCCAGTTTCTGACGCTCTTAGGCTAGTTTAAATACTGTATTTAAAAAATGTTTCATTTCACTTTGTGCAGATTTTGTCAGATTCTTTAAGTTGACAGCTTTTTATTTAGATTCCACTAACAACTGTGTATTGCTTAAGAGATTTTCTGTCTTCTATTAAGAACTCTTTGAGCATGTAAACATTTGATGTAACATTTCAAATAGAACACAGTGTTTGAAACTAAATGTCAGTTAAGCTTAACTTCAACAGAAAGTTGTAGAATACCAAAAATCAATGCAGGTGATACTGCAGTGCAAGACAGAAACCAAAAAAGTCCATGTGACATCAATCTATTGCTAGCTAAACCAAGCTATTAGTTAATCTTACATAGAATTCTTGACTGGTTCCAAAATGCATTTGATATTGCAGACTCTGCAAACTAAAATTACGTATGGACATGATCAAGCTTACTTATTAAGTTGTTTGTGTCCTGCAAAGCCTGGTGTTTTAGCTTCACAACAACTTTATGAGGTAGATTAATTTGAGAACTTCACAGCTGAAAAAGAATTCAAACTTACATTGTCACTTTTGGGGAGGGGCAACACTCTACAGTGTAACATTTTGTTACGGAATCAACTATCTTTACTGTGTTTAAGTGTGTGTGCGTGTGTGTGTTACTCTTCTTGGCAAAGAAAGGTAAAAATGCAGGACCATTGCTAAAGTTAAGGAAGTGTTAAAGGATGTCTAGTAAATAGGATTCTATGGTATGGTTAAAAAAGATAGTGGTGTTAACCTTAATAATATGAAAATCACCAGCCTCCAAATTGTACAAATATGTGAAACTGAGCAGTCTAGTAGCAGTTGCTCTGTGCAAGAAAGGCACTACACCTCCTGCCTACATTTTGGCATTTTAACATATATCACCCAATTCACTATCACAAGGAATTTGGAAATGGCAGTTCTTCAACAATCTGTGATTTTTTATTTTTTATTTACAAATACTGTATGTGATAAAGCCAGCTGTGAATAGTCATGAACACTAGGTGGCATACGTTTAATATGATAACTTAAATGCAACTATATGGCAAAACACTGGAGTACAACATGAAAATGAGGTGACATGTAATCTTTTCAATATGATAGTGATGTGAGGAAAAATGAGAAGATGTTTAGACTAACGGTTCTCTTCTCATTTCCGCCTTTATGCTTTGTGAGATCTATACTTCCTCAAAATATTTTCCCCTGTGTAGCTGGCTTGGCTACATGAATATTTGCTTTGAGCACTTGGAGTGGAGCTTTCTCAACATGAAAGGTGGATGGAACAATTTCTGTTTGCTCAGTGCTCCAAGTTGGGGCAGCTAGTCATAAAAACTGTCTGGAAAGCCATTAACCCATCTTTTTATCCTGTGGCTGATTTTCTTTAAAAAGAAAAAATATGTATAAGAAAGTGGACTTTGCATCAATAGGGTGAATTTGTGTATTGTAAATATTAGTATTTTTTGAATGCTGATATTCATTAATTTTTAACTTTGAGAGTAATAGTAAAGGTTAAAAATAACCTCTGACAGTCACTGATAAATCTCAGATGAAACAGTCTTTAGCTAATGACCAAACTGATACTGTACAGGACTTTTACTAAATCATATTGTTAAACACCCAAAACAAGCCTCATGACAGCATCATTTCAGATATTTACTTGCCTCCTGCGAATTTGGTTACATAGACCTTTGAAATAGACATTCAAATCTATAATGGATATGAAAAATGAACCCTGGGAAAATAAATGGTACTTTTTGGGGGGGGGGGACTTTTATACCTGTTAAAGGTTTGATAACACCCACCCACAAGTATGGGGCACCACTGCTCAGAACAGACCCATGGAAATGTATGGTCATGATCAGCTTAGGTCAGTTAATACTCTTACTAAGCCAAGCCCACAAGAATAAAGTGTACACCCTAGAACACTCAGAATCCTCAGCAACACGCAAGAGGTTCCATAGCAGGTAAGTTAATGTGTCAAGTGTTTCATGAAGTTAGAAAGTTTAAACCATTGTCCTTGGAAATTCAAAGACTAGGTGATTAACACAACAAGCTTGGAAAGGGTGGTCCGCGCCCCCGCCCCCCATTTAACTTTTTAACATGTTAACAGTAATATAACTTGTGACCCTACTGGATTCTCTCCTCCTTTTTTGGAAAAAAGTAGTGGATTGCATCATGGTCTCTAGAAGTTATGCATCTTTCAATTTTTTTTTACTAATTTCAGTAGCTTGAAAACAACCAGGCTCTCATCATTAATTTCCTGTTTCCATTTTTATTATAATAAACCATCCTCATTTGCTTAATGTCACTGTTAGTCTCAGTCATTCCCCTGAAGTCACATTTAAGTTATTGGACTAAGATAGCCTTCTCCAACCTGGTGCCCTACTATTGTTTTGGACTATCAGCTCCAATCTATTGAGAACTATATTAGAGTTACATGCTTTGGTGATCAGCTGTTGTTTGTATTGTTGCTTTGTGTTGAGTTTATGATACAAGCTTTGTCTAAACTATCTTATTTGTTCTTATGTTATTTGCAACAGCACCAAGCTGCATGTCATCCGGCTGTCTTCAGAACTATAGACGAAATTTTCAAGTAAGATTACATACAATTTTTGTGGAAGGATTTTGCCTATCCATCCCAAATCAGTAAATAATATAGAACTGCATTGAATGTCCCAGCGTTCCCATATTTTAAATATATTGTGATAGTATTCACATAATTATGAAGAATTTCTTAATATCGAGAATCTGATCCAGGGAACAACATACGCAGCTTAGTTCCACTGCGTGGCAAAGAATTAAATGCAGGATGTTGTATAACTGATAGTAGAAAAACCAGCCTGTGCTTGAGGTACTTACATACACATTTTATCATAGCAGCCCCCACCCCACACATGTCCCAAGTATAATGGAATCCATTTTTGTTTAATTGTTTGATTCCACTACATGCCACGAAGATACTGGTTTTTGAAATTTATCTGCCCATGAAAACTAAATAAGTTGTAGAATTCAAAAGTGGCAAGAAATATTCAGGAAAAGAAATTTGAATGATCTTGATGGAAGTGGTTTTCTTTTACAATTATTTTCATTTCAGATAGTTTCAAGGGATATCAAATAAGTAATTAGACTGTCTTCGAGTTCGGAACTTGAATAAGAGGGAGCTTTAGCAGGGCCGGCTCCACGGCCAGGCTGGGTGGCGCAGGGTGCCACGGCGCCGGCCCGCCGGGGGGGCGCCACGCAGCTGCTCCCGCCCACCGGCCGCGCAGCACTAAGCGCTGCGTGCTAAGCCCGCCCGCCCGTCGCGCAGCAGCACCCTCGCGGGTGCGCTGAGCCCACCCACCCGCCCAATGGGGCGGCAGGGGGCGGCGGAGGGATCCGTCGCACCATGGCACCAGGACGCCAAAGGTGCTTAAGACGGTCCTGAGCTTTAGGAGCAAATCCCTTGTTAAATATGGACGTGCTAAAAGTGAACTCTTCCCCCACCCAACAATTCAGAAATCACTGAGCCATTTCCAGCAAGAACATTTACCCCTCCCTGTTTTGGATTTGCTAGTGGTGTAACCCTTCATCAGTTCTAGAGTTTTCTGCTGCCTATTCCTCTCCTCTCCCTACTTTCTGGACATACTAAGGTGCAGGATGGGGAAGGAAACCTGTATCAGTGAAGACTGGCAGCAGGAGAGCTTGTCCTAGGTTCCTGTTGTTTTTATCTGCAGTTAGAACTTATGAGATGCTCAGAACCTCCATTGTTGATAGGAATTTGGGGAAATTCCTAATTCCTTAGAAGGAAGATTTTTAAAAACAAAACCAGTGCCCAGAGTTCTCCTTGAGCATGCAGGCACTGCAGACTGGAAGCATGGGAACTAAGGGTGAGCTCTCACCTCTGGAGACCAGGTGAGGAGAGCTAGCAGAGAGATCAGACGAGTTCTTTCAAAGCTTATGATGAATGTTGGAAGGTTGCCCAAGCTTTCTCCAAGGAAACTTGAACAGAATGAACCACTTACAAATCAAGATGGGGGAATGAGAGCAGAAATGCCCTAGTGCACACAAATCATAATCCACATACAAAATGCCTATTGCGCATCAACAGTATTACTATGACAGCAAAAACAGATATGCTGAAGAGTTGGGAGAATGAGATTAGGGAAGAGGAAACATGTTTAACCAGAGCCAGGGGATGAGCTCAGAGGTTTGATGCCACCAAACAAAAGCTGTGCCATTTCTTCCTTTCATGTCCCTGCTTCCAGAGCAAACTCTAGTATGAGATTTTATATGTAAGAAACTGAGCAACTAGATACTGTGTTTACAGTTGTAGCTGGAGGGTTTGCAGTTGCCAAAACAAGGTAAAACAATTGTAGATTGACATTGGATTTGTAATAACAGCAATTATATTGCAGAATGGTATTTGTATGTTCATTTTTTAAAAAAAGAAGCAGCAGCAAAGTGAAGTTAGTGATTTTATTTCCCAGGTTTGCATAATAGCTAGATAGGTTTAAAACCACAGCCCAGGGCATGGGAAGAATGCTCTCATTTGTTTTTACCTTCTCTCAATTAATGGTTGCATGATTGGCACACTCATAATCTGACCTGTCATACTTAAACTTTTTGCTGCTCAGGAATGCACTGCTGGAAACTGATGGAGCACCAGAAGTAATGACCGTAATGCAGGTATTTACACAGTGCTTTGTTCAAGCATACCACAAGAATAATAAGCAGGTTAGTTGAATTCCATTTTTCATTATTATTTTTTAAACGAGATCCTTCAAAATGTAGTATAAAAAGAACAATTTTAGGTTGCAAAGTGCTAAAAGAATACAATGATCGAAATAGTGCCTTGCTGCTGTAGTAAATGAATGGCATAAAATGTAAGAGGTTTTTTAGGGGGAGGGGGCTTAATCCACAAAATATTTTCACAGTATTAGTTCACAATTGTAGATTATATACTTGTACAAGTTATAATAAACTGTCCATTTGACAAAACTATGCTTTTTATTTCTCTACTACATCATGGATCTAGGGTGCCTTTCCGCCTCATAAGGATGTCTACTAGTTAATGATCTCTCTTTCTCACAAACACACTCTCTCAACAAATATTAATGAATAAATATTCTAGATTTACACCTAGAAAAACTGTAACTTGACCCTACTTCTTAACACCCTCAAGTAACGTCTGATTCTTCCCTATAGTTTTGTACCTGTAGTACCATTCACATTACTTTGTTTTCCTTTAGGCAACCAAGGTGGTATCCTTGCTTGATAGTCTGATGTTTTAGTTTGGGGCCACATAATCTTTTCAGGTTTCATTCCCATATGAGTTGTTTCCCCTTTCAGAAAACCAAATACTGCATTGTGACTTTTAAAATTTATTGGGGGAACAGTTAGTGAAAGGATGGATCTTACTGGAACTAGTACAGTAATTGACTAATTAGCATTGTAATTAAATCTCTCTTTTAGTTTCAAAAGGTATAAATTAGAGTTGAAATTGCAGCTGTCTCAGTTAATATGTACAGATGCCACTCCCATTAATTTTATGTAGCTTTATTTCTATGGCAGCAGCACATTTTTCAGCCTCAGGGTGGCGGGGGCGATTGAGTGGAGAACATAATCCAAGATCCCACACACCCTTCAAATAGCTAGGAGCCAACTATGCTGTAGAGGTTGTTTGTGTACTTTGTTGTTAAGCTCTTTTTAAAACATTAACTAGATCTTCTATAAGTTGTTTGCATGAGATTTCATTTTCACTCTATTAGAGAAGAGAAATACTTGGGTGTTGGTTTGGTATGCAGGCTGGAGTGCTTGTAGCTCTTTAACTGTGCATGTATTGAGTTCCGCACAATTCCTTAATGTAGAGGACGACTGCAAAACAGTCAGAATTTCTCCAAAGATATGTGTATATGGATATAAAATATATGGATAACTTCTGCTGGAAACAAAATGTTGTTTTGTTCATTCAGCCTTGTGGGTACCACATGTTAGTCTTGTAACCATATGTAATTGTTGTGGGCAGATAAGTTCAGGAAGTTCAGATAGTAATATTACAGAAAAACTCATTCTCACAAAAAAATGCTACAAAGCTAGACTTTATCTGCATGTGTGCTGCATTCACACATCTTGGTTAGCCATAAACCATAGTTTACTGTGCATTTCTTTCCATTCCTCCCAGCTCACTTTGGGAAGGAAACCAAGACAAACCAGGGAAGGTTTCCTCTTGGGTTACTGATTGCAAAACAAATAATGATCCCTGGATCAAATACAACTCTCAACTTGGGATCATGGTTTGTTTCCTCTAGATCACCCCTTCCAACTCGCCAGTTCTATATTGACATGGAAAGGATTTTTTAAAAGTTGGCTAGGAGAACTTTGAGAAAAGTCATGAGGTTTGTGGCATTGTAAGAATGCAAGCTGTAGGGTTCCTTTCCTTCAATACGAATAGCATGTTTTGTGCTGTATTTGCGTATTTTCTGATGGGGTAAGTTTTAAGAACTAGTCCATAAGTGATACTTGTATTGACTTTGTTTTAGCTCAAGTTTCCACTGAAGGCCTACTTTCCTCATAATCCTCATTCACTTGTGATGGCTTTGCTTAAACATCCCTCAGGTAAGATCAGCTATGACGTGCTTTCCATATTACCAGCTGTGTTTATTTCTGAGATTGATGTATTACAAATCCTCTAGTTCATTAAGAATTTTCTCTAATACAAAATAGTGCATATTTTGGTTTTCACTTCAAATGTCTCCTATTAATATTTATCTTTTAGACTTCCCAGCTACTGGTTTGCATCAACACTTGACCCGCATTGCAGAAATGCTCAAAGCAACAGTAGAAGCAAAGTGCACTGGGTAAGCAACAGTAGCAATGGTTTCTTTTTTGGCTTTTTTCCTTTTCCTTTTATTTTGGGAATGCCATTGGCTTGGGGTAGCTTGATGGTTTAAATTTCATTCCCTTTTGATTTATTACTGGATTGGTTTAAACAACAACAACAACAAACAACAACAAGGCAAGCCTGAAATTAAACAAATGGGAAGACATTAGTAGCCCAGTCCATCCGTATATTGCTGTCTCAGAGCACTCTTGTCTACAAGGGCTTCCCATTTAGTTCAGTGGGGTAGCATCTTCTGTGCTCAAAAAGACAGCAGGTGGAGCTGCTTGTTTGCATGGAACCATGGGTGGGGACTGGGGAACCCTTTTCAGCCCAAGAACTGCATTCCTTGGTGGCTAATCTTTTGGTTAGTGGGCGAGGCCAAAACAAAATGAGTTTAGCCAAAGCAGGAACAGGAGGTTTGTACCATAATCTCTCATTGCTGCAAGCCAGATTTTCCTGAGTGTAACGACAACAAGATTGGGCTCAGAAGGTGAGCAAAATCCTTGACCAGGATCATATGGGAAGGAAATGATTCCTGAAATATGCTGTTCCCTAGTAATGATTTTTCAATTGCTCATTTTTCCAGCTCTCAGTTTGCTACATTTTTGTATTGGTTTCTGGTTTGTGGGGGGTGGGGTGGGGGTTAAAGATGTCCTCATGAAATTTTGTCAGTCTTTTAGTGTGCATTTCTCTTAAAACACACTTTTCCCCAAGCAAATTCTCCTAAAAATTGCATTTCTGTATGTTGTTTTTACTAATATATGCACTATCACGTATACCTTAAAAGTAAAGGGACCCCTGACCATTAGGTCCAATAGTGACCGACTCTGGGGTTGTGGCACTCATCTCGCGTTATTGGGCGAGGAAGCCGGTGTATAGCTTCCAGGTCATGTGGCCAGCATGACAAAGCCGCCTCTGGTGAACCAGAGCAGCCCACGGAAACACTGTTTACCTTCCCACTGTAGCGGTACCTATTTATCTACTTGCACTTTGACATGCTTTCGAACTGCTAGGTTGGCAGCAGCTGGGATCGCGCAACGGGAGCTCACCCCGTCGCGGGGATTCAAACTGTCGACCTTCTGATCGACAAGCCCTAGGCTCTGTGGTTTAACCCACAGTGCCACCCACGTCCCAGGTTTTTGGATGGATAGTTGATCAGAAAAGTGGCCTAAAATATTTTTTTTAAAAAACAAACAAACAAATAAATAACTGTGGCCAGCTCCTCAAACACTATACAGTGGTACCTTGGGTTACAAACACCTCGGGTTACAAACACTTCAGGTTACAGACTCCACTAACCCAGAAGAAGTACCCCAGGTTAAGAACTTTGTCCCAGGATGAGAACAGAAATTGTGCACTGGCAGCGGTTGGCCCCACTAGCTAAAGTGGTACCTCAGGTTAAGAATGGTTTCAGGTTAAGAATGGACCTCCAGAACAAATTAAGTTTGTAACCAGAGGTATCACTGTAATCTCGTAACAGAAATACTACATGAGAAAAAAAAGTTTGTGTTTCATTTGCATGTAAAAGTTGTTGAAGGCAGAAGACAGTTTTCAAAGTGCAGTTTTAAGAAAAATGTCTAAAATATTTGTAAGCTGTCTTTTTATTATTTAAGTGCATATTGGAAATTAATTGCTAGATACCTCTCCGCTGAAGGAATTACTTTTCCTGTTATGAAATATTATTGCACTGCTATGGATTGCCTTGCCTCATGTGCAGATAAGACTGCACAGGTTCCAAATGAGCACCTCTTGGGAATCTATGATGAAATTTAAAATTATAATTAATGGAAAAACTGAAATACATTTTGTGCTATTTCAGATATTGTGGAGACCTCTTTGAGAGCTGGTTTTTGTTTGTTCATTTTGGAGAATGGGCTGATATCGCAGCAGAGCAGTTGTTGTCACAAGCGGAATCCTCAGATGCTATGTTGTGGCTTTTGGCATTTTACTATAATCCAGGTGAAGAGAATCGGCAGAGAACTCAAACAATGGTGGGTAGTTCCAGCTATGTGTGTGAGAATTCAGTAATCGGCCATATGTCTATAATGTGAGGCATTGGTTTAGATTAGAAGAATTATTTTTGCCACAGTTGTTATTTGAGCCAAGGCTGTAATTGAAATTCAGTGCTGATCGCAAACCCCACTTTCTGCAGGGATTGGCTCTATTTGGGAGCTTGGAAAGTGGGCCTTGCCTCTGGCAGGAAATTTAAAAGGCACTGAATGCAGTCTTGGCAAGGAATAATTGGGAGTGCATTTGCAGTCATGGCTTTGCCTGCCCTGTACCTGATTTCATATGACATCAGGCAGCCATGCCTTGAAGAAAATGACCTTTTGGGCCAAATTAGGACCCTTAGCAGGCCTAATTTGGCCTGTGGCCCAGATGTCCCCTGTGCCTGGTTTGAGGCTTAGAGATTGTTTCTAGGGATCTTCCTTTCATTAAAATTTCCAGTCACAAGACTTTCTGTTAAGTCTGTTGCTGGCCACAGCAGCTCTGAGGATTAGACTATTAGTAGGGCAGGTGAATAAAATGCTAGCTGTCCATTTAGCATTTATAATGTAATAATCTCTATTCAGCTAGCTTTCTACACTGCCAGGTGTCACTCTTGAATCATCCACTAGTAAAATTGTATAGCTCTTGGTGGTCTCACAGTATGATCACGTTAAAACTTGGTGTGGTGGTAACGAGACAGTTCTTCCATTATCACCAACAGTAGTGACATTAGGTTAACCTTTCCTGTCTAATATACCTTTAAAAATCATAGTGATCTTGTGACAAAGGAGCTGCAGGCATCCTGACTTACAATTACTGCCAAGTACCCTTTTCATTTAAAGACATGGGAGCTTTTATTCAGTTAGCCAATTAGTTGATTTCTATCCTGACTTTTTATCCAGAAAGCTCACTAAAATAATTCAAGTTAAAAATAAATGAAACACAATTATGTTGGGTTATTTCTTCCCCTTCCCAACAGCTGGCATTGTTCTAGGGTAATGTACACTCTTCACATTAGTCCATTATGGATGTTCCCATCAACTTTATCCCATGGCATTCCTTTGAATTCTGGCAACTGGGTGGTCTGTTCCTGACTGTGCACTATATGCTCACTGCCCAAAGGCAGACGGGGGATAGAATCAGGTGCTGCAGCAGCTGTGACTCAGGTGACCTGCTGAGTGATAGCAGTTCTATGTTCCATGTTAGTATGTGTGCTTATTAATATCTCTATGTGCCTCTTGTGTTTTGCACAAATAAGAGTGTACACAGTAAGTTTTCTGTACATTAATGAAGTTCAGGGAATAGTTCTGCTTCTAATGGTAGTGACAGTAGTAGTAAAAAATGCAGTGACACTAGAATGCAGTCTTCTCTTGATGCAAAATTGCACTACAGCAGTGAGCCTGGCACCTTCATTATGGGCTGATCTATGGGCACCACAAAATAATAGTAACCTCTGGAAATTTTAATTGTCACTTCCTTTACTAACGGAGTCTTCTTTCATTAAAATGCTTCCAGGACTTAGTTCTGTTTACACCTTTTAATTTCTTTAATTGCTCATGTCCTAACTTGACCCTTTCCAGTAAATACTCTCTCCTCCCACACCCCCTTTTATTCAGTTGCAAAACTGAAATTAAGGATAAAAGAAAAACGCTTTAAGCATGTGGTTTTGCAGCAGTTTCCACAGAGAGAAGGAGCATTTTAACCTGAGTAGGCAAAATAAAAAGAGTGAAACTGCAGTCCTTATATACATGTTGGGGTGCCAGAAGTTACATTAATGTTGAAATCAATTTATGTATGATTACATAATGGAAATAGACCTGTAGATTTTCTGAGACCAGGGAGGGATTCTGGAGGAGTGGTTTTAGCACTGCTTCCTTCAAGCTGGCGGGGAACACCCCATATTGCAAGGAGGCATTAATCAGCTCCCTGGCCCAGCCTACTTTGTTGTCTTCCCTGCCACCTGTCCTCACCAGTGTTCAGTTTCATTCGACCAGAGTTTTCCTCCACTTGTGTTCAAACTGTCTCCCAACTTGTTTCCTCATCCTAAGCTCTGGGGTATACCAGGGGACTAAACGGGTTCCCTGAAGTGGGAGAAAGGCGCTCAGGGGTGGTCATGTCAATGGCTTGAGCTATTCAGAAGTCCCAGCCAGGGCTTTGACAGAAGTGCCAGTCCTATCAGCCAGAAAATCCCATAGAGCCGTTTGGAAACCCATTGGACCCATTAGCCTATGAGGGCGGCCCATCCTAATAGGTTCCCCCACTGCTGCAGAGGGGAGAAGGTGCTGAAAGCCTAAATCTGACCATGACGAGGGGTGATGTCAATATCCCCCACTTTCAGATTACCCTCTTCCTGCCCAGTTGAGAAATCAAGGTCCAGAATCCGGCCTGCCACATTCATTGGCCCAATGACAATATGGAAATAAATTGCTTAAAACTAGTGTGTTTAGGGTTGCCAGGAAGGAGATATTTTCCATTTCCTGCCGTGCCTTTTATGTAGCAAATATTTTTAAGTAATACTTCTTAGGATCTAGCCAATAATTTCCTTTAATGCACAAACACTCAAATCCTGCCTCTGTTTTGGCTCCAGAAGCTGTTTGTTCTGGCTGCTCCAAGAGGGGAAGGTGCCGGGGGGGGGGGTGTATTTTAAACAATACTAGAAGGAAACCAACCCCCAACCCCCCCGGATTCATATCAGATTTTTTTTATCAGACAAGGTCAGATTGCATGGGGATTAATTGATTTGTAGCTGCTGTAGCTTTCTGTTCTTTCCCCCACAATAGAACAACCTAACTTCATTCCACTTTGTGACTTTCACCATTTTCTTTTACCAAAAAAAAGAGAGGTCTAACCCTATCTCATGGTCCTCGGTGCTTAGTTTTTCAAGACTACCAAAAGCAGGGAGTTTCTTGTTCTTTTGAAATCTTCATTCTGCTCTTTGTGGTCCAGAAAGGAAACAATGCAAAATATCTCCCCCTGTGAACTTCCCTCACTGGCTCAGGAATCAGTTGTGTGCTTTTCTGCAAATCTCAAGAAAGCAAATGTTTATCTTTCACCTTGCAAACTTTTATTCCTCGCAATGCTTCTCAACAGGTGGAAGCAAGATCTGTATGTGACCATCTGACTGCCTTGTTCAGAACTCCAGTTATTTCTGTCACAGATCTGCAGACTGCAGTTAGCAGCGGAACAAAACAAAACAAATCAAGTAGCAACCTGGTAGTTACACACCTGATAATCAGCTTTCTGCTGTTTACTCCTATTGGACACACAGTCGCCAAAGAATTTATTACCCATGTAAGTATTTTTCTTCATTTTTTTAACTGATAGCAAGATATCTACCAGTATGAACAAATAAAATACTGCAGAATGTCCATTGTGAACAAGGAAGCCCCTGCTTGTGCCTTAGTTGCGTGTGCACTCATCACAGCCTGTGTCACATGGTGGAGCAAACCAAAAGGTGGTGTATATCATTTTCCTACACCTGGATTAAAGTTATGGTGGGGAGACTTCTGGTTTTTTGTTGTTGTTGTTGTTGATGATGATGATAATAATTTCCCCAGCTACTCTGGCCAGCTCACAGCATATATCGGAACATGCCAAAACATCAAATATTCAGATGTCTTCTAAAAGTCAGATAGTTGTTTATTTCCTTGACATCTGAAGGGTGTTTCACAGGGAGGGTGCCACGACCAAGAAGGCCCTCTGCCTGGTTCCCTGTAACTTCGCTTTTCACAGCAAGGGAACCAGCAGAAGACCCTCGGAGGTGGAGACTGATGGGGGTGGAGATGCTCCTTCAGGTATACTAGGCCGAGGCTGTTTAGGGTTCAAAACTGTTGAACTCAGAAAATTAGAGTGCTCCTAAAAATAGTTTTAAATGTGTTGCGAACAGCATTGTGGAACCTCCTCCTCTGTGAAGAGGAACTCATTTCTAGTTTGAATGCAGAACCGAGAAAAGAGGTCACCAATATCACTTTATTTTTAGACGTGTAGAAAGTTGCTTTGCTTGCCTGCCTTCTTGCAAGGCCCCAAAGGGCTTTTTTTTCTGAGATGGGGGGGTGAGGTGGAAAAGAGATGGGGATTGTTATCCCTGTCAGTTCACTGACCCATGTGCTGCTGAAGGTAGCGATTTGAGGGCGCCTGCAATGCTACAATGGGCTTTTCTCCTAAGTTGTGTGTGGAAGTTAGAGGAGCACTGGGGATGACTTCCCTCAGGGGTCAGCAACTTTTTTCAGCCGTGGGCCGGTCCACTGTCCCTCAGACCATGTGGTGGGCCGGACTATATTTTGGAAAAAAATGAACGAATTCCTATACCCCACAAATAACCCAGAGATGCATTTTAAATAAAAGGACACATTCTACTCATGTAAAAACATGCTGATTCCTGGACTGTCTGCGGGCCGGATTGAGAAGGTGATTGGGCCGCATCCAGACCACAGGTCTTAGGTTGCCTACCCCTAGTCACTTTGCTGCCTGCCCAAAGGGCTTTTTCTCTTCGTGTTGTAGATTGGGATGGTTTCCCTGGTTGTTTTTTCTTTTGTCTTCTACAAGAACTATGTAGCTGTGAACAGTGTAATTTTCTACTAAATACTAGCATTTATACTTTCTCAATTCTCTGTTGTTTTTTCTCTCCTTTCAGTTTATAGTTGCAGGCAGTGAAATCCCAGAAGTTACTGGTCTTCTAACTCGTCTTGCAAATAGAATTGGCCAACTTGGAATGAAATATCAAAGCACTGTAAAGCTGGTGAATGATCAACTTCTAAAACTAAAATGTGGAGTTTAGTTTTCTTTGTGATACTCAGCTTGGCCCACTAGTCAGTCTTAACTAATCAGAACAGCCAGGTGGAGGATGGAGAGAAGGTATTTGGTGTTTTTGCTTCCTTAAATATGAAAGCCTTTTATGTCTATGTGTATGTACAGTTGAATGGTAAAGATAAAAATATTGATATGGAAGTTGTGAGCAGTATTATATCTGACCTTTCTCAAGTCACTCTCTGATTTCATCCTAAAATGAGCTTATTCTAATTGACTTTCAGTCATAAGGCTGAAAACAAAATGTAATTGTACTGGAGGGTTTTCCTTATGTAGCTGAAAACCAGTAAATTTGAAGTGATATCTGAGCATGGATTGGATCAATCTTTTTCTGTCTTTGCCTTGTGAGAGAACTTGTGAGAAAAGCTACGTGATTAATGGGGTCTTTTCATACTCTGGAAGCTACACAACTGCTTGTTTCTGCTTTGTAAAGTATAAGCCCTATCACAAGCAAGTGGTTGTTAATTATTCCTTTGGAAGTAAATCCCTGTGTCAAGATTAGTGACCAGTCACCTTCTTATATTTCTTCTGATTCTATATTTTGTTGAGAGAGCATTAGTCAGCAAGTGTGCTACAGCAATGTGCACCACAAACCTTTCTAAACCACAAGCCGCCTTTGAGCAATGCCAAGAAAATACTTGTGCAGCTTACAAACAAATTTTGTTTTATTTTTCCTTCACAACAAGCCTCTCTACACCCTACTAGTCAATTCACATATTTAGAAGCACCAAGTCATAATGTTCCCAAGTTTGCCGCTTGAGAGACTTCAGTGGGAAGAAATAGTAGATTGGTCTGGAAATCTTTCACATTTTTTATTTACAGAAAGGACATACTTCCCAGAAAGTATGCACTTAGATGTTTACTCATTTCTGAGTTCACTTGGCAAGCTTTCCATTCAAGATTTGTCCCAAAGTGTGGATAATGAAACTCTTACACACACACTTCTTAAAATATGGAATACCGTATTTTTCACCCCATAGGACACACCTAGTTTTTAGAGGAGGAAAACAAAAAAATTATATTTTTTGCTTTCTTGAATTGTCCTAGGCATAACTCCTTGAGGCCTAAGTGCCTTTGCCCTCCCCCATTAAATATTTGAGGAAGCTTCTTTTGCAAAGGGGGAAGGTTCCATTTTTTAGGATCAGCTCAAAGTTGCTGAGTTTCCTTGCAAAGGGGAAAAAATCCTGTTTTTAGTTCAATTCACAGTTCTGCAGCTTCTCTAGGAAAGAGACCCATTTCTAGAGTTTCCAAACAGATAATCTAATCAGCCAGTCACCGTCTCCCTCTGCAGACAACAATTGAGGCCTAGGTAAGGGGCTGGGAGGGGCTGGAAAGGGAGCTAGCTCTCTTATCTCCCTCCCGCTATCTCTAGCAGTCAGCTGATGAGCGGGTTCCTTTCAACAGGCTCATTACTTCTTGTTAGCCTTTAGCTCTTTCTTTAAAAAAAAAGCACGATCTGCCTTTAGCCCCTGAGCAATTCGGCTCCAGGGACCACGCATTCGCTCCATAAGACGCACAGACATTCCCTCTTACTTTTTAGGAGGAAAAAATGGCATCTTATGGAATGAAAAATATGGTATATTGCAATAAAACATCTAGAAAAGGGAGCACTTCCTTCACCATTCCAACTATGATGTGGCTATTTCAGATGTTGGGTATTTTGTTGGCAGACATCTCCATATGCAAACTAGCCAGTACAACAGAGCTTTACAAACTATGTGTCGTGACACATTAGTGCGTCAGCTGCAGTTTGCAGGTGCCGCATGAATGCTCCCCATGCTCCTCCCAGGGCAAGAAAGGGGTTAGTTTAACCTCCGGTTTGCTAGTAAAACTGAATTACCATGTCGTGAAATTATGCAAAACTGAATCACTGTGTCGCACAATGATGCATGTCTAAAAAGTGTGCCACCAACACGAAAAGTTGGGAAAGCTCTGCATTACAAATTAGTGGGTTCAGTGCACAGCTCAGTGTATTGGGATGGAATTTAATTGGGTTCAACTCAGATCACAAGACTGGAACAGGCCTGAGGTGGTTATACCTAGTTATGGCAGCCAGAGGAGGGAGCTTTCCAATAATGTATAAATCATGCTGGATGAAAGATGGGGAGTTCTCTCCCTGTGCTATCTAATTGGCATGTGCTCCTCCCACTCATGCATACAAATTATAAACTTTTATACAAGTTTATTCATTATACTTTGCATATTCTAATACAGGCATCCCCAAACTTTGGCCCTCCAGATGTTTTGGCCTACAGCTCCCATGATCCCTAGCTAAGAGGACCAGTGGTCAGGGATGATGGGAATTGTAGTCCAAAACATCTGGAGGGCCAAAGTTTGTGGATGCCTGTTCTAATATGATCTTCCACAAAAACTCATATTTCAATATATTAATTTAGAGGCAGGGCAGAATTGCTTTCCTCCCTTTATTTAGAGAATGTACAGGGTGAGTCCTTTAAAAGGACCCGTGGATACAGAGTACACATGTTCCATGGTGTCTCTTTTAAGAGACTCACCATGTACTATTCCTACTGCTCTACACCTGTGGAGCTCCTAGACTAACTATTGGACTCTTTGCAGTCTGTGCATTGCAGTCTTCAACAAGGTTAGAAAAACAGCATATTGGCAGGTGCTTTAAGTGCTCATAATTCTCAGTAACATCAACATGTGGGTCTGTTTAAGTCCACCTACCAAGCAGCCTAATGCTTGAAAACTGATGTGTTTTTTATTTCAAATGCTTGCCTGAACTTTTAAAAAAGCTTTGATTCCAGGAATTTGCATTGGGGTGGTCCATACGAGAGCAAATGCCAAAAAGGAGTTTCCCTTGCTTATTCTGGCTATCTTCCTTCAGCCATCTGTCTGACTATATAAAAGGCGTTAAAACCTCTAGAGCTGCTTTCTGAAGGGCTTAAGTGTACTCAAACTGACTGGGGCCTTTTAATGCCCAACATCATGCAGCTAACTCAGGCTGAAGTTGCCTCCCTCCCTCAAAACAACCCAGGCTACTTTCAGCTGACAGCAGCAAAGCTTCAGTACTGTACAGGCAATTGCTTTGCTTTAAATAATAGTAAGAGAGGAAAAAGAAAACAATTTCATGAATTCATTACTGCTAAGAATTTGGTTTTTCTCCTGTTTATTTTAAATTTGCTTTTTGCTTGTTTTGGTTTAATCATAGTAGTTCTCTTTATTAGCCAATTAAGCTAATCTGTTACAGTGTGGGATAAAAAAAATTACTACAGTAACTCCTTGGATAGTGTTGTGGATTCCTAAATTATTCCTATTTTGACACCGCTCCACTTTCCATGTTTCTTGTAATTTTTAATTGTAAATTATGTCACAACTCCTTCATGCACTGGGTCAGGCAAATAGTTCTATGTTTGAAGACAGCATGCATGCTTCGTTTTTCCTGATGGCTTTGCAGACCTTGCATCTATTTCTGCTCTCATTTTGTCTTCTTGGAAACTTCAGTGCCATTAGCTAAATGGAAGTCCTCTGCACGGTTTTCTTCAAGCAAGCCTACTGGTTCTGAAGAAGGAAATAGGTACACTACTGTAATGCTTTATGGGCTTTTTTTCAACATGAAGTTGAATTATTCCAATTTGTGGTAGAAATCTTAAGAATTTTTTTAAAAAACCTATGTCTTGTTTAACTCTTTGATGCATGTTTGTTAGAAAAGAAACAAGTGCATGAAGAGGCAGCCTAGGATTCCTAATTTACTGCATCAACAGTCTCTAAAGACCTTACCAGTAGGGTTGGGTGATGTATTGATACATCGTCCAACACTTGTTTGCAGACCATATTGTGAAAACAGTTTCAAAATAACTGAGCTGGCGAAGCACAGCCTTCAGTCACAATGTTTAGCTGCTGATATATCACAATGTTGAAAACCAGATATCGCCCAGCCCTACTTACCAATCTCTGGCTTCAAATTCTATCTGTGTAATTTGGCATAACTTCTGGATTGGTTTACTCGATTTCAACATGTCATAGAACCAACTCTTGCAAAACACCACAAAATTCACTTGTGTCAGCTCGTCACAGCAGTGTCTTGTGTGACCCTTTAAAAAGTGTAAACTTCAGTTTATTAGATGAATTGTATTGCCTTAAGCAATTATATGAGAATTCTTCCTCAATGTCTGATGTATTGCTTTTTCTACACTACCGTGATCCAGAGTTTTACAGGGTAAAGAAGGTGCAAAGGGTGCTGCTCTAACCCAGAGAGACAAGAGTATAAAGAAGTTGCCTTATAGTGAATTTGACTACTGATCCACCCAATTTGGCAAATCAGCATATAGTTAACAATAGTATGGCATAATCTATTGTTATGTAATGTTACGAGAGACATTGCATACCGGTATATCTTTGTAAATCAAGAAAATCTTTAATTAAAAAAAAAGCCAGCACAATGTGTTCTTGCCCACCAGGGAGGGTATGATATTGGGGGGGGGGAGTTTATTTTATTTAACAAATGGAAGTTGGCATATCTATGTAATCCAGGGGGAATTATTAACTCAATGTAGGAACTTTAACCACTGCCTGTTGTTTGACAGTGAAACAAGCTAAACATGAACCTCCATAGAGGACGACGACAACATAGGTGCTGCATTTAAGGCAATGCTTTTTCACTAGATTAACAGGCTGTGCTAAGAGATGCTTGGCAGTATATACTGTATATATGTTGACATTTAACAAATCAAAATAAAATCACAAGGACAGATAAAAAGGCAACAGCTTCTTCATGTACAGTGGCAAATACATTTGAGTTGCCTTACTCAGCTTTTGCATCTTTCACAATTGAACAACAAAAGAATTACTTGCTTTCACTTTGTTATTTTCTGCAAAAACCCCTGTGAAATAGAGCATAGCTTGCTTCATGAATGCAGCAGATCCTTTCTTGAATACATCAAAAGGTCTACATTAACTGTGACTGCAGTAACTCAGTATGGCGCCATACAAACTCCAGATTTCTCCTGAATTTGGAAGACTGAATCCAGGACTGTCGGAGCATATTTCAGCTAATTAGAGTTTGGGAACTGAACTCTTTTTGAGTTGGGTGCCACAGAGAGCGAAGCTCTCTTGTGTGCGTATGGGCACTTGGTGAATGCCCCTAAGGAAGGGAAGCAGGAACAGAGTTTCTGGTTTTGTGCATTCATAAAGGTTTTTGATTCTCTCCTTTTCTTTCTGTAGTCATCAGTAAACCAACTGATAATTTTGAGACAAAATACAAAGGAGAAAATACAACTTTGGCACATGCATGATTTACAAAATTGTTTATTTATAAAGCTTATTGCCATTATTTTACAGGACAGGACTTCTACAACTACTGTGATTAATAAGTAGCATAGCAAAGTGATGTGACTAGTTTGTCACTATTATATTTCATGGTTAAGAGTTTTAATGGTGTGCTCACAATATTGTGGCAATAAGTTACCCATAAAAAAGACCTTGAGAAAGACTTTGTCACTTCAGTTTTCTTCATATTCTTTGTCACTTCAATTTTCTTCATATTCTTTTATTAGTGAAAACATCCCCAAAGGGGCCATTTTGCATCTAGTTATTTTTCCCTGTAGCTGGGCTAAACATAATAAAAATGTCCACAATCTCAGTATTAACAATTTAGATTACGGTAGTAATTACTTATTTGTTCCAAACAGACTTTAAATTTTGCAGCAGATTTTAATTATCAGTTTGCGAAATGCAAAAGTAGGCACCATTTTAATTAGTACAAAATACCTATTTAAATAAATCTGCTTCTGGTGATTTTCTGGCCTGGTTTGCATAATACCTCATGATAAATATTACAATAAAGTGTCTTCTGGCAGATAGTAAGTTGGCGCCACAGACACAGAAGTGAGGGGATATTGGAGTTTTTTCCTGCTTCATTGCCATTACCCTCTGGCAAAGAAAAGTAAGGGGTAAAATGTTTGTCAGCTTATTGTTTTAGCAGTCACATAAATTGTTCCTTTGATGTCCAAGGTCAATGAAATCTTAGTACCACCAGCCTTTGTAGAAGATACATTAAAAGTCTGTGATCTTTCCTGCAAGGGAAACAGTGGTAAAACTTATTACTCTGTCACAGTGAAGGAATGCTTGTAAAAAAGTTCAGTAATGTAGGGGATGGCTTTTCTTTACTATCCTTCTTGAAAGGGGACATCTCTCTCAATCTAATTTTCATTGTATGCATGAAGTGGGAGAGAATCGCAACAGATGTAATGGAGTAGAAACTGGAACTTGATATTCATGTGAATGTCACATGCTCTGTCATAAGGCTGAATGTAACTTGAGAAGACATCAGGTCCAGTATTCCACAGCATAGTATAAAAAGTCACACCACAGTATTATGAGAATTCTGTAACCACCAGCACAGCCTCCTTGGAATTCTATTTAATTGCAAAGAAGAGCAACAACACAACATTCTTCCACTGTTCAGAAAATAGCAACTAGTAGGTTGAATGTCAGAATGAAGTACCCAGAATACTACAGCATGTTTCCTCATTGAATGAGTAATCCTAACTTGACACAGCCTACACATACTTCACCCACTGGCAAAGCTACTAGCTCCTTTTGCAAGAGCATGGCATGTAGTCCATGTAAGGATTTGTTTGTGATCCACATCAAAGTACTGGTCTGTTCTATCTTTGGTTTCAGACATGAAGTAAGAGCTAGGTTTTCATAGACGTCTGTGCATTTAGAAAAGAATCTTTTTTGCTTTAGGGCTCGACTCCTGTTCCTGCTGAACTGAGCCAGTATATAAAATCAGAACTGATATCAGCTCAGTAGGCACCGGAGGACGGGTCCATCGACAGCCAGGAACAGTATCTGCTGCAAGGGGACAGTTCCAATAAGAAACAGCCATTTAATATCAACAAAATACACACTGGACTTTGCACACATTGGGCTGCTTTAAGAATGGCACATTCTTTTATAAAATACAATACTTTTTAGCATTATGCTCTTTCACAGTTATTGATTACATCTATACTGTAGCCAAGCAAAGGTTTTCTCACGTGGATTCTTTTCATTCAGGGTTTGCATCTTTCCCACAGCTTCTTCGCCTGTTACAATCTGCAAATTAGATTCCAGGCAAACGTGCTATGATACTACTACAGCAGCGGTCAACATTTTAAGAGAGTTTTCCATCTCACCTTCTCTTCAGGTGCAGAACTTAGCCACTGTGAACAAAGAGGAAATCAGTCACTGTTCACCAATCAGCTAAGCTCTGCACCTCGCTAGAGAGGTCTTCATCTGAACATAGTTACAATAGCAGCTGAAGTCCTTCAGTGACATGTCTGTACATTTTTAGGAGAAGTAGATTAGAGGTTCCAACAGTATGGATATGAGATTGCAATACCTACATGCAGTTACAGATGCCAGTGTCATGATTATGTGGTAATCCCTGGCAATGTGATTTTAATCTTAAATCACAAATCAGCATGCCAGGAACCCAAACAACCAAAACGAAGGAAACATGGGTGGCTTTTCTCTTTTCCATCAAGATAACTTGGAAAAGCTAACATTTTCACTCATTTCGTTTACATGCTCACCATTGGCTCACCATTTTGGCTACTCAAAACAAATCATATGTATCAGCTCCATAAAACTGTATAAAAAGTTCAGAAAACAGTATGAAGAGTATACTGTTAAGTGTTAAGTGTTCTTAATTAATATAAATTGTTATTTTTTTATAAAAAATATATATAGGGTAGTGGATTGAATGAATTGCTCACACAGCAGAAGAATAACCCATTTTAAATTTGAATTTCTGACTTCTAAAAAAATTTTTTTTTTTTTAAAATATTTTTATTAATTTTCCAATTAAAACCAATTATATCACATTCAATATTTCAAATTATACACATATATATATCAATCAGACCGAATGTTATGCCAAATCATCTAAAGAATTTTTTATTTGGGTTCCCATGCTTCAAGAAATTGGGAATTCCTCGCAACTGTCCACTGCCGTCTTTTTTCTAAAGTTCAAATCGTCCTTCAAGTTCATAATAATCCAGATCTTCCCCTTACAGTCACATAGATGTTTTCCACTTTCACGATTGTTTCCCAGCTGCTGATATAAATATCAAACAAAGTCTCACAGATGTTCTTTCTCCTGTGTGAGTTAATCAGTCCAGCCTCCCCATAAATCTTCTTAATGGAGCTCCTGTTGCGTTGAAGCAATTCGAAGTAGCGCCATCTTAAAAAGCTCAAATCACTTTCGCTTTTCTCTCATAGCCATGAAGATTTACGATCATTATAGAATTTACAGCTTTTCCAGGCAGGAGACCCAAACATCAAACCATAGACTCTTGGTAAATTAATGGATCTCCTTGCCCTATAGCTGAACTTAGCTTCAGGTCGCTGCTCCAATTTAAAGTGCGTCACAGCTCATAAATCCTCCGAACGCATTCAGAACTCCTTCCGTCCGACTAGGGGGGGGCTTTTCTCATCGGCAACTCCACATCTTTAAAAAAATATGCTCAGTAACAACAGTTATAAGGTTCAACTCACACAGTCTTTTGCTTCTCTTTCACTCCAAACAAGCCAGGACATCGCGTCCGGGAAGGTACGAGGCAACAATATGAAGAAAAAAAATAAAATAAAAACTCACTCCCCTTATCGCTCCGTCCCCATCAATCCTTCTTCCAGATGCAGTACAATCTTTGACTCCTCTCACTCGGCAGCATAAATTTCTCAGCAGTAAACAGCGCTTCTTTCCCTCCTTCTGAAGTATGTCCATAGATTTAAGCCTAATTATCTTCTTTAACCATGGAAATCCCCGCCATGCAGATTAGCGTCCGGGAGTCCTGGCCCTTGTAAGTGCTCAGCCCAAGCTCCCCCCACTCCAAAAACAGTCGGAGTGGGTCTGGGGGCATCGCGGGCCAGCGGCCCCTCTCCGTAACCCCCGGAGAGGGTAGGGGGTTGCCATTTACTCCCCTAGCAACCGCCAAATTCCTTACAACGGTCAGAGAGATGGAAAACAGGTCCGCCATTCCTGCAGGCGGAAACCGGAACCCCTGACTTCTAAAAAAATTAAGGTGAAACTGAACATGTTATCAGATCACTAAACCACATTTTGCTAGTTCCTTGTAGTCTACATTAACCAGAAACCAAGCTTGAATACATGTTTTCAAGCAAAGCCCACTAGTTTATTTGGTATATCTTTGTCCCCCCACATATGAAGAACAAGATTTTCCATATTCAACTTCATAAGCAGAGCAGCCGTTTCTACAAAAAATAAAAACATACAAACACAACTAACACTTTTTATATCCTGATGCATCCTTTCCTAAGCATTCATTCTAGTGGAACAATTTTGTTACTGGTTGGTCTTTTAATACAACCTCTCATGTAAAAGTTTTGTGAATAATCCAAATGATTTGTGTCTTTTAAATTGTTAACCTCATTAAATGAAAACCTAGGTCGTCGAAAGGATCCTTCTACGAAACCAGGCATCCCCAAACTTCGGCCCTCCAGATGTTTTGGACTACAATTCCCAGCTTCCCCGACCACTGGTCCTGTTAGCTAGGGATCATGGGAGTTGTAGGCCAAAACATCTGGAGGGCCGCAGTTTGGGGATGCCTGTACTAAACTTTAATTACTCCGTATAACATAAACCAAATAGAAAAGGGGAAAGATTTCAGAGTAAATTATCTACTTACAACAGTATTGAAATAGTTGCTGTTTAATGCCTTAATAATAATAATAATTTATTATTTTTTATATGCCTGTTGTTTATTATTTATACCCCGCCCATCTGGCTGGGTTATGTAAATGTTAAGGGCTGTTTGACTGCATCGCAGGCTGTCAAAATGCCCACCATAGGATGGCTAAGGCCAGTTCTATTTTTAGCATTACACAACATGCTGATCACATAAAAATTGAGGGAATGCCAATGATTTCCAAATGGGTTTAAGGCTGCTTCAAAAGCCATGTATAAGAAATGGCCACCCCTCACCTGGTACTCCAAAAACTGGCCAGCAAAATGATGTTCCACTTGGTATTAAGTTGTTGTCTTCCCATGGCAATCCTTCCTCAAATGAGGCATTAAAAAGGTTATAGTTCATGTTAAACCAATTAATTATATGCAATAAAAATGTTACAGATTTCTACCACAGATTTCTACCATATTTCTATCCAAATATTACATTGTATTTAGGAGCATAGGTAATTTTTATTTGCTGGGAGCTCCATGAAAGATACCGGCAACTATGCAAGAATGTAAGCTTAAAAAAATGCCATTCTCACATGCTCCAAACATATGTAAAATTTGTGCGGATTCTTTTCATCCTGAAGAGATCTATGTTTTGATCACATACACTATAACAATCTTAGCCAGAGTCCAGATTTCAAAATATTTGCTTGCTCATAGAAATGGAGATACTATGGAGAAAGTTGCTTCTTTCAGAAACTTACATTGAAACATTCTTGGTCATCTTTTATAATTTTACCCTATTATTATCCTACTGTTTAACACAGCTCCCTCTCTGGATAGCTTTCTTTACTTTGAGGATTTTAAGAGATTTTTGGTTTTGATAAATAAACTTACTCATTCATAAACTATTTTCTTCCCCTGAGAAATGAACTATCTGGGATAGAAAAACCACCTCATCAAAACAACATCTCTGCCACTACTGTAGCAGAGGACGCATCCATTTGGTCACGGGTTGCAGCAAAACTTTTACGTGCAATTTCTTGCTGTTTTGCATCCTCATTCACCATTAACTCTCCATATAGGTAGACACCCATTGCCTGAAAGAGGAAGAAAACAATAATCCTATAATATAATCAATTCCAGTGTGGTGCTTTTCAAGATAACAGCAGCTGTACCAAACTTACAATTTAAACATGCACAAGTTTTCCTTGCTAAAAACTTTCAAGGTTCTTTGTAAGACTTTTTAAAAAGCATAACACAACTGGAAACCCACAGTTGTTTCTAAGTATGTTCTACTCAAAGTAGACCCACTGTAATTAATAGTTCTATGTTAGCCATGCCCAGTAATGTCAATAGGTCTACTCAAATACTATTAATATTCTATATAATATTTTATAACATTTTTTTTAGTTGAGGTTGAAAATCTTTATAGCCAAGTGGGCCTCACTGAAATAAAATTGCCTGTCCTACCCAAACCACAAGCTGTAGTCAAGATTCACCACAGTCTATGATACTAGTCACTAGTGGAGGAGTGGGGGATCTGTAGTCCTCCCATTGTAGCTGGACTCCAGCAACCATCATCCCAATACAACTACTGGTTGTATTGGTATTGGCTGATAGGGGTTGGAGTCCAACAGCTGCAAGTCCGTAGATCTACCCCTGCAGTGATGAAGGAAGTATGAGACAAATTAATAGTTCATAGCTCTAACTCAATGACTTGGACCTCCATGTATGAAAAAGTATGCTAGAACAATCAAGAGTGGGGGACTAGCTTCAGGATTTCCTAAAATATTGCTTCCTATGGGCACCTGGCTAGCCACTGTTGTCTTAGGTGGCCTTCTGGTTTGACCTAACAAGGTGATTCTTGTGTTCTTACCAGGGCCGGCTCTAGGGGTAGGCTGGGGGGCGCAGGGTTGGCAGGGGGGCGCTGCACGGCGAAGCCGCGCGGAAACCACGCTGCGCCCGCCCATCGCTGGAGCGATCCGCGCACCACGGCGCCAGGGCGCCCAACCCGCTTAAGACAGCCCTGGTTCTTACTATGAAAATTGTACACTTCTGTACAATAGTTAACAGTTACTCTGCAAACAGTGTTGGTAAATGCTGTTTTTCTAGAAAAAGAGGTGACAGAAGTCACCATGAACACCTCCCTTGTTCTTAGAATGGAAATGGCGCCCACCTGAGAGGTGCCGGAACTGAGTTCTGGTGAGTTCCGGCTGGAAAAAAAAGCCCTTCTTGTTGGCAAGTTACTTCTGTGGTAAGATTCCACCAACCTACCACTTACTGCCAAATTGGAAAGTAAAACCGACACTGAGAGTTCTCATTCTGATTGACTATTCAATGAGCCATAACTCAAACATCCAAATTTAGTAAACACTGCTGGTTCTGTTACCCTGAATGTTAATGGTTGCATTTGCATTTTCTTCAGACTCTTAAAACAACCAAGTCCCCTTTCAATACTGGAAAACACATAAGACTTCAATTTCATGCATTATCATTCCATAGATTGCACAAGTTCTTGGAGGTGATTGAAAGTAGTCTAATCCTAAGTACCTTTGGCTGGCCACTGCTAAAGTCTGAAAGAAGGGATGGGGCAGGCAAAACATCTTCGGAAACAACAGCTTAAAGAATGAGGAAGAAAGTTAGCCCAAACTGGTCCAGAGCAATGTAATGAAGATGAGAGTAGAAGAGAAGGAAAACGGGGGGGGGGGGGAGGGAGCGGTAACAGAGGAGAATTGCAAGTGACCAAGAGTTAGGCTAAGGGGTGCAGAGTTTAAGTAACCAATCAAATATTTGCCTCAGGGTCTCTAGTAGCATTTTTAGCCCAGACCTTGTTGCCTCACCCCTTTCCCCAGTCAGTAGCAATGCTGTCAGAAGGCTGTTGATGTGGTCCACACAAGTTATGGCAAATATGATAGGATTTATTGGTGGGACCATTTAAGTGTAATTTCCAATGAGCAGTGGGGGAGAAATCAGTTTGCCTCACATTTTTAATGTGAACTACATTTCACACCTGAAACAAAACGCGGAATTGAAATGCAGCTACCCTTGCCTCCAAAACTTATGTTGTAGTTCTCCAGTCAAAAATGTATTGTACGAAAATGCATCAAGGAAATTTGTTCATTAATAAGCAGTTTCATCTATCCCTATTTCAAGATACCAACACTTACATACATATTCTTACATATTCTGGCTAGATGCAAATGTTACTAAATAGTACTAACCTGGTCTTCCTTGAGGAATTTCTCAACATCAACATACCCTGCTGTGTATTTATGTTTGATAACAAGCTCACACCATCTATGTCGAACCTTTGGCAAATGAGAAAGAAAAGTAAAAGATTAGCTTCAGAAACTACAAATAGTTAAATAAAACTCATTAAAATGCAGGTTCCTATTTTTAACACCAGCCGCCATCTTCAGAACTTGGCCATCAAGCACTTCTCCCTGACAGATCATTCATATTAACCAGACACTAAACATAAACCAGATACTAAACATAAAATGTGGCTTAATGAAAAACATTGAAATTCTAAATAACCCCCTCTCCAGGATTGTTACAATAACCAGTAGCTATAGATAGGAACATTGGCAAATGAACTGTAAAGGTAAAGGGACCACTGACCATTAGGTCCAGTCGTGACCGACTCTGGGGTTGCGGTGCCCATCTCGCATTATTGACCGAGGGAGCCGGCATACAGCTTCCAGGTCATGTGGCCAGCATGACAAAGCCGCTTCTGGCGAACCAGAGCAGCACACACAAACGCCGTTTACCTTCCCGCTTGGAGCGCTACCTATTTATCTACTTGCATTTTGACGTGCTTTCAAACTGCTAGGTTGGTAGGAACTGTACTGATGTATAATACAGTTGATAAATGAACTGTATTGATATATAAAAACTTACAAAATTGTTTTATACTGAAATGCCTTATTTCATTAAATTATTTATTATTTATCAAACTGATTCATTTTTAACAGGTCAGTGTTTAAAATGAGAGAAATATTGCAAAATAAGTGTGATGAAATAGCTTTCTCTGCACAGTTGGGGCTGTTGAGGCTGCTCAGAAGAGGAAACTGCCATCAGTGTTCACAGAGGGCACAGTCCTAGTGACTGGAGCTGTCACAGCCAGCTTATACTTGGAAGCCCAAGCTTTATACGACTGGTGAAAGAAATGGAAAAGTCCCTGCTGGTCAGCATCCACCAGGGGGTTATGTATTCATAGCATTGATGGAAACAGCCCATTATAACATTACAGAATAGAAAGAGCAATGTATATAACATACATACAAACAACAAAAATAGAGGCAGCCATGAAAAAAATAAATAAAAACATGGATTCTTGGAGGGAGGGGGCAATAGGAATAATTCCACAACAAATACTTGGGAAGGGGGCCTGGATTCTTTCACAGAACTGCCTTAATTGATGAAGACCAAGCTGGGAACTGCTGTCCTATGATGCGATCAGGTCACTGACAATGTGTGTGAATGAAGCAACCAGATGGACAGGTCCAATCATGTTGGTCTTTGCCACCCAACAGTTGGATTATGGTATGGCACCACAAGGAAGGAAGCAGTTTCCATGTTAGTGCAGGTGCAAACAGTGAAGATGCCAGTATCTTTTAGCCTTTGGGAGAAAGGGGAGAGTACTGCTATTAAGGCCCTTCCTCAGACTTTAACCAAAAATGGATATCAATTTTACTCCCTAATGTTTTTAAACAGTGTTGCAGCAAAAGCATCATGGAGAAAGCGAAGCCATTATGCAATGGAGTGTAAAAAAACATCTTAAGACTAAAGGTGACATTTTATAGCCCAGCACACTGCCTGTGCTGATTATCTAACAGAATAACTCCTCACCCAAAAATTTCCTGCCAGAAGGTCTGATGCCAAGGCTGGCCCTGCCGTGCAAACAGGTTGCATGACCTGCATCAGGTGGCACCATAAGGGGGACAGAAGGCGGCAGGAACTGGTGTGTGAATGTCAGGCTAGCTCATTTAACAGAAATTGTTTGGAAGGTTAGCTGCACATTTTATTTCATAACTAAGAGGGCCAGCTAGTGAAATAATAAAACCATTCCAGGTTATATCTTTGTGCCTGCAGTTATTGTAGAAATAGCTGTGACGTGTGTTTGACTATAACCAAATATGCTTCCTATGCTTCCTATTAAAAATATAGGTCTTGGGCTTGGCATATGTTTTTAGCTGGCATTTACTTGGATTTTTGTTTTGGCATGGGCATTGTTCCCTTTCAATGAAATTTCCAGCAATGCTCAATCTGGGAGACCATGTATGTCACAACTGCCCTGTTCAGGTCAGTAATTTAGAGGAAAAAATCTTTTAAAAGGCCTATGAACAACACAAACAATTTTAAGTGTTATGCAAAACTAGTGATTAAATAAAGTTTACATTCCAACCCAGCTTTCTTGAATGGTATTCTGGACTAAATAATGCTATGTATGCCAGGGATATGTCATTAAGCAGCATGAGCCAGGATCTGCTTTTGACTTTGGCTTCCCTTGCACACACAAGAGCTGAGCTCTTAACCAAATATCACCAAATATCAAAGGGAACTTGAATATATTCTGAACCCCAAGAAACATATAATGCACAGAACCATTAGATGATGGACCTTGTCATCCAAAACATATGGAAGGCACTAGGTTGGAGAAGACTGATAAAAGCCAAGCAAAACAGCAAGGCGGTTCCTGGAAATAGACTAATGGATTCCCCAGAGTTCTATTCTTGGTTTCCGAATTAATGAGTCTAGTCCAGGGGTCCCCAGACTAAGGCCCGTGGGCCACATACGGCCCGAAGGCCTCTTTTATCCGGAACGCGACGACCCCCGCCGTCCGCTGCCACCACCCGCTTTTACAGGCGCGGCGGCGCACTTCCGGGTCGGAAAAAAGCGCTGAAAATCATTTGTGCGCATGCATATGGGCCTCTCCCAACCTGGAAGTGCACCCGAAACAACGTTTGCATGCTTGCGCAAGTCATTTCCAGTGCACTTCCGGGTCGGGGGAGGCCCATGCGCACAAACCATTTCCAGCGCTTTTTTCCAACCCAGAAGCGCCCCGCCCTCTGCGCGATCGACGCGGTGGGCACTGGCCCGAAGCCGGGTAAGTTTGGGATCCCCTGGTCTAGTCCTAACACAATTTTAGATCTGTATAATTATTTCATTTCATTTATTTCTTTGCTTTGAATATTTACGTCCTGTCCTTTTAGCACAAAGTCCTTACAACATAGCTTGCAAAATAAACACACAAAAAATACATGGTCGTACCTTGGATCCCGAACACCCTGGAACTCAGACATTTTGACTCCCGAACGATCAAAATCCAGAAGTGACTGTTCTGGTTTCTGAACGTTCTTTTGGAAGCCAAACGTCCGATGGGGCTTCCGCAGCTTCCGATTCGCTGCAGGAGCTTCTTGCAGCCAAGCAGAAGCCACAATTTGGTTTTTGAACATTTTGGAAGTCAAACGGACTTCTGGAATGGGTTCCATTCAATTAATTCGTCCCAGAAGTCCGTTTTTAACCTGAAACCGTTCTTAACCTGAGGTGCGCTTTCGCTAATGGCACCTCCCGTTGCCGCTTCCTGGGGCAAAGTTCACAACCAGGAGCATCTACTTCTGAGTTAGTGGAACTCGTAACCCGAAGCATTTGTAAGGAGGACAGTATGTAACACGAGGTTCCACTGTACACGCATTGCTATGGTGGGACAATGACTGCCACTTTGGTTCCCATGTCTCCCCATCTGAAACCCTAGATATAGGCCCCATCAAGAGGCACCATTTAATACTTGTTCTGCACTTGCAGGAAACTGATCCTTTAGTGTGGCAGCACCTACATGTTTTGGAACTCCCTGCTAACACCAAGCTGTTTTCTTTCTGGCAACTGCTTCAAATATTTTTATTTAGGCCACCCTACCCAGATATGAAGTTAAACATGTGTTTTATATCTTTTTAGCTACTGTTAATTATCATTTTTTGACTATTTTAAAAAAGCTGTTTTTATCTACCGTATAATAAAATGTTTTATTATATATATATATATTTGTAAACCACTTAAATAGTTAAAAACAGCAGATTTACAACGGCTTCTTCTTGGCCTAGTGGCAAAAGCACATCTTGCCATCCTCCCTGCCGTTATAACCCAACAGGTACCAAAGGCTACTACTAAGAACCTCAAATGATATCAATAGGCAGACACCAAAACAGGGCAGAACCTGTAATATGTGAAGCACTCCTGTCTTTCCAAGACTCCCTTTGCCTGAATGAACACTCCAGGAGCACTCCAACATTTTGCTGCAGGATCCACTAGTTCCATTTATCTTTCACTATAAACAGATAAAGGGGGTACAGGCCTCACAAAAAGGACTGGAGTGAGAGGAGACAGCTTGCAAAATATCTTCTTGAAGAAAGAACTTTCCCTTTCTGTGTCTGCTGTTCCCCCCGCCCCCGTATGTCATCATCTTCCTACTGAAGAATGAGGCACAAGACACTGACGCAACTGCAGTTCTATGACCTTTACGGTGGCCTACATTTAATACAGTACATTGAAATGAGAGCATTACATGCAACACATTTCCATGCTGCATACAAATAAGGAGACACATATGTGCTCTTTCAGTAGCGTTCAACATACTGAGGGAGCATTCTGAGGCACAGCTGTGTTTATTGCCCTATTCCAAACATTTATACCACATACATCATTGTGATCTCTTGGTGTCTTGGTAATTGTCGACTTTCCATAAACTATTCCCGAGAGTAGGTATAACTTTTACCACTAATATACTGAAAACTCTGCAAGACAATAAAGCACACAAAAGCCAGAAGGAATAACTCTTACAGATGGAGGGATGGATCAGATTATTAGTGGGATGCGGGTGGCGCTGTAGTCTAAACCACAGAGCCTAGGGCTTGCCGATCAGAAGGTTGGCAGTTCGAATCCCCACAACGCAGTGAGCTCCCGTTGTTCAGTCCCAGCTCCTGCCCACCTAGCAGTTCGAAAGCACGTCAAAGTGCAAGTAGATAAATAGGTACCGCTCCAAGTGGGAAGGTAAACGGCTTTTCCGTGCGCTGCTCTGGTTCGCCAGAAGTGGCTTGGTCATGGGTACCTTTACCTTTTACTCTCACTGTTAAGCAGACTGAATGGCTCATTAGGAAACCAGAGGATAGTTTGGAAAGGTGTCAGTACATGCACAGTTCTTTATTCCACTACCAGAGGCAGGAGCACGCTCTCTGCAAAAATCTGGTCAGCTGTGGAACAATAAGAAGACATTTGCATGCTGAGAATTCCCACCCTCCCCAACTGCATGATTATAATCCTGTCTCAAAGGATAGTTCTACCATTTTCACACAGATTAGAACCCTTCTTTTAGTTCCAGACAACCCCACAAAATAGTCCAATGTGGATAAATAATGGAAGACAGGTATTGTTTTCATGCACTGCTTGTGGTTTCCCAGTGGCTGTTACTGTTTGAAATAAAGTGACCAGCTGGAAGGATCTCTGGTCTAATCCAGTATAACCCTTCTTATGTTCTCACATCCCTGAAGCAGAGGACATGATATATTTCCAAGCGTGCTTATCCTTTCAAGTAAGGCAATGAAGTAACAGCATCCTTGGATCCTAGCATCAACTTTTCAAGACAATTATTACCACTCCAACATTTACCTTTACAAATCATGTATTTATGAAATGTGAAGTTTCAAAATTTGAGTTTGGACTGTTAGTCAAATTTATGTTTGGATTTGTTTCAGTTCTCTTTTAAGAGAGGATATGAAGTGCAACTGTATTACATGTGGCAGACTGTGAACAAGGCTTTGTTGGAAAACAGAGCAGCTTTCTCCAATACAAGGCATCCCCTATGCGCACAAAGCAGGAGTGGCTAAGCCTTTTTCAGTCCGGGAACCACATTCAAGGTTAGCCAACCCTCCAAAGGCTGTGCAGCGTGCATGCATTCATGTAAGCACACACATGAATGTGTGCACTCACCACACCATATGCAGTACACACCAATCCGCACATAGACACATACACAGGAACACAACACACAGTCTCTCATTCATACCCAAAGCACACTGCGTGCCTCTGATGGGCAGGGGAGAGGGGGAATCGCATCCCTATCATTCCACCAGTCTGGGAGGAGAGACTGAAACCTCTCCACTCACCATAGCTCCCTCCTCCTCCTCTGTTATCATTAATCAATTATTGTTGCCAGTGGCAGCTGTTGTTGCACATCAACAACAGAGCCTCAGCTGCTCTTCAGAATGATCCTGAGGTCATATCTTAAACAGCTGAAGCTTGTGGTGCCAGCAGTAACCAGTGCCACCTAGTGACTAAAGCAGAGAGCAATGGAGAGAGCGCTCTCTCCAGCAGACATCACCAAAGCTTCCCAAGTGCTGTGGTAATGCTCTCCATTAGGAAGTGGACAGCTGAAATTTTCGAGAGGATTCTCTTCCCCAAAATAATGCAGATTAACTACATATTATTAATTACAGAGAGAAGACTGGCCTGGCAAATAAAATAAAATAAAATAAAACTACAAACTACAAGAAAGAAGATTCCACCTAAACATTAGGAAGAACTTCCTGACTGTAAGAGCTGTTCAACAGTGGAATTTGCTGCCAAGGAGTGTGGTGGAGTCTCCTTCTTTGGAGGTCTTTAAGCAGAGGCTTGACAGCCATCTGTCAGAAATGCTTTGATGGTGTTTCCTGCTTGGCAGGGGATTGGACTGGATGGCCCTTGTGGTCTCTTCCAACTCTATGATTCGATGAATATAAAATAAAATAATAAACCTGCCTCTCCTGACAAAGGGGGGGTGACTTCTAGGAGGCTGGATGTTTCATGCAGGCTAGATACCCTTGCCACAAAATTTAGATTTAGGGGGAAATGACCCAAAATTCACTTGAAAGTTCTATAGGTCCCCCCCAAAAAATTACACAACCATGCATGAACCTTTATTTACTACAGGGTCACAAAAGTAGTTTTTTATAAAGTACAGAGATGTGCTTTACTAAAAATATAAATATATTAGGCGAGAAATTCCCCTCTGAAAAACAGGAACATTATTGCCCACTACAATTCAACATACATACACACTATATGATTTTACACAGTGCCTCTTTCTGAATATCAGTGTGGGCATGTAGGCACTATAAGAAATAGATGATTGCCTTTGCTTTGCTCAGGTCATTGTGCAAATCTCCTATCTAGGAGACACAGGCTGATAAAGAGTTCTGTAGATATTTCCCCAATTTACAGCACAACACAAAGCATGCTGGTATTTCGCTCTGCAATCCAATATGACCTTGGCTCATTTAAGAAGGCCAAGGAATTTAATTTTGTGTGCAAGGAAAGAAACAGGGAGGATGGGAGGACTTAACTGTTTATAGAAGGAAAAGCAATTTTCATACAGCATCAAAAGTTAGTTAGGTGCCTTGTTTTACAGAACTGTTCCCTGCAAGGCCACAGGCAAATTCTTAGACTATATAGTGGTACCTCGGTTTAAGTACCTAATTGGTTCCGGGGAGCCATTCGCTCCCTGAAAACTACTTAAACCGAGCGCCAATAGCACGCGTGTGCGAAGCGTCGATAGATCGCTTCTGCGCATGTGCACGCCGCGGAACCCGGAAGTAAACACTTCCAGGTCCACGGAGTACTCAAACAGCAGCGGACGTAAACCGAGGTATGACTGTACCTACTTTTCCAAGGGAAGGGGAACTCACTTTTGGCAACATGGTACAGTGGAACCTCAGTTTATGACTACCTCCGTTTACGAACGCTTCGGCGAGCGAACGCCGCGGACCCAGAAGTGTTTACATCCAGGTTCTGCAGCGTCGGATATGCAGAAACGATTTGCGCAGCGCACGCACGTGCAGAAGCATGCCTTCAGTGAGCGAACGCCTCCGCAGAACGGATTGCGGTCGCAAACTAAGTACCACTGTAATTGACTTTCTTTCTGTTGTGTAACATGTTGTACATGAAGCTGCTCCAAAGAGGTGTGGTGCTGTTTTTCAACACTACTTGGTCACAACCTGCAGAATGGCTAGGAAGGCGGATAAGACACTATTTAACTTGAAAGCAGTACCCTTGGCTGGCAAACTTGGCTGGCAATGTGGGTAACATGTAGTTGTATGCCTGCTAGTGTTTCCATGGATTGGGGAATAGTTAAAAGTGACTTGCTTCTAAAGAAATTTTATTTAAAAAACACCTTGATAACTCTATATGGTTTGTAGTAAGGTAAATTCATTTGGTCTGTTAAAAAAAGACCATCAGTTTACAGGACCATGTACAATGAAGCTGTTGTAGGAGAAAGGCTACATCCCCCTGGATATGATATATGGACTTCTATTTTTCACATCTTCTGCAAAAGCACTTATATTTCTTCAGTTCATTCTCTCTCTCTCTCTAAATATTCCATCTGATGGCCTTGGTATGCATTGCACATTATGAAACTGAACATTATTAACCAACCTGATGAAAGCAGAAAAAATGTACCAAAGTAACTTTCCATCTGCTATGAAGACTCTTTGGGGGGGAAGTAAGGAAGTAAGAACATCTACAGGAAGGAAAATAAAGCTAATTTTAGAGCCAATTTTATTTTGTGAAAGTACTAAGGTGATTCATATGCAACATTTACCAGATGGTGGTAACATGGTCACACCACTCAATAAGATGGGGAAGCAAGGAAAATGGAAAATCTTGGTTTACACTTTACTGTGTAACTGGAGAGGACAGGTGATCCAAGCTCAGTATTGAAAAACTTCTTATCCTCAGCATCTCATCTCTAACTGAGATTCTAGCAATCTCCTAGCTGTTTGGATTAATTAGACAATAGTGATGTATATCTGTATAATTGGACAATGAAGATCTTCTGGTGAAGCCTGCTCTACATCCTACGGCCATCTGAAGCACGGTTGCTAAGAACACGGGACAATTCTTGCCTTCAGAAGAACTGTCAACAAATATAAAGTTGACAGAAGACCTCCTTATCTAGTGGATCTTCGGTGTTAAATTGTTTCTGGATTATGATTTTTTTTCCTTTGGTTGCCTTTTTGGCTGAAAAGGGATTTAATACATTTTTAAATAAACACACAAATACATATTATATTGTTGTCTCTTCCTTTGCAGTGGACAGGAAAATAGACTATAAATCTACTTTAAAAAAAACAATTTCTGGTTTAAATGTTTCTACTAAAGTTTAAACTCAAATAGTTCTGAAATGGTCAGCTCAGATATTTAGTCCTGCACACATGCTAGGTTGCAGGCCTGAGCTTCAGGAATGTCTGGGCCCATTGCTAAATCACATGAAATCCACCCTTTTTTTAATCCTTCACCTCACTCCCCCAATCATAGAAATCAAGTCAACAGTGTGTACCTTCTGCAAACCACTTCATTAATGCAGCAGCATGCATAAATGTTCACAAAGCCTGAGTTACTTCCAAGCTAAGTTCTTACCAACCTTGACTTATTTACAGCTGACACTATAATTGTTCTGCATATTTGTCTGCATTATTTTGCAAGATCTTTCCCCCAACTACAATGAAGTACACAAAATAAATCTAGGAAAATCTATGGGATCTGTTTAACATAAAGATATTGCTGACTGGGGATAACTGCAAAGTCCTTTCCTGGATTCCATGTATATTTAATACAGTTTAGAAATGCAAATGCTCTTGGAGGCAGGAAGGAAATAAGGCAAAATGTTAAACTAAGGCTGCAATCCTAAGCACATTTATTTGGAATTGAACACACAGTGGGATTTGCGGTGGATAAGCATGCATACATTTAGGCTGCATATTCCCCCAGAAGCTTATGGTCAAAATTGTATTTTAAAACTACCACCCATGATTCTGTTTACAGAGCAACTACCATAATAATTCAGATCTGGCTCCCAACACATCTGGAAGGTCCAAGAAAATATTAAAACAGGGCGCGTACAACGGACCTAAAACCCAGGGATAGTTGCATTATCACAGAAACATCCCCATGTGGTTGGAAAGGCTATTATTATTACTAATGATAAGTTACTGTGTTAATTTATTATTTATTTTTATTAGTATAATGATGAATACAACATAATTTTATAGGGAGGAGTTCAATATAGTACTACTGAAATCATTCTGTCAGTACGAACATTTCAGCTTGCCTCCCCCTACAGCCTGCTATGGAGGCTGCGGGAGGGGAGGGGAGAGGGGTAAAGTCTCACTGCCCTAGTAGAAGTCCACCAGTGGGACTCCTAACAATTAGTGTTTCTTAGGAGTAGTAATTATTTGATCTAAACAGTAATAGTTAAATGGTTAGTGCTTTTCCTAGACACTTAAAGGATTTCATGTGTGTTATTTCTGAGCTGAGTAGATGTTACAGTAGTGTGACTGCCACGGAATGCAGCTACCCTCGTGTATTTCTTCTTTGTACTCAGCAATGTCCAATAACAAAAAGGTGTGCTCTAATCGTACAATGCTTTGAGTTTTCTTAGCCGGCTGACATTCATAGGGGCACGGAACATCAAAGAACAAAAGTGAGCCTAGTTCTGCCCTAAGTAATTCTTACAACAGCACCATAAAGTAAATCACAAGGGAGACTTCTTAGGCCAAGTAAAACCATGTGCCCATCTAGTCCGTTAACACCTGCTCTGGCTAGCTAGCTGCAGATCTCCATCATCTCAGACATAAGTCTTTAACACTGCTACCTGATCCTTTTTTAAGTAGAGATGGCAGGGACTGAACCTAAACTTCATGCGAAACAAGGGGCTACCGAAGCTTCCCTGGGTACCACCCTCTTCTCACTCTGAATTCAAGTCAGGCTGTAAAGGAAGGTTCCAGAGGGCACTTAGAGGGTACTCCTGGTCTTCCTTTCCAGCTGTGAGTCAGTGTTTTTAAAGTTGGTGCCTTTTTCTGCTGCCACAGGGCAAACAAAGAAATAAACAAGAGTCAAATTCAAAAAGCACCAAATTGTTCCAGTGGCTTTAAGAAAAGAATCCAGAATGCATGTAGCATGTTCCCAATTATTCCATTTCAGGTTGGTCCCACCAATTTACCTGTCCTGCACCTAACATCATATTTGACTCCGTGCCATGGGTCAAATGAAGAGGCCTGGTGAACATAATCAGGCCCAGGGGCCAGAGGCTCTCCATCGCTATTATATTTCATGATTTTACACTTCCTCTCAATGATCCCATTTGCTAAGCTGAGGAGACTTTAAAAACTTTTTCAGGCATTTCTCCCATGTAAGCCTTTTACTATACAGTTGTACCTTGGATCCTGAATGCTTTGGTACTCGAACATTTTGGCTCCCGAACGCCGCAAACCCGGAAGCGAGTGTTCCGGTTTGTGAATGTTCTTTGGAATCTGAACTTCCAATGGGGCTTCCGGGGCTTCCAATTGGCTGCAGGAGCTTCCTGCAGCCCATCAGAAGCCGTGCTTTGGTTTCTGAACTTTTTGGTAGTCGAACGCATTTCCAGAACGGATTCCGGTCGACTTCCGAAGTACCACTGTACTATATTTATTGCTCACACCTACACTGGGGTGACCCAAAAACAGCCCACAAGATACACGTACATCATGGATAGATTTTTGTCTTTAACAGTGGGTCTCCCTACGTAAAAAAACAACCACCACTTAAGTCACTATTCAAGGAACACACACACATGAACAGAAAAGAAGGGCTGTTACATGAGCCCATAACACACTTTAATTAATGCCTTTTACAGAAGAACTTAGGAGAAGTAGAAACCCTGTAAAAACACAGCATTACTCACTGATCTCTAGCCTTAAAAGGAGCACAACAGGAGAAAGGAGCGAGAATTAGGAATGTAGAAGCTGCCTTGTATGAAATCAGGCCAATACTTCATATTGATCAGTACTGCCTGCACTGGCCTTTCCCAACTTGGTGCCCTCCATATGGTTTGGACTACAATTCCCATCAGTTCTAACTATCATGGCCAGCACTGGTCCTTCCTTTCTGAATTAAGCAGCTTGTGATGTAGGAATGATCCCTTCTCTGGCAAGCACTCACAGCTCACTAGTGAAGCCTAGTGTGAAAACTTTTCATATTAAGCTATTCAGATGCTTTTTGAATTATTTTGCAACATTTCATGTTTAGGGCTGTTAAGTTTTTAGTGCACACCTCGGAGGTTTTTCTGTCGAAGCTCTCTAAAATGGCAATATCTTTTAAACTAGAATAATCAATTTCAATATCCCAATGTGCAAGCTTAAGCACCTCTAACATCTGCTTACGGTATACAGAAACTGTACAGTGGGTCATTCACAATCTCTCTGGTTTTTATACAATTAAGACTAGCACACTTACTAAGGTGTAAGCCCCTTTGGACAAAGCAGGACTAATGTCTAACTAACCACAGACAGGATGGCACTGCAAAGTTGTTTTGTAAGCTTCTCTAAATGTCAATTCATTCTCTGATGAAAATCTAAAGCAAAAAGATCAATATGTAATTCTTTCCAAGAACAAGCCACCTCACTGGAACATACAACAGATTAACACTGATGGTTAATCTAGGTGACCAGATGCAAAAGAACACAGCCTCTGCACATTTCACAGTTGTGCAGATGTTTCAGCAGATGCAGCTAGAGCTACACATGCTATAATTTCCTCTTTTGTAACATGGTTACTAGCAAGGCAACTTACAAATTCCTTCGAAGTTGATTCCACTACCACCCCACCACCAAAACCCAAAACAGTAGGAATCTTACAAAAGAACTGTAACAGTATTTAAGCAATATTTCACAGGCAAGATATCTAGTCTAGGAGCTAGAAAAAGCAATCAAAATCCTCTAAGTGTCTGATAGCAAGCATTGGGCACGATAAGTGGTAAACATACCTGAACACTATTTAAAGCAGGCACCCCCAAACTTCGGCCCTCCAGATGTTTTGGACTACAATTCCCATCATCCCTGACCACTGGGTCTGCTAGCTAGGGATCATGGGAGTTGTAGGCCAAAACATCTGGAGGGCCGCAGTTTGGGGATGCCTGATTTAAAGTCTAACAAAACAGATAGGCTAATATCTTACATACACTTACCTGGGAGCAAGTCTCACTGAACACTATGGAAGTTTCTTCTATAATATTATTAATATTTTAAAAATAATTTTCTTATTTCTTTCCCAGCCACTCTGGGTGGCTTCTAAATTAATATACATGGGAGTGCATACTTAGGTTCATTATTCAGTCTTGAGCACCTCACTCTTTGTTTCTACAGTATTATAGTGTCCAAAACCAGAGTGTATACAGGTACATTTATATTCATTTTGCTCATATTCCTACTGCTTTAAATCCAAGCTTAGAAGCTCAAAAGAACAAAGGAAACATTAGACAAGTCCACTTTGTATATTCTAATATAGTCTAATTTTTAGAGCCAATTTTGCTAATACTTAAGAGGTATATGGTTCAGATAAAATGCCTTAAAAGCATACTTCAGTTTCTACCAATCTAGCAGGAAAGGAAGGAAATTAGCCTTAAAATGGTTTTTCTCCTTGCAAAAAATTTTTGGCAGTGAAATGTCCTCTGTGGTAAAGCCAAAAGACTGTTCTTATTATGTATTGTTTAGAACCACACAGCCTCTGTAAAAAATATTAACTTTTTAAAACTCAGTACATGAATACAACGTGTTCAAGACCAAAATTAACTGAATGCAGAATATGGACTATACGAGATGCCCCTTTAGACTTAGTTTCTCTGATTAGGACCCTATAATAAAGTCAAATTACCATCCACATGGATGGTTCAATTATATGCCATCAACATTTTGAACAGCAACGCATGCAGAAGACATTGGTGCATACCCAAGGTCAGTTAGTGCATGTAAACATATTCAGTGTAGATTACATCACACTATATAAATACATTCAGAAGCAAATCTTCGTAAGTGAAGCTCAGGTGGCCTTTTATTTTGGTATCCTTGCTCCACAGTGAGTGTTTTAATAATGGTTGTGGTGTATGCCTGAATACCCTACCATGTGGTTATTTAAAAAAATAATAATAACAGGATTTAAACCATGAATAAATGTGCAGGCTCTGTTTCTTGTGCTAATCATAGTATAACCGTATGGGTGAGACGTGTGTCTAAATGTCGGTGTTGTGGGTCATGCGCTGTAACAACACTGTTGACCTTCTGGGAGGCAGGTTGGGTGGGCGGAGCGGCATGTCATCTGAAACCTAAAGTTCTACATTCCCTCTTTGATCTCCGGCCCTTCCCAATAGCTCATCAGGTTTTGTCAGAACACATGCTGTCAGCGTGCATTCCCTTCTCATTGATCTTCTGTTCTTACAAATAGCCCCTGGTTATTTGCATTTATTTTCTATACTCAGTGATCCCCCTCCTAGCCAAGGGGAGTTTCTTGTGGAAAGATACCGTCTGTCAGCAGAATAAATAAAAATCAAACACATCTGCAGAAAATATTTTCAACTGTTTCAGTGTCTCATTTACCTATCCCTGATTTATTTATTTTTTTAAAAAAGCCTTATCTGCTGAGTGGAACTTATCTCGGAGTACATCTCAACATTTACACCACAAAATTATGGTAATTTAAAGCAATTTCTGAATGACCATCTGAAACCTGCCTACATGATCTTTTCATTTCTACATTTTAGGTGCTTTTTTTAAATATAAATTGTTACTTTTATATCCCACCTTTCCCCCCAGGAGCTGAAGGTAGCATACATGGCTCACCCCCTGGCCAATTTTACCCTCACAACAACCCTGTGAGGCAGGCTAGGGTGAGAGGCAGTGGCAGGTCCAAGGTCACCGTGTGAACTACATGGCTGAGTGGGGATCTAAATGGCACAAAACATCATGAATAAAGCAGTAACCTCAACAACTTGATTTTTATTTTATAACCAGGAAACTCTTGCCAACATTACAAAGAAAAAACCTTCTGCAGAGCGCTAACTGTATTTGGAGATATGGAAAGCCCCTCACTTAGACAGGCGACGGTATGTAAACCAACATTCCCTTTTGAGGGTCGTAGGTGCCTGTGATTCAGTAGCTGCAGAAACATTAATGGTAATGTTATCTTCGTTGCCCTTCTTAAAGGGTCTAGTTAAGCCCTTGATTTCACCTTGCAAAATAAAGCCGACGTAGTGTTTCTGCTACAGAGGTTATAACTTTGTTTCGAAGGCCAAAACTGCATACAAGTTCAGTAGCATGAATCTGACACAATTTATAGTAGAAAGGGAAAATAATAATATCAGTAGGGTGTGAAAATCTCACAGGCCTAGTTTCTCTGGCATGAAACTGCAACAGAGGAGTTACAGCTTTGATCTTACCTCCTCAGTTATTTCTCTTCCAGATATAGAAGTCCTGACATTACTCTGGTATTCGTGTGTGATTAAAATATACCGTAAATATATCTTAATTCCTATAAATAGCAAAGTGAAACTTTCTAGGCTAAGTAAAAATAAATCTGGCATTCAGAACACCATATAAACAAACAAATAAAAGTTGAAATAAACTTTCGACTATTACCATATTACACTGAGCATTTCCTTGGAGAAAGAAGAATTTTTTGAATTGTGTAGTTTTAAATTTGATGTTCTGATCTGCAAAAGCTCATGCTAGCACTCCAGAACCCACAAAAAACAAATTACTACAATTATAATGGCTACTTCCCCTGCCATATTCAGTTCTAACCACTGCAATATAAAAAGAAGAGTGAGACAAAATACCTCCTGAGATGTGTGCAAACCTGGCGGCCACCTACAAGAAACGTCTGACCTCTGTAATTGTCAACAAGGGTTTTGCCACCAAGTACTAAGTCATCTTTTGCAAAGGGATCAAATACTTACGCATTTCACTCATTATAATGCACATCAATCTCTGACTTTTGTCTTCTGGGTTTCTGGGGGTTTTCCTGTTGTTATTCTGTCTCTCACAGCTACAATAAACTTACCATTAAAATTATGGACTGGTCATTTCTTCGTCAGGGGGCAAACGGGCAAATTTAGCAGGGGATCAAATATTTCCCCCCTCAGTGTACCATAATGCCAGGTGGGATGACAGGAGAAGGGATAGCAAACACTTGAGTAGGGAGAGAGCACAGAGCAAGAGCTCCGTTGTGATTTTCAGGCTTACTGTATAATCAT
This sequence comes from Zootoca vivipara, assembly GCF_965207765.1. Taxonomy (NCBI): domain Eukaryota; kingdom Metazoa; phylum Chordata; class Lepidosauria; order Squamata; family Lacertidae; genus Zootoca; species Zootoca vivipara. The sequence continues at coordinate 7,935,610 of NC_142593.1, read as the reverse complement.
AAGGAATGGTTTTATCAGTGTTTTCTAATCTCAGAGGGCTGTGGGAGGGGGAGCTCAGCAAGAGTGAAATCTATATGTGCTGGGTGCAATGAAGAACAGAAATTGGGTAAGCTTCTTTACAGCTGTACAGCATTATGATGCATTTATTCCTCTTTTTTCTAAGCAGAAGTCCCTCATAGTCCCTCAGGAGGTACGGGGCGAAAATACTTCCGGGTTTGCGAAGTTTGTAACCCGGGTTGTTCGTAACCCGAGGTGTTCGCAACCCGAGGTACAACTGTATGTGGATATACAATCAGATACCCCTGGCGAGTGGGGGAGAAAGGGAGAGAAACTCAATGATTTGTTGTAATCTCTATGTCTTTTGTATGCCTATTGTACCAATAAAAACCAAAAATTAAGATAAAAACAAATGCTCAGCCTAACATTTGTGCACTACAATTCTTGATCATGGCTGAACACAAGCATTAAACAATTAAGCACTGGACAAATATGAGCAGGTATTGCATCACAGAAAGCACTGAACACCAATGTGAGATATATATTATTATTATTTTTAAAAAACCTTCTCTTGGTGAGTGATTTTTCAAACTCAAAAGACAAAGATGAGACTTGGCTGTACTAACCTAACCATGGGATCATACATGTACACACATGCTTAATTAGAAACAAAAGTTGATTAAAATTGCATAGTTGAAAGCAGTAAATACAACCTATGCACTGCCTATACTGCCTCCAGGATAGATTTAGACTTTTTCATTTATTTAAAAAATTCAGATTAACTCTTGATGTATCATAATGGGAATATTCCCACGTGGGTGGCGCTGTGGGTTAAACCACAGAGCCTAGGGCTTGCTGCTCAGAAGGTCAGCGGTTCGAATCCCTGCGACGGGGTGAGCTCCCGCTGCTCGGTGCAAGTAGATAAATAGGGGCCGTTACAGCGGGAAGGTAAACGGCGTTTCCGTGCGCTGCTCTGGTTCGCCAGAAGCGGCTTTGTCATGCTGGCCACATGACCCGGAAGCTGTATGCCAGCTCCCTCAGCCAATAACACCAGATGAGTGCCACAACCCCAGAGTCGGTCACAACTGGACCTAATGGTCAGGGGTCCCTTTACCTTTACTGCCTTATTTGCCAAGTTTATGAGCTCACTATGCCTGTAACTGGATTACCTCTGCATCCTGCTCACGGAGGTGGTAAGTTTTCTGTAAGCACTCCAGCGTTCTTGAACATAATGTCTTCTTTTCCAAGAGGCACTCCAGAAGTAAGACCAGCTGGTCTGGGGAAAGCTAGAAGAAAATAAATAGCTTGTGAGGGTTTTTTTTTTAATTGCTTAGTGTATAATTTGACTAAAAGAGACTAGACAGTGAATAGTCTGAGATAACCTGTGTAATTATATCATGTGCTTGAAATTCAGGAACAGTTTATTGTAGTTCATTTCTGAAAAGCCTTACATTTTCTATATTCCAAAAGACTCTTTCCAAAAGGCTAATCAAAACTTATCTACCGTGGTTTCTCATTCAATATTTAGATTAGATGAAAACCATATTTATCTTAATGAAATGTTTTTAAAGTTTATTGGGTTTTATGGAATACATATGCTTGTGACTCTATTTTGATAAAGGCAGAAAAACAAGTGTGCAAGTTACACTGCATCAGCCCCCGAAAGCTCAGAAACACAGAAGACTGCTGAACTAGACAGAGATCTGTCAGTTTTATGATATGAAGTATTCGTTTGTATGACTGAGAAACAAAAACAAGCTTGGTGGCAGACAAGTACATATTGTGATGGTACATTTCTAGTGCAAAGTTGCCCAAATTCCCTTTCAGTTGTACAACAATTGATGAAATATGCATACACTTGCATCTTTTATGGTGCAATTATATGCCTATTTACTCAGAAACAAGTCCCACTGTGTTCAATGAGCCTTACTCACAGGTAAGTGTGCGAAGGACTGCAGCCATCTTGTGTTGGCAGACAAAAAGGGCTAAGAATTTAAGTTCAGGTAATCTGAAGGAAAACGTCTGATGGAGCTTAAGTGTTCCATTTACTCTGTTTTTATCGGATGGAAAAATAAATAATTCATTGAAAACTAAAGTACGGTACTAATACATGTCAGCTACCAGAAAATATCATTTGATCTGGAAATTCTGGGTCCTGAATGTCCTGTAAAGGTTTTCTTATTTATCCTCTACAAGTCTACAGCATAAAAAAGAAAATAAAAAATGCCATGTGTAGAAATAAGCTTGTGCATGCAAACGAGAAGCATGATATTACTCAGTAATCCCACTTTATCACATCTGAACACCAACTGTTGAAATGCTTCCAGATCTTTTTGTGTGATGACTTTGCCTAGTATACCTATACTTACTATATTTTGGTATGGGGATCAAATTCTAACAAATAAAGAACACTGACTCCATATGGATAGGTTGATTGCATTAACCCACAAATTCCCACTTAAAATCAATACTGTACAGATACAGATACTGTACAGATAATCTGTCAAACCAGATGAAAAAAACAACAACAGATTTAAGCATCAGGCCCACTTTTCAGATTCTTAGAATAACCCTGTATCGCTTGCAGTCCTGATCATATTATGATTTTCTTCACTGGTGTCACCCTTAAAACAAAAAGGGAACAAGGAAATAGCTGATTATCCTAGACATTTTTGGTTACTCAAATGTCCCAAACCCTGAAGATTAAGCTCATTCGCAATAAAAAATACTATGGAATGAACTCCCTATCTGACAAATATCTGGGAGAAATCATTGCTTTCTCTTTCCATTTGCTTTGGTTCCTCACCAGTCTGGTGGTGGTGGTAGCTGTTTAAATATGTGAATATCTGAATATCATCTGAATATCACAGAGCAGTTCACAACATTAAAAACACAAAATGAGAACACAATTTACATAATAAAACAAAAACAAAAAAACCCAATAACCCTCCTCCCACAAACACATTTAGAGACCACAGAATGTTCAGCCAGCCAGCCAAAGGCCTGGTTATAGAGAAATGTTTTCTCCTAGTGCCTAAAGATATGTAATGAAGGTGCCAGGAAAGCCTCCCCAGGGACAGCAGTCCAAAACGGGGAGCCACTGCAGAGAAGGCCCGTTCCCGGTTTGCCACCCTCTGGACCTCTTGGGGTCCTTGAGGTGTTGTGGTCCTGAGCCATTTTCATTTAATTAAGAGTGTCTTTTGTATGAATATGCCATGAAGGGACAGATGATTTTGTGCTCATTGACTAGCCTCTACATATCCTCAGGTAAATATAAATTTCTCATCACTTTGTAACCTGCAATCATTCTTTGTTAGTCTCCTTAAATTTAAGAGATGACATGCCATAAATGAGTACAGGTTTATAGAATGATTTGTTTTTTGAGTCTCTGAATGGCATCTGAAAGGGCCAATTTACACAACTACTTCAGTACATGGCAGCTGACTGAGAAACCTAGTCCGAGCTGACTTCCAGCTTCTCCAGCCTCAGCTGAGTTTACTGCATGCATGTGCCCCCAAGCATTTTACTAGCCATAATAGTGCCAAAACAAAACCCCTGTGGTGGTGCATGAACCTGACTGGCTTGGCGTGGTCATCCGAAACTGACCCTTGTTTCTCAGCGTTTGTGTGATGATGCATTAAAATACTGTACTTAAATATATATTTCTTAAATATATGTGAGCACATAAATATATGTGCATGTTTAAAGCTGCAACCCTAAGCACACATACTACAAAGCAAACGGCCACTAAACTCAATGGAACTTGCTTTTGTGTAATCACGCTTGGGATCATGAAGGAAACTATTTGTTTCTTGGAAATCAGAAATGCACCAGTAAGAAAACATAAAATAAATAGTTGTTAAAGGCAGCAGTATTTTAAACATAGGCATTTATCCCCTCCCTTAAGTTTACTTCAACTTTAGGTAAAGGTAAGGGGGCCCCTGACCACCAGGTCCAGTCGTGTCCGACTCTGGTCTCCATGTTGGCTCTCCCACGTTTAGCAGATACCGGTAGGTGTTAAAGATTAACTGTGTTGAGGACGCAGGGAACCTAAACTAAAACTATAAAGCTGGAGAGACTTCTTGGAAATTAATGTCTTGGCAAGGGAATTACTTCTGAATGTAAATTGAATTTCAAATGCTGCATAACACCATCTAATAAATGTCACTTCTAAAAGGAAACAGCACCAAAGATTTAGAAATTGAAGGGTAGTTGCAGTTTCTTTTGAAATGTATCTTTGGCAAACACCTTACATGCTACACATACAAGGAGCTATTGTTTAAAAGAAAGTTAATTAAAGATCTAACTTCGGCCAAGAAAAGCAGAGAAATGTAGAAGCAAGGTAACCACATGTCCTTGCTTTACCTCACTGAGCCTCATATAGCTCTGTATTTCGTGGCATAGGCCTTTGGCTTTGAACAACTGTAAAAATCTAGAAGCACAGCAGATCAAAGAGTTGGCTATTTTTCATGCATGCCCCCAAGAAGTGACACCCCCCCCCCGGTTCTTAATTTCATGTTAAGAGTTAATGCTGACAGATCTGTAACCAAAATAAAATTAATGGGTGTATAAGTAGGCTAGCTAATCTATATATATATAAATGTAGGCATTGCCAATGCACTCGGAGGTCACAGCCTTTCTCTGTAACTGCTGAACCGTAATGTAACAAATTTGGCCACAACGTTCCACATCAGGGAGGGATCTGCATTTAAAAAATTCCAAAAAAACACACCTTACACACCTAAAATAATGATTAAACACAAAGAGTGGTGCCCAAATTAGACGTCACCACCAGAAGCTCTGAAAACTCCAGCAGCATCCAATACAAAGGCAGATCGCACCCTGCCGCCTCCAAAGCTGCACAGCCAGATGACATCACAAAATTCCACAGCAACCAACTGAAAACAGGCCTTTTGCAGCAACAAGGCCCAGCATTTTCAATAGGCCGCAGCATTGCGAAGCAGGGAAAACTGAGTAGGCCTCACCTTTCCCCAGTAGGGCACAGGCAAAAACAAACAGAATAGGGCCTTTCACAGGGTGGGGAAATCACAGGGATGAGGCACAACAACGGGGGAGGGGGCTCACAGGGATGCAGCACAACAAAGGGAGGGGGGACACATAGCCATGGGGGGGGGGGAGGTAGGACCCTGAGTCAGCCAAAGCAGTGGGGACAGGTGAGGGGACTCTAAAGGGAGACTCTGAAGATCCATTTAACAGAAAAAGGTCCATTTAACACAAAAACCCAGAGCAACACATGGCCCAAGCAAGCTAGTAACATTAATAAAGCAAGACAGAGTGCTAATAGGCTTCTGGGCCTTATACTTATTCCAGGACTGAACTTGTATAGAGACAACAAAGCCTACAATGTTATACCCATGGACCCAGGAGTAAGCTTCATTGAACCAGTGGAACTTATACCTGAGTAGACACGTATAGGATTGCACCAAAAATCACAATGAAAAATGTGTTTCTTTCCTCTGATTCCTTTGCGTATGAGGGACCCTTTTCAAATAGATTTTAATCAGTTCAATAAACTTCCAGTACTTGAGGACAAACTTGGTCCATTTTCACATAAGGTACATTTGTGACATTCGCAAGATACCCTCTCACACCAGTATTGCTACATGTGAATATTGTTAGTGCAGAATGCAATGCAGGAAACAAAAGGAAATGCACATTGTAATCACTATACAGTAGTGTTATATTCACATTATAGTCTGATTTAAGCAAAAACAACCAAATAATCACATTAAGAAAAACTCTCTTAAAACTATCAGTTTACCTGATGTGACAAGATTTTCATTTATCAGCTTTCTTCATTGACACATAATTTGTTTATGTGACCAAAGGTTTCCATGCATGATGGCTGATCTGCAGCAGCAGTTTGAAACAACTGTAACCATGTGATATGTATCTCCTGTATTCCTATCACTTTCTTGTCTTCAACACACACTATTCTCAGCTGTTTGCTTATATTTCCCAAAAGTCAACAATACCACCGAAAGTGCCTTTTGGGCAGAATGCCACAATTTTCAAATAATCTACGTCAGAGTATTTCCACAGAAGGCAACACAAGTTGTTTGCTGTCAGCACTCAAAGTGGGATAGTTACATTTCAAATTAAGGTGAGACTGAATTGCAGCTGTTGAAAAGTGGTGGAATGTTTTCAGATCTACCGGGGGGGGGGGGGGAGTGGGAATACGTCTTACCTATCATCAGGCTCTGCCTGCTGTAGAAGATAGACTCCACACCACAACTCTAAAAGTGTTACTGTACAAGTGAGCTTACTTCATGATTTCAGTGAAAATCATCCATATACAATGGGTTGGATCAATACATTCTTTACAGTTGGTGGGAGCATTCCCTGAGCAGGGATCCACTCTGGGGTCTCTCCTACCATCCTTCCCCCCCCCCTGAAAGTCTCCAACACCACCTACTACACCAGGCACCCCCAACCTGTGGCCTCCAGATGTTTTGTCCTACAACTCCCACGATCCCTAGCTAACAGGACCAGTGGTCAGGGAAGATGGGAATTGTAGTCCAAAACATCTGGAGGGCCAAAGTTTGGGGATGCCTGTACTACACTGTTCCAGGGGGTTCCTAATCTGCCACCAGGATCTCTCCGCTGGATCAAAAGCTTTCCATGGATGGAAGGAGCCTTTCTGCCCGCATGAGACCAAGTCCAGACCCAATCCATTAGGCATACATGCTGTGACTAAGCTGCTTCTGATATAAAAGCTAATGAGGAGGTACATGTGCCTTTGAGACCTTCACATCTGCAAAGTGTTGGTAAAAGCCTAGAGCAACTGAACAGAAGTGAAGATATGCAATGGTCATTTCTGAGAGCTTTGGCTAGGAAGTAGTCCATAAAATTTAACAAGCAAAGCAAGTTAAAAAGAACTGACATGTGTATGATAAAAAAAATACAGCGTCCTCTGCTGGTATGAAATGCGTTTTACTGAAACACAATGGGAAGCAGACACTTCTAAGCCTAACCCATCTTTATCCCATAAAAATAAAGTTATTTTCCCATGATTGTTTGTACCAAATGTTCTTTCAAGTAAGCGTACTAGGGAGAGGACATAAATTATTACGCTGTGATTGAGCACACTGAAGTATCTTGTAACATTCCAAAGAACAGCACCATATGCCAGCTAGAAAGCCATTTCCCCTGAAATGGTAACCCTTACTAGACTCTCTGGTTTTTAAAGTCAAATAATCCTATAACTGCAACTATTAAGGTTTTAAATCATTGTTACTGTGTTACAAACAACACGTGCTGAATTGTGCTCTACTTCTCTACAGGATCATGCACCCTCCCTGCTTTTTGAAGTTTGCATTACTTAGCCTTTAAATTTCAAATATGACTTAGAATAATGCAATAATGCAAAATAAAGTTTGCAAAGAGCAACAAATATAAAAAGATGCAGTCAAAACAAAAGATAAGAAACACAGCACCAGACTATTGCTAGATTGCTAGATTGTCTGATTCCATATAAAACAGCTTTGTGTGCTCTTACTAAACAGCTTGTGCATAGATTTGGGTTCTCCAAATACTGAGTCTGGGTAAGAAACAAGACATGTACCTTTGTAATTTTTCACCTCCGACAACAAGCTAAATTTTAAAATGTCAAAATCATTGTTCTTTATTTTGTCATAAAGTGCTGAGCTGCCAATTGTTTTGAGAAAGTTTCCACAAAGCAAGCACAGGAGTTTTTGGGGGTTTTTTTGTAAAGCATTATCTGACAGTTTCCCTGGCTCCTTCTTCCCAATAAAAAACACACAGTGAACACCAACCTTGCCTCTTCCCAAGCTTTCTCACTGCTTTCTACAAGGTCATTGGCCTCTCATCCCAGAAGACCACCCACCCTAAAAGAGACTATTTGTCAACCCTTGCATTAGCATAATGTAATAAATGCCAGGTCCACAATTTATGCTAGAAAAAATGTCATTGAAACATTTGACTACTGACCTTCAACAGCCATAAAAATGTGACACAGATAAATGCACTTGAGCATCCAACAGCATTACTTGCAGTGCGCCCCTAAGCCAGGACACAAATCACCAAAGGAATACAGCTGGTATGCTGAATATCCCATTTGCTACAGCCTGCACTTGAATGAAGTCATTGAAAGCCTCCTCAAAGGGAAATGTGCCCTGGACTAATGCAGCAACCAATTGACGGTGGCGTGATTTCTATTATTACTCCATTATCACACTGGGATCAGTGCCTAAATGAGCATACTTCCTCCCTGATGCCATTTCCTTTTATCCTGGCTGTATTCTAAAAGCGGATCAATGGTAGTAATACATATGATGTCACTTCAATTTACAGCTACTGCCTCCCTCTCCTACATCTACAGATAGATCAATTCTTTCCAAAAATGGTTAAGAAATGCACGAGGAGTCAATTCTCCAAGAAATTGGTTCTCTGCTATATTTGACCATGTTATTGTGGAAAGGAACTGTTTATACTGACTGAAAACAGCAGTTGGGTGTGGGGAGAGAAGAGGAGGCTTAAAAAAAAATCACTACTGTGTACTGGAGAATGCTGGCTAAAACTCAACACAAACAAGTCCCAAAACAGAATTAGAGAATTTGACCTTTGAATATTACAAAGAGAAGCCTTCTAGCTTCAGACACAACAGAGTCAAGCACTTTTTTTTCCTGCTTGAAGGGGCGTTTGTGTAGAATGCTTTCTCAGTAAATTTCTTTTACAAGATTTCCCAAACTAAATGCCTTCCTACCCTTCTCTTTTAAAAAGAATGAGAGGGTGGGGGGAGCTAACCCACAGCTTTGATAGTGAATGGCTCCCTTTAGTAGTTAGAGCTTCCTCATTAAATACAGATAAGAAAGCAGTGCTAGTGGTCCAAAAAACAGGGTTTATAGGCTCAGGGTATCTTTCACAGCCTGTATTTTCAGGCAAAACCAAAAAGAATAAAAGGGAGACCATTAAGACACTTTCGTCATAAACTCTTTGTCAATTTGCCTTCAGGGCTGTTTTCTGCTGGCTGCAATTAAACTAAAACATTCTTAAAACAATTGCTTCTCCTCACAAGGACAAAAATAAAGGAAAATGAAATATTACGAAGAACTCAAAGCGCAGTTTCTTTTTTAACAGCAAACACATTTAGAAAGACATTGTCACGGTATACCTCAAATGATATTTGTGAATGCTGTTGTTTTAATCTATGCTCCTTTCTTTCAAATGAATGCAAGCATTTCTCCTTCAGGGACAAACATATGCTCATTTTAGCCAACATACGAATTTAATAAAAGTATCCAGAAAACCAGCTGCTAACAAGCGTATTGATACACTGTAGTTAAAAGATTCAAATACAGTACTGGAAAAACTTATACTGTACAGATTTGAATTAGGACACATACACAGAAAGAAGTCTGGAGCTGTGTATTTGACTTTCAATGGACTTAGGACTTCTAATGAAGCTAAAAGAACCGAACTGGTTTGAGGCAAATAACTCTGGTCTACTAATTTATTTATCATTTATCAGGAGTTCAAGTCAGTGTTTACGTCCTTATTCTGTCTTCACAGCAACCTTGTGAAGTAGGTTAATACATAGCTGCCAAGTCCCGGTTAGAAAAATACGGGACCAGCAGCACTGTGTAATAAAGTTAGTGGGGCTGTCTCAGTACGCGCTAGAAGCGGCGGCGAGTTGGTCCAATCTCTATGGAGGTGACGGAGGGAAGCGCTCTGTGGCTGCTGTGGTGACTCGGATGTCAAAATCACAAAGACTGCAGGGTTTAGTGGTAAAAGTGTTGAACTAAGACCTGGGAGACTGCAACAATCCCCAGTGTTATCTGTGCCTGATTCCCTCACACTTTTTCCTCCTCACAGGGTTGGTGCTGTCAGTTGGCCCAGAATTGGGTGAAATGTAATGTCCAACTGGAGCAGACCTGGATATTTTCTGGGGTTGCCTCCACTGGAAGGTTTTTTATAACACAAGCAACCCTTCCCCTCCCCCGCCCTTATGGCCGGATTGTCTTGGGTGAGCCCCTGAGTGGCATGTACTCCGGACCTAAATTACAGTCAGGATGTCTGGCTGGAACTGGAGGGGGGGGGAGAATGCATACCCCTAAACATATTGTGAATCTTTCTACTTTTGTCCATTTACTGTATTTCCCCCCTGATTTCAACTATAAAATGGTATTTTCTTGAGTCAAAATGAGAGTGCGGTACTCCTAAACATTTTTTTAGACAAAAAGCACTGGCTAGAACTGTGTACGGAGAGCACCAGCACAGCGCCATACTGTTTTTCAATACCACTTGTCGCAGTTTAATTCCATATTCTCTCTCTTGAAGTACTGGTGGCTGTGTCCCTGCTGTTCCGCACTTCTGTTTGCCCCATCACTTTCCCCCCAGGAAAACCCGCTCTTTACCGCTGAATTCAAGTAAACGTCCCATTCATGTTTTCAACATCCAGTTTCGGGTTTTCCGCGAAATGACATTTGCTCCAATTCAGCATCAAGAGAGGATTTCCCTGGAGAAAGTGGCGGGGTAAGCGGAAAGCTTGTCGGCCCCATGCTTTCTGAAGCAGCCCCCCTCGGCCAAAGAAGCTCCAGGCCCGGCGGCGGCGGAGAGAGGGAGAAAGGCGGGCGAGTGCAAGAGAGAGAGATCCTCCTACCTGCAGCTAAAGATCGCAGGATACGTGGTGCAAGAACAAGTAGAAACGCATTGAACTTCCAGGCTGCGGCGAGGCAGTCGATCCGCAGTGACGCCTGCTCTCCTCTCCAGGAGACTCCCCTCGCGATCCTCGGTGTGGTTGCTTTTTGCAATTAAAAAAGTGCAAAAGCACTTCTTTCTGTCTTCCCCCTTTGTTGTTTTTTGGCCCCCATGGTTGCAGGGGGAGCCGATCATTTGAACGCTGCCTTCGTGCCGCCCTGCCAGGTCTTTGGAGAATCCCCCAAAGGCTTCCTGCTGCTGGGATTTAATCGGCAAAGATCCCTTTTGCAACCGCTCCGCTCTCTCGCCCCCCCCCCCGCACAATTTTATATGGCACACTCCATGCCCTCCTAGATCATGCACAGAAACTTCCGAAAGTGGATTTTCTACGTGTTTCTCTGCTTCGGAGACATCTATGTCAAACTAGGGTGAATATGAGGCTGGGTTGCATTGGGGGGGGGGGCGGCGAGGGTGTGTGTGTCGGGATCCGAGGAGAGATTTCTGAAGTTGTGTGTCAACAATGCCACATATTGCTTTTTGTTGGTTAAATCATTGCCATTCTTTGCACCGCTTCTGGAAATGGGTTGTTGCAAACTCGCAGCCAGGTTTTCGGGCACCAAATATTAGATCTCTGGAAGGGGCAGAGGGGACCTGGATGTCTGTTGCCTATCCCAGCCCTGAACTTGCATTTAGAGGGAGAAAAGGAATTGTGAATCCAAGCCGCATGGCAATAAGCTAAAAAGAATTATCGATTTCTTCCTCCCTCCCAAACCCTCTTTAGCATGCCGGCTACCAATCACCAAGGGAGACTCTGCCAAGGCGGCTAATCGCAAGGAGAGAAAGGGGAGGGCACAGAGCTGAGGAGGCAGACGAGGTATTGTTGGTTGACGGGAAGCAGCACCGCAGTGCAGCACCACATTCACAAAGACGGGCACAGTCTCAAGAAATCCGGGGGAATTACGGGATATTTCGCCGTTCGGGATGACAGCAGGAAACAGCTTTAAAAACGGGGGTTTCCCGGGGAAAACGGGAGACTTAGCAGCTATGGGTTAATATGAGATATCACTTGCGGAGTCACCCTGGTTGGATTGTTGGTTTTATTTTACACAAGAATATTAAATTGCCTCTCACACTGTGCCCATAGGGAAGTGAGTCAGTGAGTGTTTTACATCTGCATTAGATTCCTGACAGCTTCACTCACAAGGGTAATAGGAACATGCAAGCACCACGACAAGGTGATGATCACTACTCTATTGTGAACTTTAAAATGGAAAGCGTAATGCTGGTGTTCAACAAAAGAGGTTTAAAGACTGTCTCAAGGCAAATCTTTTAAAATGTAGTATAAATACTGACAACTGGGAAACACTGGCCTGCGAGCGCCCCAGTTGGAGAACAGCCTTTACCAAAGGTGTCATGGGCTTTGAAGACACTTGAACTCAGGAAGCAAGGGTGAAACGTGCTAAGAGGAAGGCACACTTGGCAAATCCACACCGTGATCAACTCCTGCCTGGAAACCAATGTCCCCACTGTGGAAGGACGTGTGGATCCAGAATTGGCCTCCACAGTCACTTACGGACCCATTGTTAAAACCGTGTTTATGGAAGACAATCTTACTCAGCTACGAGTGATCTCCAAAGAAGAAGAAGACATCTGCATTACAAACCTGGACTTGAAGCTTGAGCTACCTTGGGTCTCAGTGTAAAAATATCCTTTGATTTACAGCTGAGGGAGGATTCGAAACCAGATCTCCCTGACTCAAATCTGGTTCTGGTTTGTAATGTGCCATGTTATATTTAATATACAGTATGAAATGACAGAAAACATTTGGGGGGATTTTCATTTAGAAAAAAAATGTATCTTTTGAATATAAATGGACAATTTATCTCACACCTCAGAATTACTGATATTTTTCTGTCAACTTTTACTAGCAACATTGCTTTTCAGTCTTAAAACAAGCCCCATAAATGGTCTGATAAGAACTTTAAAAAGGGATCTGAAATGCACTAGAAAGAGGTTTGTGACAGGAAGCTACTGTGGCATGTCACCTATATGCTGAGCAGCCTGTGTGTCAATATCCTTCTTAAATTGTGGTGTCCAGAACTGGACACAGCACTCCAGGTGTGGTCTGACCAAGGCAGAAAAGAGAGCAACTATGACTTCCCTTGATCAGGACACTATACTTCTGTTGATGTGGCCTAGAATTGCATTAGTTTTTTTGCTGCCGCATCACACTGTTGACTGATGGAAAGCTTGTGGTCTACTAAGACCCCTAGATACCTTTCCACGTGTACTACTGGTTTACCAGGTGTCCCCCTTCATTTATTTGTGCAGCTGGTTCTTCATTTAGGCCCAGTTCTCTAGTCTTTTAAGGTCATCTTGAATCCTGTAACTCTGACTACACCTCCCAGTTTGGTGACATCTGCAAATTGGATGAGCATCCCCTCAGTACCCTCTTTGTAAGCAACTTGGATAATGCTGAACAACAATTAACCCAGGACAGAATCCTGTGGCACCCCGCTTGGTACTTTTTCCACGATGACAAGAACAGTCAGCAAGCAGTGTTTAGGTTTGGTCAGTCAACCAGTTACAAAGTCACCTAATAGTTATCTCATCCAATCCACATTTTACCAGCTTTTCCTAAAGAATATTATGGGGGGGGGGTCAAGATACACTATGTCCACAGAATTCCCCTGATCCACCAAGCTTGTAACTCTATGACATGGCTTTCTATATTAGATGTGGGGGGGAATATATATCATGATGTGTCAAGATATGTCAGTAGAGGTTACTACTGATCAGGAAACTGTCTCATTAAGGATAACAGAATGAAGTCAACTAGGCCTCTTTGAAATATGTGTTAGAGAAGAGGCTGGTTTATACCTAGCAGCTGACCAGATGTACTTCAACAGGCAAAGTTCTCAAGAGTATGTAAAATATATTTCCGATAATTCACATAATGGAAAGAAGATCTACTTAAGGAGAAATCTGAAATCCGCAATGCAATCTAAGTGCACTGAAATGTCATAAATGATTAAACTTATAAGATGTAACGAAGTGTTGAGCTAGCAAAATGGAAACCAGGTGGCTTTGAAGCAGGTTTGGTCAGGTTATATGGCATTTTCCTCCAGCCCTAACATTCAAGAAGAAACATTTCATCAGAACGTTACCCTTGAGCATAATAATTCCATTTTAGAGATAATAGACTCTATCCCAATCTTTAATGCATGTCCTATACACATAGATTTTATGTTGTTGCCCTGTATATCACAAGCTGTCTATGTAGGCATAACCTTTATTTTAAAAAGAGATTTAATGAATCCTGTTATAAGAAACAGAATTTATTGGTAGTCCTTTTTAGTTGAGCTGATGACATTTAAGTGAATTTGTGTAATAATATTACCATTTAATAAGAGGGGACAAATTGTGTTGCCATAGCTACCTCAAGGATTTGGAAGAAATTTCCACTACTAACTCATGTTTTTGAGGTTTAATAATTCATCCGTAAACATTTAATCCAGGATGAATTTTTCTAGACAAGAATTTGGCTGAACAGTGATGTGGTTTTGCTGTTTTTTAAAACTACACTGCAAAGGAGGTTTTATATGAACATCAGATATGCCGTCACAAAAATGAGCCCAGTTTCTTTACACTTTTCAGATACTTGAAGTTGAATATTATTTTTTTATGAAAACTACATTGCCATTGGGGGTACCTATCCTTATTATGGGGAAAAGGTGGGAAATCAACAAAGACACGGATAGCTCACTGTGCTTGTCTCGTGTTTAATTACAATAGAGACAAGTTATTTCTCTTTCATTTGAAGTGCTGTTCATCTGGTCAGAAGAAACCTATATGAAACAAAATAATTTCTTTCAGTACCATACCGTGCACTACAGGTTTGATATAGAAAAGTTCAGGTTGCTGTAAAGGGAGAAAATACTTTTTAAAAATGAATTCTCTTTAACACCTTCTTTCCTGGGTCTACAACCCATTTTAAAGCACAATATCCTATGAATGTTTACCTGAAAGTAAGTATTGCTGTGCTATTTAGTAAGAAAGTTTTAATATTACAACCATCTTGTCCATGTTTCACTTCCCATTATTTCAGAGCCAAATACAGTATGACATGCCAAGGAGCGCATTTTTTGTTTTAACTTGCATATAACATCAACTGAAGGGCGGGGATAATGATCAAAATCACAGAATGTGTGGAGAACAACCCTTTCTTCCCACTCTACAGTCCTAAGGAAAATCCATGCTTTGGTATTTGCCTTCAAGAGCAATTCCCCCAATGGTACTTACGGTAGCATCAGAAATGTCTGGCCTCAGTTTTCATAGAGTTTTAAATATAGATATGTTATGGCACTCAGGTCACATTACTGCCACCCCCTTTGACCAAAAGGGAAACTATGTTTTGGACGCAACAAAAATATTTTTTTTAAAAAAAAAACTTTAAAAACTGAACACTCTGGCAATTCACTTAAAAAATCATGAACTTTACTCCCCAATTATTTTCCATTCTTAAGAATGATCTAATATACAAAAAATGTCCAGAAGTCTGCCTTCCACTCCCATTCTGTGTATTTTTAGAGTCCATTCCAGATATTTTCCATCCCCGATTAGCTCAGAATTTTTTATACAAAACACAATAAAATGTTCAAATATTAGATACCACCTTCTAAAATCAAATTAAACAGAACGCCAACCACAACAATTAAGCAGCAATTCCATCAACTTGTAAGAATGTAAGAAGCGATGTTTTGTTTTCTCTTTTCTTTATGCCCTGTCCCTTTAACCACCTTCTGCCTATTCCTCTTCATTGCATCACTCATTCATATAACCATTCATTGTAACACAACACACACATACACTGCCCACAAAGTTAAATATAGGATTAATTTACGACAGGAATATGGTAGGAAATTTAAACAAACATATATTCTTAAAATCTGCAATGGCTAAATTAAGGAAAGTATTTCAAGGGCTATTTTAAATCTTATCTTTGAAAACTTTGATAAATAATATTTGGTAGAAATTGAATGCATTCAACATGGAGAAGAAAAACCCCCACTGTCTATTATGATACAAAATGCTAACTTATTTTTCATCTTAGCAGCTTATAACATGATCAACATGAAGAATTTTATTAATATTATTTTGCAAGTAGCTCCAAGACTCGTGGCTTTCCCAGAGCAACTAGGAAATATTTTAAATAAATATTTTAAATAAGCAGTTTAGACAAAACGTGGATGTTCAGTTTGAACCCAGATGTGCTTCTGAATGTACATCCCATTGAAAGAAATACAGATGTATGTCCCCTACAACCAAGTGCACATTTGATTTACACCTGCTTTCAATGCTTGAACTCTCTTTAGATTAGGCTAATCAATTTTTGCTGTCATTTCACTACTGCAAATATAAACTCAACAATCCAAATGCTTCCAGACTACATGTATGATTCATGGAAACTCTGGCAATGTCAATTCAGATAAAATTGCCTAAAATATTATCTCCTTTACAGAATCCTTTGGTAGCCTATTTCACATAATTAATAATAGATTAAATTAGATTTAACTAGAATTTTTTATAATTGGCAGATGTTAATTATTGGATGCTATATTTCAAGGTGTTATAGTTACATTTCTATAACATTCTAGAACATTCTATAGAATCATTTCTATAACATTCTAAGAGGTCGCTAACATTGTTTTTCATACAAAATCAAAGAAATCTGCCAACCAGCACTATGTAAAAAGTGTTCCCTAATGATGTTCTTAAAGTTGGTACTAAAAACTGTTTGACTGTCATCACTTTAGTGAATTAAAGTGTCCAACAGTAA
Source organism: Zootoca vivipara (assembly GCF_965207765.1). Taxonomy (NCBI): domain Eukaryota; kingdom Metazoa; phylum Chordata; class Lepidosauria; order Squamata; family Lacertidae; genus Zootoca; species Zootoca vivipara. The sequence goes on along the minus strand of NC_142593.1, from coordinate 7,919,094 downwards.
GTTTTTATTTGGACTTTTATCATATTCTTTATAGATGCACAGTTTAAGTAACATAAAAATTTAAAACATTGCCTGTAAGCAGAAGATAATGAGAACATCTCCTACATCTCCTATATTAATGTTAAAACATGCTGGGCAGAACACAAGTTCCATTTATTATAACAGAGCTTTCATAGTAAAAACATTTCTGGGGATTGTACCCACAGAAATAAGAAGACTGCAAACTTCTCTTAGATCTGTCCAAGAAAATCAAACCAATCTGAGTTTGGAAGAGATTGTATTAGGTATGTAGGGACTTAAAAGCCAGAACAAACTCAGTTTATGAAAAACACTCCTAAGAATGTTGCATATAAAGTAATTTAAAAACATTTTGTTAAAATTACGGTACCTGTTGAAGTGAAATACATTGGTTAGAGGTTACTGACAAGTCTGTTGCAACTGATACTTTTTGGTGCATTTGACTTTCCTTCTCCCCCACCGCACCAAAAAGCATTGTCTAGAATTTATATTTTTAGCAAATGAGCATTAGTTTTGTTTCTATTTTGCTTTGCTATTGGAGTGTTCTATGAACTAAAATAATGCTAGAGTATTTGAAATAAATTAACGGTAGTAAACAACTATCTTTATTCTACCAAGTGAATTGACTGGAGGCATAGAAGTCAAAGAATTACCATTAAAATACATGTTATATATAGGGAGAGAAAGAGAGAGTGAGTGTTCTGAAAACACAAGCTTTAAAAAAACGCATTACGTACTAATAGCTTTTCACTCAATCAGTTAGATGATAACTAGATAAGTATTATGTCAGGGGCCAATACTTAATGTGTATATGTGTGTATTCTCCCCTGTATTCCAATAACTGTCCCACTGTTGCCCCACCTTTGAAATTACATAGTGCTGACCAGCAATTACGTTTCCCCTCCTACTTTAGGGTAAGAGTGTTTCATTTAGACCAAGTTCAGTAATTACATTAAGTAGAGAAAATAATTTTAAGAATCTGAGCTACAAACATACGAGGTTGGTTTCTACACACTCTGGTATTCTAATGGCCTCAGAAAATAATATATATATAAAGAGATATTTTCTCCATTTTCTCTCCATTCAAAAACGTCCAGTCGTAGGTAATTTTCAAAGAAGCAGATCTCTTAGCTTTTGCACTGGAAACCAATAGCAGTGAACCCATAGATTTTTTTTAAATAAAAAAATAATGTTAAATTACACAAGTATATTTTACAAGACACAGATTTGATGTTGCTAATACATGTCTTGAATTTCAGAACCGTAACACACAAAACATAGAATATCACTATAAAGAGTTTTTTTGTGGTTCTTAGAAGGATGAGAAAAATAAGCACAGTATAGATACATTGTACAGTGGTACCTCGGGTTACAGACGCTTCAGGTTACAGACGCTTCAGGTTAGACTCCGCTAACCCAGAAATAGTACCTCAGGTTAAGAACTTTGCTTCAGGATGAGAACAGAAATTGTGTGGCAGTGGCGCAGTGGCAGGCCCCATTAGCTAAAGTGGTACCTCAGGTTAAGAACAGTTTCAGGTTAAGAACAGACCTCCGGAACGAATTAAGTTCTTAACCAGAGGTACCACTGTAATTTAAAGTTATGCTCTACAAAGGTAATTAGAAACCAACAAAACTGTGCTCACATTAAACCAATGTTATTTGAATACAGCATGAGTGTATTTTATTTGGAGAAGGGTGGAATTAGTCAAGAAAGCACTGAAGTTCAAACTAAATCTGTTATGCTTCCATCATTAATACAACCCATATGGATAAAAAGATCTTTCACTTGTAATGTTTCTGTTCTATTCTAAAGTTCATAACATAACAAAACAAACAATCAAGTTAAATAAAATGAAGCCTAATTAAACTTTTGTATATTTTCCCAACATGGAGTTAAGAAAGGGGGATCAATTTCTTATCCATTTAATTGACAGGTGAATATCTCCAGAGAAATATGGAGGGGCTCAAGATCACACTGGATTCTAAGAACATGCAGTTGAGTTTCACAATGTAAAGTAAATATAGCAATCTATGTAATTTACTTGCTCTTTATGCACAAACCTGTTTTTTACCTCTTACAGATATGTATTTCATTTAGTCACAGCCTGAAAAGAAACTTTTTTAAAGGCGAGACACCTGACAACTCTATTTCCTCCCCCCCCCCCTTTAAATAGCACACTATATTCCGAGGGTGAAATCCAATTGGGGTTGTGCAGGAATTGGAACAGGCTTTTGCTTGCACAATAGGACTTCACATCCTTCTCCTTCCCCCTGCAGCCCTTCACGCACCCCTAAAATATGCTATGGAGCATATTGGAAGCAGAGTCTGGAAGAAGTAATGAACAGGATGAGAGCTAATAAACTGAAACTCAATCCAGATAAATTAATGGTCCTCTTAGGAGGTGGTTTGTCTGCCCAAGGAGGTGTCATTCACCCTTTTCTAGATTGGCTTGTGCTCCCCCAAAGGATGAGGTTTGTAGCTTTGTGAGGCTCACTGTTAGTGGAGGCTCAATGGGCCTATGACCCTCCGCTAGAGAAAGATAGCCTGGCTATACTGGTCTATGGCATGGGTAGGCAAACTAAGGCCCAGGGGCTGGATCCGGCCCAATCACCTTCTAAATCCTCCCCAAGGACGGTCCGGGAATCAGCGTGTTTTTACATGAGTAGAATGTGTCCTTTTATTTAAAATGCATCTCTGGGTTATTTGCGGGGCACAGGAATTCAGTCATTATTTTTTTCCAAAATATTGTCCAGCCCCCCCCCCCCAGGTCTGAGGGACAGTGGACCAGCCCCCTGCTTAAAAAGTTTGCTGACCCCTGGTCTACGGCCTCATCATCTTGCAAATGAACTACCGAGGAGTACTGTACATGAGATTACCTTTGAAAAACTCCAGGTAATTTCTGCTAGCACCAAATTCAGATACCGGATTACTAATTAGACTGGCTTTAGGGAACACGCTTCAATAGTGCTTAAAAAGCTGCACTGTGGGAATGCCCAAAGGTTAAACAGTCTGGTGATGCAGTTCCATGAAACTGGAACTACGGTATTATATAATGTCAGGTGACACATTCTCCACAACTGACGCTCCTTAAATAATTTACAAAGCATGACACTATCATGTACAATATAGCCAGGAATTAGTTGGGACACTTTTATTGCACAATTCACAATTCCAAAATTCTCGATTTTTCTGGATTATTGGTATGCAAAAGTATGGGACATGTTCCCTTACTTCAAATATTTCCTAGAGGCCAAAGTAAAAAAGGATGAAATTATTTTGGTATGGTATGATTTTGTGATATACCCTGTTTCCCCCTTTTTAATACATAGTCATAAAGTAAGCCATGGCAGGGTTTTTAAGCATTTGAGAAATATAAGACATACCCCCCAAATAAGCCATACTTCCGCGCCATGGAAACCAACCCCCACAGGCACCTCCACTCACAGAGTCACTCCATGCGGCCAAGAGCTCTGCTTAACAGCTGATCGCGCTCCCGCCTTGCTGGCTGCATCCCCGTGCTCCGCTTGCCACCATCGCTGGGCTCACTGCTTCTTCCTTGCCTGGCCCAGCCAAGGAGCTTGGAGCACCCTGCAGCGGCGGGGGGAGCGCCTGAGCCAGTGGCCTCCGCCTGGCCTGGCCAAGGACGCCTGCTGCCCCGCCGCCCGGAACCGGTGGCTGCTGCAGTGCTGAGCACTCAAGAGAGCACAGCAGCGCCCTGAGCCAGCGCCCTGAGCCGTAAAAACCGTACCAGTAATTAAAAAAAATAAGACATCCCACCGAAAGTAAGCCACCCTGTGTTTTTTTGAGGAAAAAAAGTTATAAGACGGTGTCTTAAAAAGGGGGAAACACGGTATATACAGGAACACTGAGTGTCTCCATCTCCAGCTTTAAAGTGCATTTGAATGACTTGAGGCATCAGTGTTCACACCTCCTTTAAGAACACTATATTTTGTTACAGCTATACCCTGAAACAGAAAAATGGGGTGGTGGTGAGTTGTTGTTTTTTTAAAAAAAGATTCAGATGCTTATTTGATGCACTTATCTGAGTAAATCCCTTTATCAAAACATTTATTATGTGTCTGCCCAGAAAGCTAATTTTCATCCAAACTTAATTTTTTGTAATTAGATGTTTGTTTCCCTTTAAATAGTTTATACTAAAATGCATCTTCTTTTCGTACACTTAAAAATTAATACAATTTTATTTATTTATTTAAAAGCTGCAAAGGCGGCTTGTGAATCTCCCACCTGAACTTGCTTGAACCCTTTATTCAACTAAGGTACTGTAGTTCTTTGTCGCCTCCATCTGCAAGTTGGGTGGATGGTGACCAGTTCTCCCTAGAGAACTTCATCTGGCACCACTTTCAATTACAGTATATTTTGCTCTAGGTGGATACTTTTTTATTTGTCCAATCATTTCAATATGTTGTATAGCTTTGCTAAATTTCAGTAGCTTTTGCTGCAGACTGTGTTATTTATGGTTTGTTTTCCTGATTTTATTGGACTTGTACAAACACTATTTGTTAGAGAGAGAGAGAGAGAGAGCGCACGCTGGAAGAAAGATCAGGCAGGAAGCCAGGTATTTAATAATCATAGCTAAAAATGCAACATACCATTAGCCAAGGTCAATTCTTGCAAATTGGAATATCAGGTTCTTGTATAAAACTAGATTATATTAACATCCTCTTGGGCTACCATATAGTTTTGTTAGCACTATGAGAACAGTATACTATATTTTGTCAACACATAAACACATGGAACACTTCTATGAGATTTGTGAGAACATGACGGCACACCACTTTTGACACAGACAAGCAGCATCACACTGAAGCCACATTTACAACATAATCCCTTAAATGGATCATTATGAGACTCATCTCCCAAACTGAACAACCTTTTGGATAATATTGAGACAGCATTACCCAAATGCCACCTTGTGATTACAGCAGCTGAAAGAAATCAAGGACATGAACATGATAAAAAATGCAGATCTTATTTTAATGGGATATTAAGATTAAGGAAACATGACTCAACTGATATTTTCCACTATTTTGTTAAACACCACAATGCATAGCTGCAAATTGAACACTTGACAAGTTGACGATTTTAAAGTGATTTGAACTTCTTACTTTAGCCTTATATGTAGTTTTACTGTCCTTGTACAACTGTAACATAGCTGTCAAGTTCTCCCTTTTTTAAAGGGAAATTCCCTTATGCTGAATAGGCTTCCTCGTGAGAAAAGGAAAAACTTGACAGCTATGCTGTAATGCCTTGTTTCTAAATTTTAATAATTTTACATACGGTAATATAGGGTGTGCTTGTTTGTAACACTTTTTAGCTGAAAAGACAAGAAAGCATAATCATAGCTGGGGTTGTTATATGCTGTGTTCTGGGGCGGGAAATAACCAAGAATTCATATTTTAAAAATCGCCTCAATTTGTATTTTTATAGATAGCTAAAAATATCAAAATAGAAATATTATAGTTGGGTGTTTTTTTTTCCTGAAGAGCAAGGTAACTACACTTTGAGAGTGCTTTACTGCTCAGCCTTCTGGGTTCTGGCTGTAGTTTCTATTTAATGATGTTAATAAATGAAATTTAAATGCATTCTGTACATCAGATATAAAAATATGTTAGCTGCCTTTAATAGAAAATGCATGTCAATGGCACAAACCTCTGATAGTTAAATAGACAACTGATAGGACAGGCATCCCCAAACTTTGGCCCTCCAGATGTTTTGGACTACACTTCCCATCATCCCTGACCACTGGTCCTGTTAGCTAGGGATCATGGGAGTTGTAGGCGAAAACATCTGGAGGGCCACAGTTTGGGGATGCCTGTGTTAGGAGATCTTTAACCAAAAACATCAGGAACAATCTTTAATCAATAAAATAAAGCAGTGAAGATTTCTATTATTCTTAACTCAGTACAAGCTCACTGGGCTGGAGATGATCAGAATCCATACTTCAATTCCACTAAAGCAGAATTCTTTTTATCAGCATATCTTTCCAGTTTAAATGAAACGGCATATGGTACTAATCACACTTATGCAGCAAGTTTTGCAAATACAAATCAAAATTCAAAAGACTTCTTGAAAAGACTAGGCGTGAATATCCCAATTTCTACTCTTCATCTACAAAACAAGTTTATTTTCTAAGGGAATAGTAAACTGGGAAGAGCAGTGCCGGGGGGGGGGGGAGAATAACTCTCACTATGTGAAATGAGTCAATTCTCTTTGTTTCTGTGCAAGTTATGCACATGAAAGGGAGCTGCAGTCACAATTGCTGTGCTTGTTGGCCAATGGGCATGAATGGGCATGGAAATTGAATTACACCCTTTCTCCCTATAGGTGGTCTCTTCAGCTAGGCAACAACCAGAGATTCAGGCAGAGCTGCTGTCTTTGATCTAGCTGTTCTACACAGAAGTAACATACAGGTCCCGTATGCATAGTTTATACATATACAGTACTTAAAATGAGTGCCTTAGAATAAAATAATTTTAAGTGTAGAGATCTAGAACATGCACAAAATACGTTTTACTGCAGGCTTCTCCTAATCTGATTTAGTCATGATTTTGTTTCCACTCAGGAAGTTGAAATTAGTTTAGCTATTCCTGAATGGCGTACAGAAAAATGTAGCTGCTCATTATTTCAGCCTCAACAGTCATATTTGTTACAAAACCAGGTTATACTGAACAATTCTGTACTTTATCTACTGTTGCATAAAGGATTTATATTATTATGCTATTATCCATAGAATTCAATTTTAGATTGAATTTAATTTAAATCTTTGTTTATGCCAAATTACCAGTAAAAAAAAAGACTCCTCGTGTTCTGGTAAGTTTAAATGCATTTTATACCATTTTTATCTTTAGCTAGAAAGTTCTGAAAGCCAGCATGTGTATTCTTGCAGTAGATACCTATTAGCTCTGTCTACTTAGACTTGTATTCAAGACAGAGCATCCATATGCCATTCTGTCCCTGCTTCCTATTTACTCTTAGTATATTTATATCCTGCCTTCCTTTTGTTGCAGGCGGTCTTTTACTCGGGCACTGACCAGAGCCACACCTGTTTAGATTTGGCAAGGTGGTTTCATTGTGTGCCCTCAAACCACACCCTAGGATTTATATAACTGCATGGCTTTGTTCAATGGTCCGATGAAAAACAGCTGATTGGCCCTGAACAAGTTGGATTTAGACCAAACTATTCAACTACGGACCATGCAATAGTTCTGTATCATTTAGCTCAGAAATATTCATTCCCAACGCGAGGCCGCGTTTGATAGTATACCTAGAAGGTTATTATGGGAAAAACTGGCACGCTTGATAGTATACCTAGAAGGTTATTATGGGAAAAACTGGCACGCTGGGGCATGGATGGAAGGCTACTGTGGCTGATGATTCAACTTCATGAAGGGTCGGCTGCCAGGATGAGAATCACTCCTGCTGATGACCTTACAAATTCTGTATCTATCAATAGAGGAGTCCGACAGGGGTGCATTTTAGCCCCTTTTCTTTTTAATTTATTTATCAGTGATATGAGGGCACCTTTAGCTGAATCCCAACTAGTCATCCATGCCCCCCACTTGGCAAATTATAGATGTCCATTGCTGTTATACGTGAATGATGCCGTGATTCTCTCTTTCTCGAGAATTGGACTTAGGAGGGCCCTTAAAATTTTTGCTTCATATTGTAAATATAATTTCCTTACTATAAATCAAGCCAAATCCAAGGTTCTAATTTTTTCAAAAAGTCAGAAAACATTAAGTGGGAACTTGAGGGGAAACCTATTGAACAGGTTCACAAATTTCAATATCTGGGTGTCTACTTCCAATACAACATGGGCTGGAAAGCACATATCACATATACTGTACCCTAAATATCACATATACCCTAAATAAGGCCAAAGCCCTTTCGTTCACACTGTTGCGCTTTTTCTTTTCTGATGGAGCTCTTCATGTTACATCTGCCTTAAAGGTATATAATGCTAAAGTGATCGCGACAATGGCCTATGCTGCCCCGTTATGGGGGGCCTCTGTAAACCTGATGTCCTTGGAGATAGTCCAAAATCAATTTCTGAGACGTCTGTTAAAACTGCCTCAGTGTGTGAGCAATTCAGCCATTCGCTTAGAATTAAAAATCCCTTCTCTAGAAAACGCCCTATGGAGGCGTATTTTTTGTTATTGGTTGTCCTTGCGACACAGACTTTCAAAACTCTATCTTATTCAATGTCTCTGGCGAGACGAATTTGCTGCCCATGGGCAGAGAAGATCCATACAAAAATCGTGTCCTATGGACTGTCTCCATCGGACCTATTGAAACTAGATCTCTCCTCGGCCAAAAGAACACTTATACAAAAACTAGATGAGTTTGATCTCCAACAAAATGTCATAATGGGAAGTGGTACATGTTCACTGCTGAATCTTGGTATACAGCTTACACCGCAGATTCCATCTTATTTGTCATCTTTATCAGTTGCGGCCCACAGATTCGCTTTTACTAAAGCAAGATTTAATGTTTTTCCATCCAACGTTATGGGCAATAGGTTTACTAAAGGACAAATTTCAGTATTATGTGCATGTGATAACAAAACTATAGAATCTCTTCACCATATATTATTCTGTTGTCCCTTGCACACAGATGCCCGGACCAGATTTCTATTTCCCTTAATAACAGAAAGTATGACTGAGAACTCGGAGTCTCAGTTAGCATATCTGCTACAAGATAGCAACTCGAGCAGAACACTGCTTGTAGCAAGATATTTGGTTACAGTTTTCTCATACAAAAGGAAAAATGGTTTACTTCAGGATTATTGATAATCTGTTCTATTACCCGATTTATAGTGGAAATTTGTTGAAATAAATGTACTGTTCCATCTATTTTAGCCAAGGAATTTATGCTAATTATATCTGTATACATGTATTGAATTATTTTACTTTATTTCTGTTTTATTTTATCCTGTCCTGCCCAGTGATTTTGTACATTGTGTTGCATAAGATTATATTGTGGGCCTCTGGCCGTAATAAAGATTTCATTTCATAACTGCATGGCGACCAATGCAGGTAAGTCTAGAACAGGGCTAGTAAGATTCATGTGGGCTACTGTCTTTGCTGACTTCTTTGCAAAGCTCAACAAACTGTTTTAAAATGGGCATCAAACCTTCCAGAGAATATTAGGGCAAAGTGCTAAGGGAAAGCAAAATGGATTGGTTCTTTTAAGAAACTGTGGGAAGTGAGCATCCCAGAACCGGCACATTCAGACAGGAATCTGTAAAATAATATTTCAGTGCCTGCCCCTTTCATAATCAGGTGGGAAAGCAACAGTCTTCAAAGTGCCACCGGCCTTGTTCCCTATAAACATATAGTCTTTCCTGATTTCATCTGCTGATTTCCTGATTTCATCTCCTGCAACAGTCTCTATGTCCCCTGTTCTTCCCATAGGTTGGGGGTTCTTCACTAGAGGTAGAAGTACAGAAGTACCAGGAAGTACAAGGAAGTCATTACAACTCCTACCACCCTATGTGCATGTGAGCTGTAGCTGCAAATAATCTCACTAAACTTACACTGAGCAAGATTCACATGTTATTTTACCTTTGAATGTTTAGAAGCTTCAATCTAAGGGTGGATAACAATACGAACACGTTCATTTCTTGAAATTAAAAGTTACAAAACAGCACATGGAATTGTTACAGGTAGGTAGCCGTGTTGGTCTGCTGTAGTCGAAACAAAATTAAAAAAATTCCTTCCAGTAGCACCTTAGAGACCAACTTAGTTTGAAAAGGAGGAAACAACCACCAGCAACTGAAAAATACATCAATTAATTCATTATTAATAATGAATAATGCTTATGATGATACAAGAACAACAAGTGAAGTATAACTACATAACATGGTCTTTGTGGTACAAGGTTTTGTGTTGCTTGTCAATATTAACCAGTTTAACCAATGTTGATATCATGATATTCACACAACTCAATGGAGCAGTTATAAACAATAGCATTGAAAACATATTGTGGGGTGAGTGAGGGGAAAATAATATGTTCCCAGGTACAAAACAAGTGCATCTAGTTCTTGAAAAATACTTATGCAGTAGAAAGGCAACTTAAAGGAAGGTGTTATATAGGGTGCAATAAAGGGTTGCAATTGTGCTCTGGTTGCATTTTAAAAAATCTTATTGAAAGTCTGAAAATAATTAGCTGACTATTATTGTGTTTATCATCATGTTGATCAGGACATTTCACCATTTTTTTTATTTTTGCTCTATTTTAGCCCTTGGTGATTTGACACTAAATATGTAAAAGTTATTAGATAGATACCTACTGCAGACCTCAAGATAAAAGTTGAGAATGGTTTCCAGCTCTACTATTAAAGCAAGACAGGACGTGGGAGCTAAGGAAATTTTGTCAGGTGAAAACTGGCTGCAATTCTTAGAGGGGGAAATTACAGTAAAACCTAAATTTGTACATAAATCACACCTTTAAAAATAACAGGAAAAGGTTGAATTACCTAATGTCTGAAAACTCACAGAGCAAATTCATTCATGGAAAATACTATTGCAGCTAGCTGAATCAAAATGTATCACTTTGTGTGTGTGCATTGTACTAAATAGAACATTTCTCCCCATCATGCTTTTTAAATATAGTAAAATTAGATCAATGTCATTTCCCAGTTGGGTAACTCAACTAAACAGAAAATATGATTAGTTAGTTGAACCAAACACACTATTTTAAAAATGCATGTTACAACTTCCAAAGTAATCATCCAGTAATTTAATGTCTCCCATAAAAAACCCACCATTTTTTTCACTTGATGCACTTTCAAAAACTTTCTGAAAACTACTCTCCTGCATTGAGAACTCATATATTTCTTATCATAACATATTCTGTTTACTTTCATGATGATCACAACATTTTCTGTGATAATTAAGATAGTGATTACTCTTGGTGGTGGCCGCATGAAGGTAGGCAAACAAAATCAAAACAAACTACAAAAAGACAGCGCTAGAAGTCTGCTATAATTACGAAACTTCTGACATGCTTGCTTTCTTGTCACTGCTTAGATTCGGTGGATGAGTTATGCCATGCATAATATTCAGATCAAACATTAGATTTGCCCCACCCACTTTGGGGACTAAGTGGTTAATGAATAGACATTGACTTAGTGTAACAGAATTTCTTGCTGTTTTATCTTAAATAAGGAACATCTTATTTCAAGAGAGCATAATACGAGAAGTGCAGTCTTTCACAAAGAAATAGACACCAGAGTGTTTTAAAAGCTCATTTTGTGGCTTACTCTTTTTTTAAAAAAGTATATATTAAAAATTAGACTTAAAACATTTAAATCGGATCATTTTAAAAATCCTTTTAAAATAACCTATTTTAAAATGTAATATAGATTAAATGCAAACAAGCATGCTGGGGCTATACGCTCAATATATTTTAAAACTGATTCAGTCACTTTCTGAGTTAAATTTTGCTATCTTATAACTTAACTAGGTTCAAAAAGACCTGGCTTTTGAGGTCAAATATACAAATATCACACAGAGGGTAATTTACATTATATTTATTATTGGGCAAACAATGAATATTTAGACTGTCAACCAAATGACATGGACACTGACTTTTCAACTCACAAGGAAATACTGTTCTATCCAGTAACTAGTAGTCCTTCTTTCTTGGATGTTCTGGGCACTCAGAACTCTTGCATAATTTCACAATTGTTCTCTCATCTCTAGGCAGATGTAATTTCTGTTGCATGACCCAAGTTTTTGGATTATTATGCCCCTATGCAATATAAATAATATATTAAAGGAACAATCCAAAGTAAGGGAAGCCAGTGTGATTTACACCAGCTTGAATTACGCCACATCCAAACTCTGTTCAGGAGCGGGTTCTGCTGAGTTGCCGGTCTGAGCAGAATGGAGTTAGGATCCAGCCCAGGACTGCCCCTTCACTCCCCTGGAATGCCCATTTTTCAAGGCTTACAGTGGCATAAGATCTGTGAGTCTTGGCTCAGCCCTGCTGAGTTTGAATGAAGGAATTATGCCCATACAGCCCAGCTGTGCTGGGAATTGGCCGTCTAAGCTGGAGATCCTCTGGAATCTCACTCACCATGGCAGATCTGGGGTTTGGATTGCTCTCTTAGCAGTGTTTTAATTATATGCACACGTGCTCAAGAAACATATGAATTAGAACTCTGGTGGAAATGTGATTTATTACACTGGTTTGTTTTTTTTGGTCCCTGCTATGTTGCAATAAACCGTTTGTTATAAACCAGTTATGTGTAACTGAAGATATTCCATGATTTTAGTGTGCCCAGCTGAATGATTCAGATCAGGGTTGCCTGTGGGCATTCTGTGATTTTTGAGTGGGTGCCACCTCACCTGGCCTCTCTTCCCACCGTGAGATCTACCCCAAATACAGATTGTCAAGCTGAAGAGTAGTACCTTTTTTTTCAGCTGAAAAGTGATAACGAGCAAAAAAAAATGTTCTTAGAATGAAATAGTGAAAGGATATGAACAGTGCTTTTTTTCTAGGGAGGGATGCGGGGGTATGCACACCCCTAAACATTTTGTGAATCTAAGCTTGGCCTCATTGAGGGGCAGTATTTCAATATGAGTAGGAAAATGAGGGTACCCCCTAAACATACTTTTTTAAAAAAAGCACTGGATATGCAGAAATGAGAGTGCAAACAAGCAAAACAGGAAAGAGTAAAGGAAAGAGTAAGAGTAAGAGTAAAGGAAAGAGTAAAATGAAGATGGTCAGAGTTTAGGAAGACGGGTGTTAAACAAAACAGAAGACATTATTAAAATGGCAGAAACTAAGCACTCAGCTATACAGCTGCAATTAAAACATTTTAAGTGTGTTTGAAGTGTAATATACAATGTGAAACTAGATGGCAATGGTGAGACTTATGGAAAATTCAATGTATTTTTAAAAATGCTTTTTCAAAACGGTTTTTTTTTATGTGGGTAGATTGCACCCATGTCTCGCAAGTTAAAGGAGACAAAACTGAAAATGGAGATGAGAAGGGAAGACTGTTAAACATTGTGCAACAAAATATGTTTAAAAGCCTGGAAATAAAACCAAAACAGAGCACATAGGTTGAAAGGAAAAGTAGAAAGAAAACAAGTACCAAAATTGTGGCATGATGACTGATGGAGAGATTATGAAAGCTTTTCTTGAAAAAAAAATCTTTCTTTAATGTAGAAAATGAGAATATTTTAACAAAAATAGAAGACTTCTGAACAAAGCCTTTGAGTGGCAACAAGGTAAAGCATGCTTAAGAAGATAAAAGGAAGGAAATCCCTAGGACCAGACAGGAAACTTTACAAAGCATTTTAAATATTTAGCAATACTTAGAAATTTGCTTTTAATGAGACAGAGGGTACCAGATGCGTGTCAAGACAGTCCCTATTTTAATGATTTTTTTGAACAGCTTTCAGGAATGTGGAAAAAATAAATATGTTGTTAAAGAACCACATAATACAAATGAAGAGGAAAAGAAAACAGTATGTCAATACTATAAACAAGAACCATAGTGAGCTATACTCAGCTTGGTTTTAGGTTCAGCAAGAAGTACAATCAAGATTTATTTTTGTTCTTCTTTGTAACATTTGTATCCTAGCTGGGCAGCATACATGGTGCTATATTAATTTTAGGAATTTAATTTGCTGGCCAGTGAAAATAAGGGTGCCAAACTGGCACACACACTGGAGCTTTATGCAAAACAGCTGGTGAATTTTGCAGTTGGTGGGGCTGGATTGGGGTTTATGTGTACTGTGTGTTGCACAGCATCCACTGCTTCATCACACCTGTGCATCCTTTTGGACATACCAATCTTCATCTAATGAATAATCACACCCATTTCCACCTCCTCAGTTTCTCAGATCACTTGCTGAAACGACATCGTTTGGCTATTCTAGTTACTATGACATGGTTCAACCAGCCAAAAATAGTGCTTTTGTCTGAATAAAATGAGGTAAAGATAACTTTGGAGGACATTGTCTGCCATTACAAGCCTGTGAATATTTCACAGATGATAATTCCATCAAAAGGATAATTTGGGGGATATGCTGGGTTCAAAAGACTCTCATCCTGTGTTAGCCATCCTCAGAGCCCAATTCATTCAAACTCCGCCTGTCTTAGACTCAGCCTGTCCCCATCATCAAATGGACTGTGGTTTTGCTTCTCTCTCCACTGCCAGGATTTAAATTTAAATTTGCATTTTTTTTTAAAAAAAGTCCATGATAAAAAAAAAGGATTTCCTTTCTTTCCATTCTCCCTGGAGTTCCTCACATGCCAATGATCTGTTCAGGAAAGTCCAGCAACATTCCAGAGCAAATTTTGGAGGCCTGTGAACGATAAGAAGCGGGCAGGGGACAGGGTAATCGTGGAAGTCTGTTTTGCAAGTGGGGCATCATAGATGGCTATCATCCATCTATCACAGATCCTGGAACAGAGAGGTGGTTCTTGTGAATGCAGTTTTCTGAGGTGCTGAGTGAAGCCAGTATGTTGTGCAGTTGAAAAGCACAAGAGAAGTGGCATTGAAACTATACAATATAGAGAAATGTTGGTCTTTTAGGAAGAAACAGGTTGCTAAATGGGAACAGCTGAAACATGATGACTCAAATTCAGATGTTAAGGCGAAAGCATTATGAAATGAAGATAAATTGCATCAGAGTTCAACTAGCACAAGCCAGATCCTAACAACAGGATATCAATAATCTATGTTTAAATGTAACTAAGAGTGGCACCCATAAGCCCATGCAAAGCCCATGGAAAGCACTGATGAATGGCCCAAAATGACAACTCTCTTTCTCAAACAACTACCCACAAGAAGGGAAGGTGAAGCATCACACTCACAAAATGGGCTACAGACCTGGTAGACAACTAACACTGACCAGTAGCCCATTCATTCTATTATTTTAGCATACACATTGAATCAATTATGTACATCAGGACTGGGGAGAAATATCCTTGTCAGAAAGCCTAGAAGGTGAAGAACAGCCATAGACAAACTCGGCCCTCCAGATGTTTTGGGACTATAATTCCTATCATCCCTGACCACTGGTCCTATTAGCTAGGGATGATGGGAGTTGTAGTCCCAAAACAGCTGGAGGGCGAGTTTGCCTATGCCTGGTGAAGAATATTACTTACTGTGCTGCTCACGTCTCCCATGCACCTCTCAGCCAAGGCACCATGTGGTGGGGGCACTACATTTAGAAATAAACTGGCAGAAGTCACATAGAACACCACACTGAGAACTCGGACTAAAGTGTCTAATATGATATATTCAAAATGTACTTCTTAATACGTATATTATTATGTAAACTTTTCAATATTAAATACAAGTCTTGATATTAACTACATTATTTCTCAATAGTAGTTATGCTGCTGTGGCTGACTAGGAAACTGTAATTCTGCTTAGAAAAGTAAGCATGAATGCAATTGGCTATCACATGGGATCTTTCTTCAGCCATCACTGAATGAAGCTTGGTCATAGGCAAACTGATTGACAAACATACCTACATCATTCTGTTCTGTTAAAGCAGTGTTTCTCAACCTTTTTTGGGCCACGGCACACTTGTTCTATGAAAAAAAATCCCGCGGCACACCAACTCTGTGCCGCCCTATATTTAGTTTAGTTTGGAGGGGAGACGTAAAGCATGCCACTGAAGAACTGCTGCGCGGTAGCCAGGCGGACCCACCAGATGCTCTCACCTGGGTTGGGGGGTGGCGAGGGGCCCTCTCCTCCCTATCTTTCCCTTTTTCCCTCACCTGGGGGGGGGCTCCCTCCTTTTCCTCTTCTCCTGGGGTGGCTGGGGTGGCAACGGCTGCGGCGATGAGGCAGGGCCGTCGCGTGGTGGGAGGTCCCGGGCTTCGGAGCTCTTCCCAGCCGCAGGCGGGCTCGCTGGGGGGCTTTAGCGGCTCCCCGCTTGATCCGCCGAGCGATTCCGACGCCCACGCGGCTGCCACGGAGCCCAGGGGTCCGTCGATCCTCCAGCCGGGCGCTTTCGGTGTCGCTCCGGTGGGGTCGCGGGGGGGGGCCTCCAGCGGCTCCCCGGTCGATCCGCCAGGCTCACTTGGCACCCGCATACCGGCGGCGGTTCCGGCGGTCCGGAGGCTAGGCTGGCGGCACGGGCACGCTGGTCACTCTCAGGAGCTTCGCGCTGCCATGCCGCGCACCATCTTGCCTCGCCGGAAGTCCGTCAGCAATGCAAAGCGCCCTTTCCTCGCCGCACGTCGCGGCACACAAGCCGGTGTCTCGCGGCACACTACTGTGCCGCGGAACACCGGTTGAGAAACGCTGTGTTAAAGTACCATTAATTCTAAACCTTTTTGTAAAAGGTTAGAACCCACAGATTGCCCGAAGTGTAAGCTGCACATAACAAGGTCCCTTCGCCCCCCAATAAAATATCTGAGGGTGCTGCCACCCCCACCCCCCGGTGATGGGCTTTGCCATTCAAATGGCGTGTTTGGGCCATGACATGTGCTCCATTATGTGAGGTGGGGCTTACTTGGCCCCTCACAATATTTTATTCAAGTTGGCACCCCTGCCCTGAGTAGCCACCCAATAATGTCTCCAGCTCTTCATTCCCTTGCCAATGCCTTGAACCACCGGCCCTGCTGCTAACACAATTCATAAGCCGTGTCACCATTTAGTGCATTATCTCAGGCAGGCACCCCCAAACTTTGGCCCTCCAGATGTTTTGAACTGCAATTCCCATCATCCCTGACCACTGGTCCTGTTAGCTAGGGATCATGGGAGTTGTAGGCCAAAACATCTGGAGGGCCGCAGTTTGGGGATGCCTGATGAGGGTTCAGAAGTCAAGCTCAGCACTGACCACACCCAGGTAATCTTGCAAATGATTCCTCACAGCATCTCAGGAGATTCAATGATGTGAAACACGGAAGGTGGAAAAGATGTCTAGCCAGAAAGATGTCGTCACTATGGCAAGCTTTGAAGGGTGGTAAGAACACCACAGAGAAACATCTGCACTTCAAAGAATTCCAACAACACACAGGGGGAATTCACCTTCTTGGAAAAAATGACAATATGAAGGAATAAATATAGGATTAGCATCTAAAGCCAGTGAAAAGGGTGGTGGTAGTGGTGGTGGGGAAACCCATGGAACAGAAAAGTGGATAATGAATGTGAGGTTTTAAGGACTAAGCCAACATAAACTTTGGTAACGACTGTTAAATGATTAATTAATTCAGCCTAGTACTGCATGCTGAACTAGTGTTAAAATATTGTTGTTATACCAGCTGCGGCCATAAATATAGTGCTTTGCATTTCATCTGTCTGTCTGACATCCTCACCTTCCCAAAAGAAAGTGCAAAGAGACCAGAAGAAAGAGACCTCAGGCTACGGAAAAGAAAGCTTCCTGACAAGTAGATCTCTCTTCAGATTACTACAATCATAGTCTAGGACCTGAACTTTCTTCTGTCTAGGCTGCACTTGTGGCTTAGATGCAAGACCTTCCAAAACCAGATGCTCCTACAGACTTCGTACTATACAGAATATGGTGCACCACACAAGGAAGCTGGGGGATAAATGGGGTACACTGTGACGAAGATAACGGACAGACAAGAAATAAGTTTATAACACCTGCACAATTGCCAAAAGTGAACCAAGTCATACATGCAACAGTGGAAATAAAAGAAGAAAAAGTTCTGATCTATCACAAATGTTCAGGGAGCAATTTATAGCAGTAGAACCATGTTTGTGTCATAAAATGTGCAATTTTCCTTTTAAGAAATTACAACAATCACCTTAATTTTGACGGCTCTGGGTTGGAGTCAGATACCCAAATTTCAGGGGGTGGGGGTGGGGAGGGGTGTCTTTTTCTAGAATATCAATTCACCGTGTGATACTAAAACAGTATGCACACCTCATTGTAAACATTTGTTTTATTACACAATGAATATTAAGTCCAATAACACTGTGCAGTTCAGACATGAACAAGATGAGAGACAGGAGACATGAATCCCTGCCACATACTGTTATTTACCCAAAGTCTGGATGTGGAATTTTGTGGATTTCAAACTATGGTATGATTTGCAGGTTGTGTTCATAATACAACAGGAACAGCTACAGCTGAACGGGAGCTGAAGTGGCGATAACACAAGTTCTCCTTCAGATTTTAAAAAGAAATTCAAAGAACAGGAAGTACAAGTGATTCACACTTCCTGTCCCTTCCTCTCACAATATCCAAAATGGTCCTAGGGTGAGGTTTGTGAAAGCAATGACATTAAATGTGAAACACACACTTTCGTTTAAAAAACAACAACAGAACAATCAACCGTTTCTTATGCATGATAGATTTAGGGCATCATTCCAAGAGGAATTATAAAAGATGCCCAGAAGAGGTTTTGAGTCAGAGATTATGGAACTCTGTTTACTCCGTATCACACAAATCCACTCCATTTATAAGGAAGCAGCCAGATGTTCTAGTGTAGAAAGCAAATAAACTGTGCATAGCACACTTAAACCAAGGAGGCTTTGAGATACAACTTTATCCTTATAAAGACAAGGTTTCTGGCTGAAAATATGCCAGTGAATATAAATAGATTACTACATTTAAAAGCCTGCAGCAACTACATTTTCAAGTGATTATAGCCATTTAGATTTCCTCTAATGGTAACCGAAGTTTTTATGTTTTTATGTGCTTGGAAACACACACACACACACACACACACACACACACACAGAGAGAGAGAGAGAGAGAGAGAGAGAGAGAGAGAGAGAGAGAGAGAGAGAGAGATGCACACACAGACACAGGTGAATTGAAAGGGGGGGTAGTTTCCAGTAAGATTCCAAATGAGCCGACTACTAGAGGGCACTACTTCCTAAACTTTTGATGATAGTGTTACAGCTCTTGCAAGCATCCAACCAAACAGACTGTAACTGAGCCAGCTCCTCTGCTGAGCAGCCAGCAAGAACTCCAGATAAAAGGGGGAACAGTCGCATGAAATGAAGAACAGCAGCCTTTAAAGAACCCATTAGGGGGCTAATCCCAGCTCTGACACATTCTTCCTATGTCTTGGCCAAGTTGCACAGACCAAGATGTTGATCTCTTAAATTAGCTACTTCAATCGCAAGACACTGAACAACCCTTAGCTCCTGTAAACATCAATGTCAACTGCAGGTGCCGAGCTCTTCTGTCATTTTATATTGTAAACTCTGTATGAAAAGTTTAAAACATGGTGAGATAAATTTCAGGGCCATGTTCAGTGGGACCAGGGAATTCTTTACATGCTTAATATACAATGGACGCTTGGGTTGCAAACGTGATCCGTGCGGGAGGCATGTTTACACCCCACATCTTTGCACATGTGGGGTGTGATTCTGTATTTCTGTGCCTGGCGCAATTTAGTGTTTCCGCGCATGCGCCGAAACCCGGAAGTAACCCGTTCCGGTACTTCCGGGTTCAGCTCGGAGCACAACCCGAAAAGACGCAACCTGAAGCGGCTGTAACCCGAGGTATGACTGTATTTGCAATGCAGTGGGGAAGTAAGACTTGTGCCAGTATCAATTTGTGCACGTAGTAAAATCGATAATTTAAGGTGGAACTCAGCTGGTGGCTTTTGATGCAGGAAAGGTAGCTACAATTCTTAAACATAATAACATAAGAAGAGCCTGCTGGATCAGGCCAATGGCTCATCTAGCCCAGCATCCTGTTCAGGGCCAGCTCTAAGGGAAGGCTGGGTGGTGCAGGGCACCAGGGCGCTGGGGGGGGGCGCCGCGCGGTAGAGCCGCGCAGCGCCCTGTGCCCTCCCACCAGTCACGGCGAGAAACGGGGTGGGGGGGGCAGAGTGATCTCCGCGCCAGGGCGCCCAACATGCTTAAGACGGCCCTGTTCCTGTTCTCACAGTGGCCAACCAGATGCCTGTGTGAAAGCAGCAAGCAGGACTAGAGCACAAGAGTATTCTCTTCTTCTCCTGCGGTTTCCAGCAACTAGTATTCTGAAACATGACTGCCTCCAACTATAGAGGCAGAGCATAGCTGTTAATGGTCAAAAACCATTCTGTTTCCAGCTATATAAGCTCCCAAAATATTCTTATAAAATGTTCCTCAGATACCTGGTGCCAAGATTAGGCTTCCTGCCCTGTTGCTGCCAGCAGTAATAGCAGCAGGAATCTCAGATCATGTCCACATCATGCACTGAAAACATTCTCGTACCACTTTACCAGTGATGGCTTCCTCAAAGAATCCTGGCCACTCAAGTTTATTACTGCTGAAGAGAGTCTGTACTTGACTCTCTCTTCTTCTTTTTTTAAGGCAGTCTCCCATGTGTCTCCTCTGAAACTCAGGAGAGCTTCCAAGCAGTATATAATCTTATATGGTGGTTTGATGCTTAAAGGGGGGTGGGGAAAGAAGACAAAAGTTCCACAGCCCCTTAAAGTACCTCTCTGGATTGGACCCAAGTTATTATTGGCGTAATTTATTGATTTGTCAGCCCTGCTAGCTACAAGGATTCCTGACATAACCTTCAAGATCCCACAATGAAAAGCAACATGGAGAGTACCCTGGAAAATAAACTCTTAAATATGCAGTAGTCTTCACTGTTTCAAAATTATGTGGGAAGGAGGGTGGGCTTTGAGGTGCATTGAGGTGATAAACATGTGTCTGGCTGAAACCTTCAGACGTCAGGTGGAGAATCACATGACTGAATGCTCTTTCATTACTTGTACAGTACACACAAAAAAGTTGCCTTATGGAAAAGGCCATAACTGTTCTCCCTGGCATCTAGGAGAAATGTATGGGGAATATTTGGAACCTGATGAGACAGAGGTACTGTTGGTCAGCAATTCCTAGGTCCAGGAGTTGGGAAGATAGCCTGTCCTGGACAGAGGCTTAAAAATGTAGTGAAAACTATGCCTTACAAAGGAGGAATCATATATTGGTCCAAGAAGCAATGAACAGATCAGGCCTCAGCCTTTTATATAACAGATACCTCTGCATTCAGAAAATAAAAAAAAATGGTTATGAGCAGTTAAACATTTGGATGTAATTTTCAACAACAACAAAACGAAAAAAAATACTGTAGCTTTTTCTTTTGATGTAAAAGGCAAAACATATATTCCTTGAAACAGGGCATTTCTAAGAATGTGTTAATGAGTTAACCACTAAGTGGTGTCTATTGCACATGGCATTGGCTACCCACTTGCACGTTGTTTCTGAGCAATTAATTTCCTAATGTGCTTAAGAGGTAGTGATCACATGGGGACTAAGCACATGGCAACCGTTCTAGTAATTTCACTTAGTAAGCTTACCAAGTGGAAATTGCTGTTATCATGTGAATAACATAACACTAAACCTGCCTCTATAGGCTTTTCAAAAATATTCATTTTATTTGAAATGATTGAATTTCACATGATTGATTTCACATGGACATTTCATATGGTTGTTACCACATTGCCTCCATTTCAGAGGCATAAGAAATTGATCATGAAAGTTGAAGAAATGTTGCAGTGAGCTTGCCTAGGAAGGCTCAGGATTGCTGACACTGAAAATCTAAACTAAATTAATGTTTGAATGAATATTTTCTACTCCTAACAACTTCAGTATGTTGAAGTTGTATTTTCACTGCCTGATACAAGTAGTACTGTTTAAAATATGCTTTCTTAAAGTCTTCTGTAAAGCAGAAGTGCCTGTAGCCTTAAGACTGGGACAGACTGCACTGACATTTCAACTTACAGAACAATTTGTGTTCACAATCCCTGTCTATTGTATGACTGCAGATGAGACAGACTGACTGACTCCAGGAAGCTTGGCTGGGGTAAAGGGTGTAGAGCATCGTTCAATGCCGCATGTAACTCACTTTTTGTGTGAAATTTTGCTTGTTTCTAGCAAATAATTCTAGTTTCAACAAACCTGGTAAGAAACAGAGCTTGTGTTTGTGGGTGCTGTGTTTACTGTCTGTTTTGCCTCTAAATGATGTATGCAGCAGCTTTTCTCTCACTTTGTTTTAAAGAAATCAATCTGCTGTAAATAAAATAGCATCCAAATTGGAGAAGTATTTGAAAGTTAAAGTATATTTTGGCATTTAGCACAGCCTGGCATGCTGACAGTGGGGGGGGGAAGGTTACCAGAGCAATCCTACCTCCCAGTCTGTACTGCTGAGATAGAGGTTTTCCTCCTCTGGTTAAAAAGGACCCCTGACCGTTAGGTCCAGTCGTGGATGACTCTGGGGGTTAGATGGAAGCAAAAGCTCCTGCTCTACCCACTGAAACTATAGCAGTGTCTCTGCTACAGGCAGAGGTGTTCCTGCCAATGGTAGTTATCCTAAGGCAGGCAAGGCCAAACTTGGCCCTCCAGCTGTTTTGGGACTAATTCCCATCATCCCTGACCACTGGTCCTGTTAGCTAGGAATGATGGGAGTTGTAGTCCCAAAACAGCTGGAGGGCCAAGTTTGGCCATGCCTGTGGGACTCAAAACAGGACATTGCAGGGGTAGGGCTCAGGTGGAACAGTCCTGGCAATGAACCTGCTGGATTCTAAGCTTGTCCATTTCTCAGACAGGGGCCTTCTGCTGCACCAATCTGAAGATGGTGCCACAAAAATGCCTAAAACAGCCTCCTTTTGCTGTGCGTGGTGTGACCAGCGGGACTTTGAATGTAGCGGTAGATCCAGTTTTAAGTTCTGCCCTGCTGCTCTCACCTGGGGTTTTGGATTGTTCTGTAGATGTTTCTAAATGAACATTCAGTAATGAATAAAGAAGGAATTATATTGACAGAAGTATGGAAATGCTGGAAAATAACACCAAGCAACAACAAACTAGGGCATACAGTATATGAAACTAATTTCTAAAATGAATTTCTAGTTCCAATGACTAGACCTAGTGTAGTGCTCCTTTGCACTTTCATATTGACTTGCTGTTCAAATGTTTTCTTGTGGATTATGGAATAGGTGTTCTCAGGTGCTAATGTTTCATCGTCTTGCTTAAAATCTCTGGCAATGTTTCTGGAAGCATTTAAAAGAAATAGAAGAGGGTGGGCTGAACAAAGAGTCAAACTTTCTTATTCTCTGAATTGAAGAGGTCAGTTCTTTCTTTGTGCCTGCACATTTTAAAACCATTAGAAGAATGGTTTTAGGCTGAAAACAGTCAGTGCTGGAAAAATGAAAGTGCACTGTGATATTGTATGCAACGGCTAAATGTGAACTTTTGAAAAGCACAATATTTTGAATGCAAAGGGCACAGTGTGATTCAGAGGCCTGTTAAATCGACTTAGTGCTATTGAAATTGCTGCAACTACTGGAGAAATAAATAAAGAAATATACAAAGAAGTATTGGAGTCCTTGGACAAGGTAATCAAAATTTCACTGGTCTAGGATTCTACAATTCTGAGTTCAGACAATTTGCACAGTTAAATATAATCCTGAAGAGTAAATAATATCAATGGTTGTGTTTTCTACTAGGAAAAAGAAATAAGTTTGTAAGGCTGGAATGTTGAACTGAATCCCACTCGTGGGCAAAATCCTTATCTTCTCCATCCCAAACAGGCCACATTTTACAGCTATCCATCGGGCAATCACTTTGACATCTGGTGACATGTTCTTGCATAGTTCAGTGCATGGAAGCCTCACCAGTAAGCTTAAGCAGCATGCGAAAGACTGTACAACCCCTGATGACCATCTGATTGTCAGGGGTTCTGTGAACAGTGATACGTAAGCCTTAATGGTCAGCTGATTCTTGGTGCTTTGTGTATAGGGCAGTGAAACCCCCCAGCTAACTGTTGGTGCTTGCTAGCATTGTGCACAGGTTTTGCAGCTGCTGCCCCACTTTGGCCAGCCACGTATTTACCTGCCACACACCTGACATCATATGTTATATATATTGTTAGGTGAAGGGCCAGTGGGTGTGGCTTGGTCAAAATGCCCTTGTGAGCCAAGTGGGAAGGCTTGGCGGGCCTAATCTGACCTGTGGGCTAGAGGTTCCCCACTTGTCCTCCTTCCAATTACTCTTGTCAGAGGAGCCAGCATTACATTTAACAGGGAAACTATGAGCAAGCATTTCCCAAAAAACCTTGGCCTTGAAACTAGCATCCTCCATTACCACTGAAACCACACAGCTTGAAACCTACAGATGCAGAGGCTTATCAAGAGAGGTAATGCTGGTGGAATGAACACAGAAGCAAACAACCATATCTTAGTCTTCTTAGCTTGCTACCCCTTTGTTCTCCTGTAGACTTTGTGCCTCTACCAAGTGATGCTAATAAGCTTAATTTATTTGCAAAGAGCAGAGGTGAGGCATATATCATGGCCATGGGAAAAGGTGAATCTGGGGTGACAGTGATCTTGCATCCTGGAAAACAATAATGATCTTAAAGCTGTTTTTCAATAAAGTACCCCAATCATTAACATGGACTTAGGGAAAGTTGTTGCTCCGAATGGAAAGACCCATTCATGTCTGGGATATCGTGTTACACTGGTTAGTTTTTTCATTTGCAGAGAACCAACTATTTATTGCTGTTCTCTGATGAGATAGTGTATGTGAGTGTCTAAGGGGAAAAGTTGGAAGAGAAACACTAATCTCTGAATAATTGCACAAAAGGTGTACCCAGGGCTCAAAACTACCCCATATCTGAGCTGAAGTAGCAGTTTGGTTTTTTCTTGTGTTTCATTTTTAAGAGGTGAAAATTAATCCCAATTATAAAACTAATTATATATTTATAGCTTGATTAAATGCTTCTGCAATACAACAGATAATTTAGATTTATATACCTATATATTACATTTTTATCCTGTGATCAGACAAGCAATATAGCGCACAACAGTTAAAAACCAGCAGAAATGTCAATTAAAATGCAACACAAAGTGTTGGTGCGAGGAGGCCAATCTCAGACCTATAGCAAGTTCAGCCATGATGCTAATAGCTGCTTCTCAGCTGGGGTACTTTTAGCATGGAAGAACATTGAGAAAGTGAGGACATTTATCTTGTTGTTGGACAGACCACTATGATCCTGTGCAAGCCCATTGAAATGGATACCTTTTACAGATTGCTCCAAGATCTCCGAAAGAAAAACCTAAAAAAAAACAACCTTCAAAATCTCTGGTACTAAAGCAGTCTATACTAATAAAAAAAGATATGACAAACTCATGATCAAACATCTGTGTGCCAGACACTCAGTTTTGTGTGCACCATTATTCTGTCTATTTCAGATATTACATACTTTCTTTCAAGCAGATCCAGAAGGTAATCTGTTGAGAGAATGATATTTCAATTTAGAGAAAGTGTTTCCTTAAAGCACTGTTCTTTCCTTGTTTCTCTTGATGGGCTTTGTGCAGGTTTTCCACATGAGCATAGCTGCCAAGTCTCCCATATTCCCCAGAAAACCCCCGTTTTTCCAGCCGTTTCCCACTGGCAGCCTGGATTTTTAAAAATCCTGTAAATCCCCCGGATTCTTACCGGCCCGGGGAGGCTCCTTCTGTGAATGTCTGGAGTCTCTGGACATGCGCAGAAGCAATTTCTGGCGGTGCGGCCATTTTGGAAATGGGCAGAGCATGCGTAGAAGCAACTTCCGGTGCCACTGCCCAGTTCCAAAATGGCCACAGCGCGACTTCCGGTGCTGCGCCGCTGCTGATCCCGGATTTTTCAGTCTGGGAGTTGGCACCTATGCACATGAGTGGTGTGCCTGCTATAGTTCTTGTTTTATAAAGGCATTTCAGTGGAGTGTCCTTTACTGCAGCTTGTTAAATATCTTGATTAATCTGTGTTTCCTATTAATAATTGTTTTTAGTATGTAACTAAACAGCCTCGGTCCTGTATACCTGAAGGAGCATCTCCACCCCCATCGTTCAGCCCGGACACTGAGATCCAGCGCCAAGGGCCTTCTGCCGGTTCCCTCGCTGCGAGAAGTGAGGTTACAGGGAACCAGGCAGAGGGCCTTCTTGGTAGTGGCACCCGCCCTGTGGAACGCCCTCCCAGCAGATGTCAAGGCAATAAGCAACTATTTTACTTTTAAAAGACAACTGAAGGTGGCCATATTTAGGGAAGTTTTTAATGTTTGATGCTGTGTTATATAAAATAAAGCCCTCTTCAGATATTCAGTACAGGAAGAGGCTCTCATCCATGAGTGGGCTGTCCCCACCCCCAGCACTGCCTCATGTACCATACCCTGGGCCAACTTGTAATCAGCTTCAGACTTAATGGTCTCTATGTCTGGAGGGGGGGAGGGGGCTTTCTCTGCATGGATAGCACGTTCCAATGGAAGGAGCCCTATGGACTGGGGCTGGTACATGGGACAGCACCTAGGGCAGTGACGGCGAACCATTTAGAGACCGAGTGCCCAAATTGCAACCCAAAACCCACTTATTGATCGTAAAGTGCCAACACGGCAACTTAACCTGAATACTGAGTACAGGTAGGTAGCCGTGTTGGTCTGAGTCGAAGCAAAATAAAAAAATTCCTTCAGTAGCACCTTAAAGACCAACTAAGTTTTTATTTTGGTATGAGCTTTCGTGTGCTGAATACTGAGGTTTGAGTTTAGAAAAAAACAACTCTTACATGCTTGGAGCAGTGCATGGGATACACTCGGCTGGTTCCGCCGGACTCAGTCAAGGGGCGCAGAATGGAGCGGGAGCAGCTGGGCTGGGCAGAGGTGCGGGTGATGTGAGAAATATCCTCAGGCACACATGGAGAGGGGGAAGGGGAGCAGCCAGCCCCGCATCCCTCTAGCTTTTTAGTAATGAACTCTGGCGAACTCTGTGCTGGGGCGATGGCGCGTGTGCCCCCTCTGGTGCGCGTGCCATAGGTTCGCCACCAATGACCTAGGGGGAAGGGTTAGCTCACTCATGTATAAGTGGGCCAGGAGCATGGTTTCATACTGATACACTTCCAACCAACTAGTTTCAGTACCAGGAATTGAGAAGTGTCAGAAGAATTCAAAGCAGGAAGCTTTATACTCCTATGAAAAAGACCAACACATGGACCCTTCTGGGGCCCCCAAGAGCTGCCCAGAAACACTGGGTGCTGACACTGGCCATGTTGGTAGTACACCAAGACTACACACGTCAGTTCTGAATCAGGTATGGGGGAAATGGGCATGCTCGCATGACTAGGACAGAAGGGAGATATGAATGAGAAATGAACGAGAGCACTTGAATCCTGAATTCACACCAACTGTAGAGAGGTAGGGAAGGGATAATGGGACTGATGGATAGGAATATTTTAATTCATCCCATCCTCTCTACAACACAAAGCTGTGATAAACGTATTAAAAGCAGGGACAAAGCTGTGATAAACGTATTAAAAGAGACTACTGCCCACTAATTTAAAATGTGGCCAATGGTTACATTAACAGAACATAAAAAAACCAAACATCAACTATGTACTTATTTCAATGTCTTTCTCTCTATGTAAAAAAACACCAATTAGAAAGCTCAAACAAGAGATAAAGGATGGGGTTTAACTATTTCCAATAAAAATATAAATATATATATTAAAAATGTCCAGTAGCACCTTAGAGACCAACTAAGTTTGTTCTTGGTATGAGCTTTCGTGTGCATGCACACTTCTTCATATTTTATTTGCAATAAGTGTGACCTTGGTTAAAATGAGATTAGAAATCCTTATTTTGGAATAAAATGCCTTTAGCACATTCCACACACAAATACTTCTCTAGTCTGGCTACATTTCAGACACCCATCCACTACACAACCCCCCACAAAAGCACATGGGAATGTTTTGCATCACAGTTGCTTGCTCCATCAGTCACATGCTGCACAAAAACTTCAAATGATTCTTGCCTTGTAACCATGCCTAATTTAATATGAAAGCCAGAATTTCTGCTCAAACTCTTAGAGACACTCAGCTGGATTACTGTATAATTTTTGCCAATACTTTCAAAAAGGGACAGTGCGGGGGGAGGGGCTCCCCAATCTAGTCCACTCCCATTGTTCCAACTAAGCCAAGATGGTAATAAATTCAACGAACTGGAAAAAGGCCACACTCACTACACTAGCTTCTAAACTATTAGGGATAGCCTTTTAAGGGCATATTTAGCATTACACACATTCTCCCCCCCCCAGAGTCTTCAGATCTCCTGGAATCAACCAGCAATGCCACATACGCAACCTGCCAAAACGCTTCTTACCTGTAACTTGAGGCACATGGATTTAATGACCTACTTTTTTCAGAAAGCCAATAAAGAAAGAAAGCACTTTTAACAGCAACACAACAGGTGCCTTCCTAGTGGAGTTTGTACAGATGCAAAGCTTTGCTGTATTTTCCACCCCCACATCTCACTATCTCTCTAAGCCAACACACAAGAAGAGTTGGAGCTTAAACTATTTTTTGTTTCACTAGCTATTGGGAAACTCTTCATTTCAACCTTATTTGTGCTTTTCACAATGTGGTGTACAAGTAATCATGTTAAGGAAATCAGCTACACCCGCTTGTCCAATCAGGCTTGTCTTTCTAGTCTTGTCTCCTAGCATAAACGAACTGGTTGAGATTTGATTTCCATATGAATGGGGCTAAATCCAGCCTTCTCAATTTAATAAATCAGACACGAGAACCCGCTAGTCACAACTTTCAGTCAGCTGGATTTAGGAGTTTATATCACAAGCATACAATCACTCAGTGTCATTTTAGCCAATAAGTGAATCAATGCGTGAAACACCTCCATTAAAAAATGTTGTATGCTGAAGGGTTTGCAAACTGTCTGTAGTGCCCAAATGGCTGTCTTCACACATCTGACAAGGGCATTTGAGTTGCAGTTTGATAACCCAAAAGCAAGATATTGAATTGCGGGTCAAACTACACATTACATTAAACACACAGTTGCCCTTAAGTTCAGGGTTTATAGCAGGCATGAGAGTTCCCTGGCATGGAGTGTCGCAGAGTTTTAAAAAATCAGTGTGATCCCCATCAGAATTGTCCCCATGACTACTATTACCGTACGTTAAGTGGGAACCTGCCCTCCCGCCACCAAACAGCAGGTGTGGGGAGCTCAGTTCAGCTCAAGAGTGCAGTGAGTACAGGAAACTAAAATCCTCTTTCCCCTCATGCTAGGGGCCTGATCCAAATCACAGCCCCCTATTTGCTAAAGAAAAATCCTGTACTTAAAAGGAAGCTATGTGAATAACATAATGTCTAGCTTGCCCTGAGCTTGATAAAGAATGCCGTTCCACTAATGAGATGTTTACTAAAGACCCACACATTTTGCTTTCAAGGCCATTATTTTCTCTACAATGAAGTTACCTCAGTAAACACAGATCTTGCCCATAAAATATAATCTAATGCACAAATCTATTACACCAGACGTTAATTTGGGGGAGGGGGGGGAGATAAAAGAAACAGATCCAGGATGGAGTAGTAATTGAATGTAAACAAGTAAGGAAGGAAATGTTTCTGATCTTCCCGATTCAAGCAGGAAGGGTTGCAACAAAGCAACCTCAGGAGTTTTGCTTTATGTGGGATTCTGACATCAGTCAAGAGACACAGAGAGCTAAATGCTTTTCAGCTTCCCAGTACGTCAGAAAATCAAAATGATTATATATATTTTAAAGAAAATCTAAGAAATAATTATAAGAATGCTCCCTGATCTGCACCATCTCCATTTTAAAAGAACACTTCAAACAAATTTCTACGTGGGATGTTTGTAGGCAACAACCGATGTACAAGATACGCAACAGAACTTGGAAGTCCAAAATATGTTTTCGTTATCACCCTTTCACCCTCCCTTCCCAGGGGAAGAAAAACCACAATGAGGGAAAGTTTAACGGTGTTACCCGATACTACTTAGAATGAATATTATTTATGATAAAAGGGATATAATGCAGCAAACACAAGCAATGTAAGTTTGATCACTGGATAAGTTATATATATCCTACTGATGTTTTAATTAATGAATCTGTGAGGGACAGGGGATATCGCGAAGTCCCTCCCCTCCTGAGTTCAAGCCCATCCCCGAGCACAGGGGAAAGCTGAGGGAGCTCCGATTCCAGTGAGGAAGCAGGAAGTCGTGTCCGAGGCTCAGGCAAGGTAGCGGAGCCAGGGTCCCAGGTGGGACAGGAAGGGGCAAATAAGGGGGGGAGACCCATCCCCCCAACTCCGGAATTACGGAGAAAGAGGAGGGGAAAGAGGATGGGTCTGCCAAGGCTTTTGTGTTGGGGAAAGACGCGCCAAAAGCCATTCGGAGGTTCTGCAACGTAATGACCCCATCGTTCCGTGTAAATAGCAATGACTTCAGCACTGTAAATACGCAGCACCAATAAAAGAATAAAATGCAGAGCTGTGTAGAGTCGTTACTCTGAAGTAGCCCGCTCCGGCCACTGTGACAGCAACCTCCGAATCTTTTTTTGGGCTACTTTGGAGTTGCCGGGATGAGTGTGTCAGAGGCGGAGAAATGGCGGCAGATCGCGGAGAAAGCCCAGCAAGACGTGCAGCAGCTGGCGCAGCAGGCGCAGGGGGAATTAAAGGCAGCTAAAGAAGAAACCAAGAAGGTCCAGGACGACCGGCTACAACTTGCGGAACAGGTGAGAGCGCTCCAGGAAAGAGAGCAGCAATTAAGGGCGGTGGCGGTAGACCTCCAAAACAAGCTGGATGCAGAGAAAAACAAGGCGGGAGGGGCACCCCAAGTCCAAGTGC
Source organism: Zootoca vivipara (assembly GCF_965207765.1). Lineage (NCBI taxonomy): Eukaryota > Metazoa > Chordata > Lepidosauria > Squamata > Lacertidae > Zootoca > Zootoca vivipara. The sequence continues at coordinate 7,888,483 of NC_142593.1, read as the reverse complement.
TGCCAGGAAGGAGAGCCGGGACCCTAGTAAGCAAGTTCAATGGAGACCCAAGGGAATATCATGGCTTTGATACTGAGATTGTGTATGCTCTTGAGCTGCACCATGATGACTTCCCGGATGATGAGCACAGGGTAGCGTTTATTGTGGAGCACCTTACCGGGGCAGCCAGGGAGTGGCTAAGACCGTTAATCGCAACAAAGAATCCTTGCATGAAGAATGTCAAACTATTTCTAGAAGGTTTGAAAACGATGTATTCGTCCGATAGTCATATGGACCAGACTAAGGAGGAACTTCATAATTTACGCCAAGGAAATATGACAGTTCGCGCATATTGGGCGAAATTCACCATGCTGGTGCACAGACTGGGGTGGGAACTAGAGTCAGCCCCAATGCAAGCGGCGTTCTACTTGGGTTTGCATGAGGAGGTGAAGGATGAGCTCTTGAGAGGTCCAAAGCCCAGTAATATGGATCAGCTGAGCAAAGCGGCTCTGGCGGTGGGGGTGAGACAGGAATCCCGATGGAGCGACAAGCAAGCAACGCGCGCAAAGCGGGCTTGGTTCCCACGGTCGCAGGAGAAGCCACTCCCCCAACAACCCTTTCAAGCCACGCCTGGGGCCAGCCAGGACCAGGAACCCATGCAGATTGATAGCGCGCGCGGGGGCTTTTCAAACCCCAGCGGCGCCAAGACGCAAGGAGGGAAGGGGCGGGAATTGCTTTCTCTGCAACTCCCCCCAGCATCTCGTCAGAGACTGCCCACATCGCAGGGAGTGGCAAGGAAAGGCGGGAACGGTTGTGCCCTCCCCCACTGACGCAGCACCACAGCAGGGAAACGGGAAAGCCTGGCTGCAGGAGACAAGGGGCAGCAGCCAGGCACAGTCAGCAGACAACAGCCCCAGCCCGCCCACCCGCACAGAGAGGGGCAGAGCCAGCCCACCCCTCCCAGAGCAGGAGTGGTTCTAGAAGTCACGCTAACGCTCCCAAATGGCTATCCATTGACGGTCCTCGCCCTAATTGACAGTGGTGCCTCAGCCAACTTCTTCTCGAGAAACTTTGCAGAAGAGCACCAGATCCAGCTTCTGCAGCTGGATTTTCCTCTGCACGTGGCAACCATTGACGGCAGAGAGTTGCTGGGAGGGGCCATCACTCATCAAACCCCCCCCCATGAGAATGACGGTGGGAAGGCACTCTGAGACACTGGCATTCAACGTCACCACCATCTCAGACCCCCCCATCGTCTTGGGCATGAGCTGGCTGGCGCGCCACGACCCCTCCATCAGTTGGCACCAGAGATGCATCACTTTTGGATCGGACTTTTGCCTGGAACATTGCATGCAGCACCAACCAGGGGAGGGGCCTCCGATAGCCACGGTGGCCACCATGCACGTCAAAGGGGGTGAGGCGATACCCAAGCCGTACTGGGACCTGCAGGAGGTCTTCAGCGAAGCGGAGTCCGACCACCTACCCCCGCACAGGCCTTTTGACTGCCAGATCAACCTGGTGCCAGGGGCAACTATACCCCCAGCCAAGCTGTACGCCATGTCAGACCAGGAACTGGAGGATCTGCGCGCTTTCATCGACAAGAACCTCAAGCGGGGGTTCATCAGAGAAAGCAAGGCAGCAGGGGGCAGCCCGGTCTTCTGGGTGGACAAGAAAGACACGCAACAGCGCCGTCTTGTGGTGGATTTTAGACGACTGAATTCAGTGACAGAGCCAGTGGCTTTCCCCATGCCCAGAGTGGATGATCTCCTGACAGCGGCACGCAGGGGCAAGATTTTCACCAAGCTAGACCTGAGGGGGGCGTACAACTTGATCAGGATCCGGGAAGGCGATGAATGGAAAACCACGATGTTCACGCCTCTGGGCTCCTTTGAATATCTGGTGATGCCCTTCGGGTTGCAAGGGGGCTCAGCATGCTTCCAGGCCTTCATGCACCACGTCCTGGGGTCCCTCCTTTTCAAGAACTGCTTGGTCTTCCTAGATGACATCCTTATCTATTCCGCTGACCCAGTGCAGCATGTGAAAGACGTCAGGGAGGTGTTGCAGCGCCTGAAGGAGAACCACCTGTATGTGAAGCTGGAGAAGTGCAAGTTTCACACCAAAGAGGTGGACTTCCTGGGCTACAAGCTGTCAGACAAGGGGTTAGCGATGGACAAGGACAAGGTGCAGGCCATCCTGGACTGGCACAGCCCCAGGACGCGCAAGGATGCCCAACGCCTACTAGGCTTCGCCAACTTCTACAGGAAGTTCATCAAGAACTTCTCTCGCGTTACGGCTCCCATCACTGACTGCCTGAGAGGCAAGCAGAAGTTCAGGTGGACACCAGAGGCGCAAGCAGCGTTCGAAAGCCTCAAGAGGGTGTTCGCCTCAGACCAGAACCTGTTCCACGTGGTTCAGGACGCGCCCCTACGCGTTGAGACAGATGCTTCTGATAAAGCTGTGGGCGCCATTTTGTTGCAACTGGACGCCAACAGAGAGTGGAGACCCTGTGCCTTCTTCTCCAGGAAGTTGACCCAGCCAGAGCGAAACTACACGGTGTTTGATAGGGAACTTCTTGCGATCCACGCTGCGTTCCAGCACTGGAGACACTTCCTGGTGGGCGCAAAGCACCCCATCCAGGTGTGCACAGACCACAAGAACCTGGAGTTCTGGAGAAATGCCAGGGTGCTCAACCAGCGGCAGATACGGTGGGCAGAGTTCTTCTCGAACTTCAACTTCTCCATCCACTACATCCCGGGGGAGCAGAATGTCAGGGCGGATGCCCTCTCCCGCAAACCGGAGTACATGGAGGAGGAGGCGCCACCAGCACCCAGGCACATTTCCCCCCCGTCAGCATGGTCCTGCGGAGCAGCAGTAGTGAGCGAGGCAGAACTCACAGCACTGACGGCAGCGGATGAGTTTGCCAACCGCATCTTCAGAGAACTGAGAGGGGGGAGGGAGCAGGCAAAAGACTTTGCAGAACGCAGGGGGCTGCTTTTCCACAAGGGTGCACTGTACCTGCCCACCACCCAGCTTAGACGTAAGGTCCTCAAGCAGATGCACGACAACCCAACTGCGGGGCATTTTGGAAGGGACAAGACCGCTCACCTAGTCATGAGACACTTCTGGTGGCCAGGGGCGCGGGAGGATGTCAGAGACTATGTAAGGGGCTGTGACACCTGCCAGCGGGCAAAGGTGGTCAGAGCAGCGCCAGCAGGATTGCTGGAGCCCTTAGCCACACCACACAGGCCATGGGAAGTGGTGTCCATGGACTTCATCACAGACCTGCCTTCTTCCAGGGGCAAGACCGCAGTGTTGGTGGTGGTGGACCTCATGTCCAAAATGTGCCACTTTATACCGTGTGCCAGAGCGGTCTCTGCAGAAGAGACAGCCAAACTGTTTGTTGACCACGTATTCAGACTGCATGGCTTACCTTTAAGAGTTATTTCGGATAGAGGCCGCCAATTTGTGTCCAGGTTCTGGCGGCGGCTCATGAACCTCCTGCAGGTGGAGGTCAGCTTGTCGACGGCTAGACACCCGCAGACCAATGGACAGGCGGAGAGGGTCAACGCCATTCTACAGCAGTACCTGAGATGCTACGTCAGCCAGAGGCAAACGGACTGGGTGGATCGCCTGCCACTGGCAGAATTTGCCTACAACAATGCAGTGCACGTCTCCACAGGGGTGTCGCCCTTTAAGGCCAACTACGGGCGCAACCTCAGATCTTTCCCGGAGAGGGAGGGGGAGGAGGAGGAGGAGGGCCCGCAAGCTGAGGATTGGGCAGAGGAACTGGAGACGGTGCACCAGCAGCTCAGAGAACACTTGGAGAGAGCCAAGGAAGCATACAAGAAGGGGGCAGATCGCCACAGGCGACAGGGGGAGGTCATCAGGGTGGGGGACAAGGTTTGGCTGTCCTCGGAGGGCCTTCCCACCAGAGGGAGGTGCAAGAAGCTGGCACCCAGAAGGTTGGGCCCCTTCACGGTCACGCAACAGGTCAACCCGGTGGCCTTCAGACTGGCACTGCCAGAGGACATGAGGGTGCACCCAGTGTTTCATAGATCGCTGCTGTCGCCGTACAGGGAAAGCAGCAGGCTCCGAGACAGCGAACAAACCCCCGAGGGAGGGGGGGAGAGGGAAGGCAGGGAGCAACTCAATGAGGCCACGGCCATCCTGGATTCACGGAGAGGGGTGGGGGGCCTGGAGTACCTCATGGCATGGGAGGATGCTCCGCAGTCCCAGAATGAATGGGTCCCGGCCACTCAGATACAGGAGGAATTCTTGGTGGAAGAATTTCACGCCCTCTATCCCCACAGACCCAAGCCCTGGCACATGGAAAGGGAGGGGGAGGAGGAGGCATGGGAGAGCAGCTCACCATGGCGCTGGGAAGCGGAGTTTGAGGAACCGGGAGATGAGGTATGGGTGTCACCGAGATCCACCCAGTCAGAGGCAGAAGCAGATTGGCAGCACATTTTTACTCCCACCAGCTCGGACGCCACGGACTTTTTGGGATTCCAGTCCTCCCAGGCGGAAGGGGGGGGCTCGCAGGACTGGGGGGAGGTGTTCACACCGACGGGCTCGGAAGGTACTGAGTTCTTAGGCTTCGAGTCGTCCCCGACACCTGGGGGGGACTTGGGGAGGGGAGAAGGAGAGCTTGGGAGGGGGGTGGATGTGAGGGACAGGGGATATCGCGAAGTCCCTCCCCTCCTGAGTTCAAGCCCATCCCCGAGCACAGGGGAAAGCAGAGGGAGCTCCGATTCCAGTGAGGAAGCAGGAAGTCGTGTCCGAGGCTCAGGCAAGGTAGCGGAGCCAGGGTCCCAGGTGGGACAGGAAGGGGCAAATAAGGGGGGGAGACCCATCCCCCCAACTCCGGAATTACGGAGAAAGAGGAGGGGAAAGAGGATGGGTCTGCCAAGGCTTTTGTGTTGGGGAAAGACGCGCCAAAAGCCATTCGGAGGTTCTGCAACGTAATGACCCCATCGTTCCGTGTAAATAGCAATGACTTCAGCACTGTAAATACGCAGCACCAATAAAAGAATAAAATGCAGAGCTGTGTAGAGTCGTTACTCTGAAGTAGCCCGCTCCGGCCACTGTGACAGAATCATTCCAACTTATGGATTCTAAACACAAAACAGCTGGGAAAGGTAGACTGGAAGAGATTGTGCTGAATTAATGGCAGCAGGGCTGACAACTGAGGAAGGGGAGGTATGAGTTGGACCCAGGTGGACCCACCTCCACTTCCATTCCTGCTCAAGTTAAGATATATGAAAATAGAAAGAACTTCAGGTAGCCCAGTTTCCTGTTTAACTGCCAACAGCTACCTAGTTTACTAGTTCCATTAACACAGGAAAATGGTGTCATGTGGCAACAATTGGGAAAGGAGTTTATGCAGGGAACGTTTATACAGTGGTACCTCGGGCTACAGATGCTTCAGGTTACAGATGCTTCAGGTTACAGACTCTGCTAACCCAGAAATAGTACCTTGGGTTAAGCACTTTGCTTCAGGATGAGAACAGAAATTGTGCGGCGGAGGCATGGCAGCAGCGGGAGGCACCATTAGCTAAAGTGGTACCTCAGGTTAAGAACGGTTTCAGGTTAAGAACGGACCTCCAGAACGAATTAAGTTCTTAACCCGAGGTACCACTGTATTGCAAATGGGTCAATCAAATCTAGTTTTTATGTGTATGTGATTGGCATATTAACGTCCACACATTCCGCTCAGATAGTCATTGTTATTCAGTCATTTGCTATCCACACCACTGAGCTGAGCGGGACAGAATGACCAGCCACTCTCCCCTTCACTACCCTTTTTTAACTCTGGGATTGTGAAAAGATATTTCTGTGCCTGTGTGCACACAGATTTGTCCACCAAAAATGATCAAGAACAACTGTGACCAGCCCTACATTTATTTTATTTATTTGTTACATTTATATCCCACCTTTCCTCCAAGGAGCTCAATGCTCTTTTCCTCTCCATTTTATCTTCACAACCACACTGAGGTAGGTTAGGCCAAGAGACTGACTGGCCCAGTCACCCAGGGAGGTTACAGAATCATAAAATTGTAGAGTTGGAAGGGACCCCCAAGGGTCATCTAGTCCAACCCTGCAATGCAGAAATTTCAGCTAAAGCATTTATGACAGATGACAGCTGACCATCCAACCTCTGCTGAAAAACCTGCAAGGAAGGAGAGTCCACAACCTTCCGAGTTTCACAGCTAAACAAAGATCTGAACCCTGGTCTTGCAGATACCATTCCAACACTCTAACCACTACAGCACACTGCCTTCACAATAGGCAAATGGAAGCTTGTGGGGTTTTTTGGTGGGAGAATATGCATTTCCACTTGGTGGTGATTTTAAAAAAGAAAAGAAAAATAATGGTGAGATATTGTTTGAGAGTGGGTTTTTTTTAGCTATACTGTATATATATATGAAAAATTACAATCAACCAAAAAGAATCAAAGAGTACTACAATTTACAAAGGATAAGTTAATTTCTTACAACATGAAATCCATTATGAAATCCATTATGACATGAAGTCCATTATGACTTCCAGTCACCACATTGAGGTTGAGGGTCCTAGTTTCCTTTTGTGTAACACACTTTTCATTATCTCTCCAAACTTTTCCCAATTTTTATTTTGGTAAAGTTTTCTATGTTCATATCTGCTGTTTGATTTGGTAGCAACAGGTGGGTTGGTTGGGGGCAAATGGCAACATACAAGTTATTTTATTTTTAAAGTCACAGTCTCCAAAGTACATCCCCAGATGCACTGTGGAGATCCTGAAAGAACAATTCCTCTGGAGCCAATTGTTAAATTTGTATGCGCAGTATGTGACATTCAATAGAAATAGGCACACTTGCATTGTTTCTGCCATCAGAAACAGAAGGGCTAAGTTGTGGTGACAGACCACACACATAAAAAACTATCCACCAAAACAAACGCACTAATGAGCTTTCACACCAGTGTGACTGTGGATGTAAAATAGCTTAACAGATTTTCCATGGAATGGGTAAACTGAGATTAAATGGAGAAAAAGTACAGGTTGGCATTCTGAAAACATGTGGACCATGTAGAAAGGCTTCCAAGCAGAAGCAGCATGGCTTCCACAACAACGTATTTCTGGAAGCACTCTCCTTCACCATGGGCTTGCCACAATACTTTTCAAGAACACCTTCTTAAATTTGAGTTGGGGGTAACCATCATAGGCCACAGACATGGTTTTATAGTCAGACTTAATTCAAGCGAGCATGGAAGGAAAGACAACAAAAGGTAGCATACTGGCTTCAGGAGTGTGTGACACTTTTATTTTAACAGAGTACAGCACTAAGTTACACTATTTTTAACCAGCATCCTTTCTCCAAAAATTGCCACTTGAACTTTGCCCTTATCATCTATTCTCTTGATATCATCTACCTGTATTCTGGTTTCAATTTGGCACTATTCCTTAGAGCAAGGATGGAGACCCTGTGGCTCTCCAGATACTGTTGAATTTCAACTTTCATCAGGCCCAGGCAGCAGGGCCAATGGGCTGGAGTGATAGCAGGTGTAGTCCAATAACATTTGGAGAGCCACATGTTACCCATCTCTGCCTTAAAGCGAAAACTCTGATTTTCCACTAGCCTAAACGTCTTCATATCCAGAAGTAGATAAATCTCCTAAGAACTGGTGTATAGATTCAGGAAAGTGTCCAGGTTTTACATGAAAACTATGGATGATTCCAAACTAAGGTTTTTCCCCCCGGTCTGCTTACTACTTTGTTCTCACTGTTAACGTCCTATGTTTCAGCAGGTACCTCCTAGCAATTTTCATTCACTTTTTAGCAGAAATTCAACATCAAGATAGTGTGGAAGTATCAGTAGAACTTAATCTTAAGCTACTCTTCCTAAAATGCCATTTGGTTAAAACTGGAATACAACTAAATAAAAGACTTAAGGAGTTACTGTTGTTGTTGTTGTTGTTGTTGTTGTTGTTGTTGTTGTTGTTGTTGTTGTTGTTGTTACAAAAATTAGGAAGCATGAATACAGCTCATAACACTGAGCTTGTTTCCAGACATTGGATGGACATAATTTGCACACCACCACAGCAGTCCTGTTGAAGTAAGTTCAAAAGCGTTGTAATGGATGAGACGTGAACATCAGTCATAAAGCCTGGTCCTCAAGACCACAGGCATCATGTTGCACTGAACTCATACCGTCTTGCTAAGACAGGAGGAATCACACTTAATCTAAAATTCTGGAATAGCCTCAGTACTGGCAAACCTACCCACAGAATGGCCTGCAATGTCCTACTCATGGCTGGGGTGAATTAATTTCCCACTGCTAGCAACACATTCTCTCACCTTTGCAGCTTATAGGACCAATTAAAGACCTCTGCAAAGGCCATGTGTGGTTCTTTCCCACTCCTGGCATCTTCTCTATTTTTCTCCACTTACTGGAAACTCTACACCAGCCTAAGGGGCAGCAACGTCTCAAAAGTTTTATAAAGAACAAATGTGCTTCTAGACTTAAAGGCATTACCCTAAACTAGGTCTCCTAGAATAGCTATTTGCATATATGAAACATGCTTATATGTAATAGTATTAAGGCACTATCATGCATATGATTAATAGTTTTTCATGTTCTTATATAAATGTAACTCATTAAAATGTCTCCAAAGAGAGGAACCACCAAATAAAAAGATGTACTGCAGCAGTGCAGCTAATTTTTCCTTCAAATAAAAGACACAACACTTCTGTTGTCTTTCTTTCTTTGGAAAACTTGTGTTTTACATTAGGCGGCCTTAATCTTTCACTTTGCAGGAGGGAAATGGCTGCTGGCAATGAACCACACTCATTAAGTGATGCAATTCTATGTAAACTTCAAGCTACTTCCAACACATGGTCATGCTGGTTTGTATTTTCTGAATTTTAAAAAATGG